>NC_137199.1:25049238-25451738 GCF_960531495.2 Zeus faber
AAATTCCCCATTTCAGGTTTTCGTGCGCTGGGAGAGAGGCAAGGCCTTGGTTTTTTGAACTTACCGTGAACTTTCCACAATTAGGAGCCGAGGCGACAGGAACACTGCCAGCATCCGCTGCCACTTAACACCAGCCTGTCTGGATCGACGCATCGCTTCTGACACCTCATCAGGACACATTTAGAAACCCAACTGGCCTCCTGTGTTCTCCCGTAGCACACTACGGGTTGAAGCCTTTTCCGAACAGCGGCATCATGCTGCAAATCCAACACAGTCAGCAATTGTTTCACACGATCCTAAACAACAGCGTTTGAAGGAGAGCGAGAGAGACCCCCATTCTAGCAAACTGCAAAGTACCTGCATCTCTATCGGGTGGCATGCGTGCGTGCTCTGTGCGTGTGGGCGTGCGTGCGTGCGTGCGTGTGTCACGGCGGCAGACGGGTCGGAGCCCTCGCCGTCACCGGGGTTTGCCAGTCGTGCGTTTCTGCCTGGCGATATCGCGCCACCCATCACTCACTCACCCCACCCCCGCATACATTATTCATGGCCCCTAAAGAGTCGGAGTCTGGGGCCTGGACCACAGGTGCTGTGACAGCGCTCTCAATCACCGAACGCTGTCCACCGGACCGACCCAGCCTGCCCCGCCCCACCCTGCCCCACCGCGGCCCGCCGTCCGGCTTTCAGCCTGGGCCGCGGCGTCGGGCTTCGAGTGACTCCAAACATAAATCCCAGGTGAACACACACCTTCATTAAGAAGTGATGGGTTTCACTCGACGGCTCACGGCTCTAAGTCACCTCACAAATAACGACCACAGTCGCACAAACACACATCCGCCTACACCTGTCACCATCAGGAAAGCGCCGGATAAAAGATGGCCAGGGGATCGTATTAACTTGTTTGTTCGATTTCACGGAGCCACATAACTCCTGCTGCCATAACACATGCCTGTGTTCACACACTTACACACATAAATGAATGCCTCGCAATAAATACGCAAACGCTCAGAATCGCGCACACGCGCACACACACACACACACACACACACACAGACACACACACACACACACACACACACACACACACACACACGACTTTGATGTTGCCAAAATTGGAACGGTCCACATGCTCAGCTCAGCCATTCATAAATGCCACATCTTCCATTTTTGTCGGGGGACACATTCCAGGAAAACGTCTTTTCTACCCGCAAAGTGAGGTGTGATCCTCACCGATAATTTACGTAACAGTGCCGCGCTCTATACATTCAAATGTGATCCTTCACAGCTGTCCTGCCTCCCAGCTCCGGCCTTATTTCCCAACAGAGCGGCGGATTTGGGGCGGCTAGACGACGTCTGCGGGAGCAGCTTTGCCCCCGTCTCATTACTTTTTGATGCCAGCAACATCCCGTGTTCTTTGAAGAATAAATAAGAGTCACGGGGCAAACATAGCGTCAAGTAAAGGGCGGATCACTTTCTGTATCTTTAAACCTTCTCCATATTTATCCATTCAAAAAGATTCTAAGATTTTTGCCACATAAATGGACTAATCAAGTCAGCACTTGATGACAAGTACATAACAGACCCGAATGTCTGAGTTGTGAAAAATGAATGAATTACATAACATGAAAGCAAAATATCTCAGCAGCCGGGATTCAGAGGACATAAAAACATGAAAATGGCATAAATCTTATTCATGAGGTGAGGATAAAATAGGCCCTATATGCACTCGGTGGCATGGTGTCTTGCTGTGTGGAGTTTGCATGTTCTCCCCATGCTCATGTGGGTTTCCTCCTCATAAAAGTCTCAAGATCCCAATACTGTATACAGTATATCACAACATCGATTCAACATCATTTAATCATAATAAATCGAATAATCTTATAATAAATTTAATAATCTAATAAATCCCTTACTAATAAATCCAAATAATAGTCCTCACATTGAACTCATCATAAATGCAGATGTATGAGTAAACTGGACTTTAGTAAGAATACTGCAACTGCAAAGATCATTTACTTAAGTAGGAGTAAAGGTAGAGAGGAGGAAAATGACTTGAATTTGTTTACTCAAAAACTACTCACGTAAAAATGTATTGAGTCGCTATTTTCTCCATACATATTTATGGGATCCTTATGTTTTTGAGTCGACTATAGACTATAACTGAAATAATATAGACAATTTCAATGACTAGTTAACTTCACTTGGGGTAAAAAAAAAATATCTCCATAAAATCCGTATTTTTACCCCTGAGACAAATTGTTCACGAGGCGAGGATAAAAAATGCAAGACAAGACAACAATTATCCCTGAAATGCAACAAGGCACATTTGACAGGGTGCATAACTTATGGAAAGACTGTTGTCTTTGATGAATTTCAAACCAAACAATAATGACTCATTGAAACAAGGATCTTTATGTTGAGCGTGGACACAGAAGAGCTTTGCTTGGATTGGCTCTGGAATTACAATCGCATACATTTGCATGTGTACGGCTTGGATATCAAATTGTACTGTAAGTTTGCTTTGTAAAACTTATTATAAATATACTGGGTGAAAAGATCACCCGGGTACTGTAACCCCAGAGGTACGACTTCAAAATGACGTATCGCAATCTGACAACAAGGTTCCATTTAAAGATGTCAAACCATAATGTCAATTTGTCCCCCGGCCCCATCAAAAAGAATTTTAGCAAAGGAACAGGAAAAGGGCTCCGCAGGCGACATGTCCCCGCGCAGAGAGGCTGCGCTGTAATGAGTGCAGTGAGTTCTGCAGAGCAGACTGGGTGTCGGCTCCCCCACCGTAAGGAGGGATTAACTTCTCCCTAATGAAGGGCAAGTGGTGGCCGTGGTTGGATGCCGATGAAAGACCCCATTTTCGTCCTTCTCCGTGGCCTCGTGATTAACACTAAAGGTGCTAAGCCTGGCGGAGAATGTCTCGAGAATGCCAACCGCGGCTTTGGTGACAGGCCACTCACTGGGACACACACACACGCACGCACGCATGCACGCACGCACGCACGCACACACACACACACACACACACACATACAAACACAAACAGTGAGGTGCAAGCTGGTGTCCACCGAAGCCCACATCCGGCATATACTAAGGCAGGCACATACGCACAGATCAATGATTTTACCCTCTAACCCCACATTTTAAAGCTCATAATGCGTATCAGAATCGCACCGTGGCCCAGCCCGTCCCCCAACCCACTCCGCCACCACTCCATATTTCACACAACACACATGATAATAGTCTTGCGTGCTTGGCACATTGAGCATCACGTGGCAGGCTTTTACGTTCGCCTCGGTGCTGAGAAAGCACCATTAATCCTTGAGGGACGTAACGACGAAAAGGCCGATGAAGGCGGGCCGCCCACATCCACATTACCCTATTTATGCTGCGCTATACCTCCACCTCACACGCGCAAAAAAACATACTCGGAGGTTTCCTGAGGTGGCTCGCTTCCGGTTTGACCGTTTCAGAGGGCTGATGAAACAGCTGTACCTTAAATAACAATGTTATTAAGTTGTTCGGTGCAGTGCTCCTGGGCTGTAATGGTACTTATGTATAAATGATAATCACATTTCCTCCCTTGTGCTCCACGGTGACTCTGTCGTGCGACAGCCACTGTCCTTATGCATTAATGATGTCCTTATCTATTTAAGTTTGCCTTTTCTCTCCAGATTAAGCGGACCACATTGTTTCAATGGCATGTGCAGGAAGATTTACAGACAAGGCTTATTTTCGTAATCCAAGCTTGTGAAAGCAGATCTTCATCGGAATGTGAGAGGTTATCACCAATGTACCAAAAGAAAATCTTTGCGTTCTCACATATGAAGAAGAACACGTTTATATCGCACCCATTTTAATAAAAGTCGCCCACATGAGGATTCCCGTCAACCGTCGTATCGCTTCATTTCCAGAGAAATTTTAGTAGAAATTATTCTACTTTCAGCTACATTACTTTAAATTAACTCCTTTTGTGCCGGGGCTTCCACCTGCACAAGTTGCTTAGCCATCGAGACGGACCACGGACAGATTGCAAATGAGCCGGATAACCACATTTATGCTCATCTCGACGCTCAGGTGAACGTCTATAATAGAAGTTTAATTGGCTTGGATACGGCATGAAACAGGGACGTTAATCGAACTCGAGCTCTTCTAATCATGCCGCCCTATAATAACAGCAGCTGAAAGTGAAATGAGCGCCGAGGACGAGTCTGACTCCGGCCATGCAGGATAAGTAGGCGGAGATATCCATAGACCGAAATGAAATGTAATTTGAATAGAGGATGGAGAAAGGAGAGGGAATGTTCCGGGGGAACTGTGGCAAGCATCTGTTTCCAACCTAGGAAATGTCAAGTCCAGTTAATCTTATCTGAACGCCTGCCTGGTGACGTGGATTTAATTTCACACAAGTGCACGCTGGATGGATTGCGTGAGTACAAGCCAACAAGAGTTGCACACACACACACACACACACACACACACAGTCACACACACACAGTGACACACACACACACACACACACACAGACACACACACACACACACACACACACACACACACACACGTTGGTGTAAGATGCATTGAAAATAGATGGCACACCCTTCCGTCCCGAATTTTTTCACACAAACACACCATTTGCACACCCGCCCCTTAACCGAGCTGCAATAAAAATGAAGCACACAATGTTGAATAAACATGCACATGTATATCTTTAACGACACCCAACACACACACACATTAACAGGCGCAAACACACACACTCGCATACACACAAACACACAAAAGGAAATAGCTGGGGTGACCGCACGCACATGCTGCTCCCTGCCGAGCCCGATTCTCCAGCAGTAGCCATCAGTCTCAGAGGCGACAGAGAGCGAGCGAAAGAGAAAGAGAGAGGGGGAGGGGGAGTGGGAGGAGGGGATGCTAAACGAAATGGGAATTGAATGGGGGGGGGGGGGGGGTAAGTCGGAGCGAGAGGTTGGACATGGGAAAAGAGAAGAGTGGGAAGAGCGGAAAGAGGAGAGGCGGATTGGGACATGCCACATTAGCTCATCCTCCAGCCCGCCCGGGTCTCCGGAGGACGGCGTGTGCACAGGAGCCTCTGGTTTGCGCCGTCCCCACAGCGCTGGGAAACAGCGAGAGGAATGGAGGGGGGAGTGAGAAAATGGCACACGATGAACAGAGGAAGGGGGTTTGAAAAAGGCAGAGAATGAAACGAGAAGATACTGGGAGGGGAGGAGAGAAAAACTGTGGCAGGGGTGTGTTGAGATGGGAGGAGACCGTGGAGGCTGATACAGTAGAAGCATGTCCTGCGGGGTAAAAACTAAGTAGTGATTAAATCCTAATTCAGGCCCCCAGATGAGGCGGGTAAAATCCAGTATTATTAATTAGAGCAGGGGTTCCCAAACTTTTCTCCTAAGAGATCCCAAAAATCCATCCTGATTTAACAAGAGAACACCCAATTAATAAAAACGCATTACTTTTCTTTCATGTATTTTCTAGCGGTGGGCAGAATTTTTTGTCCCAATTGGCTCCATTTTTATGGTAGAGATCAGGGTTTTCAGGGCATACAATACATAAGGGGCAGTTTCAGACACAGATCAGGCCTAAGGTTTTGACAAAATCTCACTTTTAATCTGGACTAACTGAAATGGCCTTTCTCAGACATTGTTTGAAAATAGTCTCAGACTTGCCCTCGTCTTTGTTTAAAAATCCAATTTCCAGAAGGAAGATTAGAGCTGATCTAGGTCTAAGTGAAGGTTTAAATTTAACCTGGCCAGACGCAGGTTTTTTTTTTGATTAATGGATGTGAGTTTCCAGGTCGACCTTGGCAATAGAGCAAATTGATTACCTGGACTTAGACCAGCACCGAGACGAGACAGAAGGAGCTGACTAGTCCATAATTACCTTAAGTCTAGGACTTCCTAGTTTAGTACTAATTAACTTTATGTTAAGCAATGTCTCAGAAAGGCAATTTTAAATTCTGGAAATAAATTCTAATTTAAGGAGGGTTATCTAAGTTCTGCTCCAGATGAAACCCTGTCTGCGAAAGTGCACCTATAACATATAGTCAGGGATTTCGTTACAATCTACACTCTTGGTCAAACAATTTTTAACCATTACGGAGCATATGGCTCAAATCGTCCAAGGCCTCACGACCCCCTCTGCGATCCCTGGCGACCGCCTTTGGGGTCTAGCCCCCCAGGGTGGGAATCACTGAATTAGAGGATGACCTGATGAACTCATTTTCAAATAGAGCAGTTGGCACCCAGCTCAAAAATATGTAATAGAGCGCAAAAAAAAATAAAAAAATCACTCTAAATTATACTAGCGGCACGTCAGCAGACATTTCAGATAAGCAGCCTTCATCAAATAAGTTTATCAGCAGGTAATCATATCACTTAATTAGTTTAGCTTCGAAAAAAAAACATACAAATAATGCGGTCTTGTGTTCCTTCAAACTCTTTGAGGGTTTCAGGTTGTGTTTTTCAAGTTTTTAATGTCAATTAAAGTCAGAAAGGAATCTCACAATATATTGTCTTTTATGTTAGACGGTCGCCCGACTGAGTTTCTGCCAAAACTCCAAGAGAAACAGAAACAGTGTTTGATTTTGATTTACTGTGCACAACGGATGTCATCTCTGTGCATTAATATGCATGGCGGTGCTGGACTGGAAGAAATAAAAAATGTTTTAGTCAGAAGAGATGAGGACCGACCTCGTACCGACTTTTGTGTAATTACTCATGTGGATACTGAGTTTGACAAGGGAGCCGCTGACCTTTGTGATCCGCTTATCTCGAAAGGTTGTGCCCAACCAAACCAGGTCCTGTTTCCCGGGAAATATAATAACGGGAAAAAGTGATTTATTTTTTGCCAACATAATGGAATAGGTCTATATTAAGAAAATATGTAGACCTAAAGTTTACTGTCTTAAAATATATGCATTGCATATGTTTTAATGTTTTAAACATGTTTTGAAGTTTATGCAAGAGCTGTGTGCGCACGGCATGCACCGTGGCGCACACTGAAAGCTAATTGTAATTCATAAACACAAAGAGCCAAAGTCCTTTTGTTTTAATTAGGGTGATATCTGTTAAATTTATGACTAGCCCCTGTCTCTTTTATTTATAACAGACTGAGGCATATTTTGTTTAATTATATAGTACATTTCGTATTATTATAGGCCATTTTGTTATATTTTATTATTGCATAGGCCTATCTTTTATGTTTTTTAGGCTATTATTTTGTTATAATGCAAGAGCACTGTAGTAGGCCTGCCCTGTTCTTGAAATGTTGATTTGAATTTTGCATATGAAGTGCGACATGCAGGCCGCTGGGATTGCTCACATGTATTGGCTTAGATGCACAATTGCACAGTATTACTTGGAAATGCTCAAGTTAAAATAAATAAATTAATTAACCTTGAGTGATCATTGACTTTTATCACTATTCTCTAACATTGCTCGGCTACAGAAGGCTCGCAGTAAGCACTCCACAACAGCAGCCTCTGAGCACTAACAGAATGATTGTGGAGACGGCAAATGACTTGACAAAATTTTATCAATGAAGAATTGTCAAATATCACTTCCACGAGGCTGTTTTCAGCAGAGAGATCACAGGCAATGAACTTGGTATTTCATATTCCTCGCAGGAGTCGCAGCTATAGCGAAATTCAATCTTCATGCAAAGTTTATATTATGTTAATTCTAATGTTGATTAATATAAATGGCATTCTTTTGCCTTAATGATTATCAATACCACCAAATAATACACTAAAGCTGTCAGGATGGGAACCCATATTTCTCCTTGTTTCATTTAGTGTTGCTTGAAATAGGCCAAAGTGTTTTGACACCAGCTGAAAACAAGTCAGTTTCCCAGGAAAGTGTGCGGCTTTTCCCAGGATAGAAAAGGTAAAATTTCCGGGAGAATTTTTAAACCCAATTGTACATCATATGTTTAAAGGACCATACCGGTGTCAAACTGATTTTTATTCTGTTTACTAGTCAGCATACACATCTTACATTACCCCCTGACAATAAAGCTAATTTTTCCGGATGATAGCTCACATTTTTCGATTTTTATCGTAATAACTTCTCTGTGTTTGGGTTTTGGAAAATTGGGAAGAGATGGGGAGAAAATGATATCAAAATGGTCTCCTGGTCCAGCTACATTTACATTAGAGTAACACATATTTTGGAATATTTTGTATTTCTTAATTCCTTTGAAAGCATTTTTATAACAGCATTCACAAACAATAAGAAAGGGGAGGGGTCTATCTTCTGTGGTGTTTGACATTACGTTTTATGACATATCATCAACCTGCTGGCCTGGAATGCTTACGTGAGCGCATTAAATTGCTTTTCCGTTCTCGTGTTTTCAGAACAGCTTGTACACGTGTGGACGTGGACTAAGTGGCAAAGTGCGGCCTTTATCGTTTGAGACCCTTCGGGGGATACTCAGGCTGGATTAGCCGTCCAAACTGCCTCGGACGTAGAAACGTGGACAAATGTCCTGGAGCACTAATGCGTTGTTAAAATATTTACTATACTAAATATTTACGTTTCAGATCTAACTGGTAATCTCTCGCCTTATGCATAGTTAACACGCGCAAAAATTACACGAACCAGAAAATTATTCCGTAAAGGTTGTATGTTAATAGTATGAACGGCATGGAGGAATGTTTGTCTGAACGCTTTGGTGGGGCTAAGCCTGGGGGAAATATGTTCATGGTTGTTGGTCATGGTAAGTTGTTGATTAGCGTGAGAATATTGTGGAGCATTAAGGAGCGCTGCCGCATCAGCTCACACCTCAGTGCGGAGGTGACTGGGAATGCTCTGCCAGGGGAGCGCTGGGGCCCGAGGAGAGGCTCATTTCGGCAGTCAGGCATGGGAACGTGTTGGGTGAGAGGCGTACGGAGCGGTCGAGAACGGAGGTTGTTCCACCAATTTGCATCAGCAAAACAAAGCGAAGACTAAACTCATAGCCTAAAGACCCCCGCTGCCAATATCAAGACACACCAACAATGCAGCGGTATAGGTCGGGGGAAAGCCACGGAGCCACGCACGCTCTCTCTCCCCCACGCTCTCATCAAACACGCCGATCAAAAGGTTCTCGCTCTGAAGCCTGGACGTGTTTGAGCAGCTCTGGTGCCGAGGCAACGGCCCGGCAACCGGGCGTGCATTGCCAGCATCACTCGGCTAAGACAACCCTGAGCCGTTGTTGCCAATTTCGCTTATAATAAGCGACACTGGGCATGTTTTGTTTTTTTTTCCTCCCCGATGACGCTTGAAAATTTTGAGAGTCACACGTTGCATTTCTTTGGGCTTGTTTTAAAATGCGGTTGCTTGTACGGAAAATCCTATACGGTTATGAATTTTTTTTTTTCTCAAATTCCCCAAGATGTATGAAATGACACCATATACTCACTACAAGTAATAAATATCACCTGCTATAGAGTTACCCGGGGGAAGTTACCCGACTGTTGTAGGACCACAAATCAACTAATTTATCTACAAAATAAATGTGTCTGAAAACATTGTCAAGGTTGCCGTTTAGGTTTGCGCTGCAACAATCACAAAAACTGAAATGAAACCGCCTCACAGCAAGCTGTGCACACAACCATCTCTCTGTTCCACCAGCAGAACGAGCTTCTTAAATACACTGCTGGCCGCCTCAAATGATTGGAACGATCAATTCTTGAATGAGAGTACTGAAGGGAGAAGCCAAGTAAGCAAAATGATTATTCAATCCCACATATTCATTCAAATGCAAAATAAATGAATAAAGAGGAAGAATAAATACATATTAAATATAAGTCAGTTATTATGTTTGAGCACAACCAATTTAATAAGTAAATAGTAAATCCATGAATCTGAAAACTATAAATGATGGCCCAATGCAACAAGCTCTCCCTTTGCACTAATAACCAGGATCAGGTAAGATATGATTAAGGTGTGGTTTGGTTTGTTAGTTAGATTAGGCTTGTTTATGGAAAATTTGAATATTGCATACTAAAAAATAATATTATGTGCCCATTTTATCATTGGATGATGGGTGAAGTGGAAAGGTATGGAGAACCTTTTCACACCTGCTGTTAGAGGTAATTTCCCTCCCGTTGCATGGATCCCCCCCCCCCCCGTTGTCATTAAGAACCGCACCCATTTTCCAAAGCTCACAGGATTTCCCTGAAAACCACGCAGGGCTTGTTTTGGACCTTTTTCTCGCAAGAGTTAGCAATGATGGCAATGTTGGCACACCCTGAACGTGTGCTACCTCCCCCGAACCTCTTTGTGAGTTGACATCCAAAGGACCCACCACGTTGGCCAACGTCTCGGACGTAATCTTTCATCTTCCTCCGAAGCAGTCTCTCTTTTTTTCCCCCCTTGCTTGCCCCAGCTCAGTAGCAGTCTAAATGGTGGTGACTGGGCCATACCTCAGCAATTTGGAAATCAGAGATAAGGGCAGGTTGGGGGATATTACTTGTGGGTAGACAGTAATTGAATTGACTCTAGAGGGTCAGACAAACCCAAATGACAGCTCGGCGGCAACCCAGAAGGCAGCCTAATCTAACTGGGAAAAACCACGTCCCATTGGCCCGTGGGTGTCGGCGTATAACATGGCGAAATCAGAATTGCGCTGCTGCAGAGCTGGAGGCTAAAAGATGGAGGAAAACAAAAGGACGCCGCGGCTCGTATTTATGTCGGCAATCACGTGGGACCTAATTTATGTGGCCAAGGAGTGTAAACAAACCAAGAGGGGTGTAATTTCCAGCTAGGTCATCTAAGGGCTTGGCGGGGACCAGAGATATACCGCAGGGAAGGAGGGGAAGAGAATTGAGGGAAAGACAATGTATGAGAAACCAATGGGGAGAAGACAACTGTGTGAACAGCGCAGTGGGTGAAGCAGGGTGGTGGAGGTCAAAGGACAGGGTGGATGGAGACAGTATCTTATTTTCTATTGAAATAAGATTATTCTATTTTATTTATCTATTTAATTTTTTATTCCCAATGAAATGTATATTTTTCTTCTGGAAAAAAAAAACATTACAGCAAGAAGATCCTGGGCTCGATTCCGGCCTGGGGCACTGTTGGCACGAGGCTTGGGAGTTTGGACGAATATATCGGCAGCCGGCGATTGGGTCCATCGACTGCGGCCGGTAAGACCTGGCGCTCCGCCCTGGGCCACGTTTGCAAAGATGGCAAATGACTTATTTTATGTCCTTCAGCTTGCCGGTTGCATCCGGTTTAAAACCCAAATTATCCCCTAAAGGATTTCAGAGGGAGGGGAGACAAGGGCGCAAGGAAAGGAACATCAGGGCACCTGCGATGCATGTGGTGTGTGCCAGTGAGGACGAAAAAAGTAAAGACGAGCTCGGCTTGTCCAGTTTTGTTTATTTTAAATAAGTTCATGTTCTGCAGAATCTTACAGCTCCTGAGTGGAGATAAAGGGGAGACTACACGCTCTATTTTAAATCCGATCCCAAACCTATGGCTCCCTAGATGATCAGCTCCGTTCATTTCCTCTATGCAATTAATTCAAATCGCTGGGCTTGCTGGTTCATTTTAGCAACTAGGCGGCTTACAAAATATTTTTATATATATTTTGTACAGTACATATTTTGAAGAACTGTTTGTACAGCAATGCACTGTGTCACGAAATGCTGATGTGTTAATATTTAAATAAAATTATTCCTGCCGTGATAAAAAAAAAAAAAAATGTACACACACTGTATATCTCACAAAGAACCTCCCCAAGGGCATGCAAATTCAGCAATACAAGAAGCACATTTTCTGCTTTATCCGAGGAGAATTTCCCCAAAAAAACTTTTACATCAGTTTATGGATTAAATACTGCTCAGTAAATGTGTTTTTTTTTTAGTTTTTTTTTTATAACTTCTACACTGGCACCGAAAAAGCAAACTCCGCTGTGTGCCGAGTGTAGATTTTACCATCATCTCCTCTACAGCTGACTGGCGCTCGGTGCTGCTTGGTATGCTCCGTAGGATGAGGATCGTTGTGTATGATCGGGGGGAAATGCTTTGTGCGAATGTTTTTTTTACGCAGTCGTCAGTGTGACGACTGGCTTGTGGATGAAGATCATTGCATATGATCTGGAAATACTTTGCGTCAGTATTTTTTTGTATTTATGTGTGTGTATGTGTGTCTGGGATTCTAGGAAGTGGATGAGAAAGAAACAGTAATTAGGAAGAGTTTGCAAATGGGTTTATTTTGTGCATTTTTGGGTGTCATGATAGTAATACCCCATTGATGATGAGGTGAAATATTTTGAGATTGTGTCGGCAAATTTGACAAGTGATAGGTGACACCGTGAGACTTCGCGGAACCCTTTCCAGACAACAAGATTCTTAAAAAAGAAAAGAAGGAGAAGGCAGCTTTCATCAGACCTCCCGCTATCTCTCCTTCGCCCTCTTTCTTTATGCCTATGCACGGGGTGTGTTTTATGAACACGCCTGGGGGGGGAGAGCAAGCACCGCCGTCACACACCAAACAAAATAAAAACAATAGATCTAAGACGTGAGAGTTATTATTTTAACGAGGAAAAGGAGTAAGGCGGGTTCTGCGAGCCGCCGATACTTACCCAGTTGTGAAGACGTGGTTGACGTGGCTGCAGGATCGGCGCCCCGGTGGAATCGAGCCAACGCTTCTCTGGGAGCCCTGCAGCACGACAGGAGGAGGGGCCAGACCGGCGGCCGCGCACGTGCGCGCGTGCGTGTGCGTGTGCGTGTGCGTGTGTGTGTGTGTGTGTGTGTGTGTGCGTGTGTGTGTATGTGGCGGGAGAAGCAGCGTCCAAACTACAGCGCTCTCCTCACGCTGGTGTAACCTGCGGAACATGGAACAGGGTCAGGGACTCCTTTCCCACATATATATATATATATATATATATATATATATAATTTTATTTTATTTTTTTTAAGTTTAATCCATCTTTGGCAGCACTCTTGGTTAGAGAAACAATCTCCAAACACAGACACATCCAAACATGCAAACATGCAAACACACACACACACACACACACACACACACACACACACACACACACACACACACACACACACACACACACACACACACACACACACACACACACACACACACACACAGAAGTACAAACTACAAAACCAATGACATTCAGACCTAGAAGCAAAGCAATAACACAAGCGGTTTTTCAAAAATCTGTCGCACGGCACAGAAAATAAGAATTTGGTCCAACCTTTGAGAGAAATAGGCGGTACGGGTGTTTAGATTTGAGCTGAGCCAAACCTCTAAGACCCTGGCCCAGTTGCTGTGCTGTTTGTTATCAGCAGACAGCACACAGGCCTAGAATCCAGAGCTGCTGGGACAGTGGGTGCTGGCCACAGGGAAGAAACAGGGAGCGGGGCGACAGGGGACGAATGCCAATGAGCTGCTCCCTTCCTTCCCTCCGTCCCCTTCCTCTTTCCTCATCTGGCCACACCGAAGCCAGAAGTGTGATTTCATAAGCCGCAACAGATACTGGCACAGTTTGCAGTGGAGCAACTCTGGCCTGGCCCGAGGTTGGACGGCGGCGGTGGCATGCAACAGGAGGCCGTCCCCCCTCGATTTGGGTAAAGTGCTTCGTAATGGCCTAAAAGGGATACCTCAGCGGGGGAGGACGACAGGCAGGCAGGCATGTAAAATGCACACCTACATATAGTAATTTGTCAGCACTAGAGGACTGGCCCCGACCCGTGTCATTTTTTTTCGAATAAATCTGGGCGAGCGGTGCAGAGGTAACAAGGGAAGAAAGAAAAAAAGAAAAAAGAAGCAAATTTTCCAAGAGTTCAAAAACAGCAATAAAAGTTTAATGTAAAGCTGGCAGCGACAGCAACAGCCAGCAGGGAGAGAATGAGCCGAACTATTTTCAGGGGCGGAAAGTGGCATTCATTATTCACAATATAGTCTTATAAGAGGAAAATGAGTTCTCTTTCATGGTTATTGTCTTTTCGCCTTCGTGCTCGCAACATTACAGCATTGTCGGATGTGTTGTAACCACCCTATAATCCGTGTGTGTGATAGAGGGAGAGAGAGGGGGGAAAGAAATAGAGAGAGAATATCTGTCTCTATGTGTGTGTATATACTGTATATGAAGCTTCCCACACAAAAGTATAGAGAGAGACTCCGTGAGTAGCCTCCCACAAGATTGCCTCTGGTGGCGACTGACAGGTTTGAGGGACGGCTCTCATGTTCATCTAACCCTTAACAGCGTTCGATCAAAAAAAAAAAAAAAAAAGATCCTCTAAAAGATACGTTTTCCACAGACCCCGTAATGCACAGAAGGACATTAACACGATCAAAGAGTTTCATTGATCGATACGACGCTCCCTTCTTGTCCACAAGGAAACGGAGAGAGAAGAAGCGGGAGAGGGGGAAGACGAGGGGGAGGGGGGAAAAAAATGCTGAGAGACTGGACAAAAAGTAAAGGAACGGGGAGCGCCGTCAAGATGGTCTGCATAATTTGAAATTCATGTGTGGGCATTATACATGACCGAGTTCATCACGTCTGGTAGCCGATTTAACTAGCACAGCAGAAGAACCCGATCGAGGAGGCAAAACAAGAGGCTGTCGGTTTACGCCGGATCCTGATTCAAATATATATATTTTTTTTTTTTAAAGCAGCCTAAAGCTATAACAACTGTATTGCGAGTAACAGATAACAACAAGTTGGGTTTTTTTTTAACCGCATTAGTTTAGACACCAGCCTTTATGAACCACCCCCACCCCCCCCCCCCCCCGTCGACAAATAATCTCTGTTTGTTTTTCCGTCATATCGGTTCTTGGGAGATTATTTCCAGCCGGGGACGACCTACCCCGGCGACCTTCCCGCCCCCCTTTGCGGGGCTACTTCACATCACCCACGGTGCCCCAAAAACCTGAATACAGAATGACCGCGGAACAGATTGCATTGGGTTACGGGTTTAAGAGCGATAGAATATTGGTGTTGGTGGGATCAGTGAATTCCCTACACAGGAGTCCTATCCAAATTCCTTCTCCATCCATCCTCCAGACAGCCCCATCAAGAGCAGGGGAGATGGAGATAAACCCGAGGAAGAAAGATATCCGGGGGAGAGACGGACGTTAAAGAATCGGGCGAAGACAACCAAAGTGTAGCTCTGATTTACGACCGAACGTCAACGTTTTTTTTCCCCCTCTCTCTCCCCTCAGTCTCTTCCCCCGCCGTTCCTCCACTGACCCTGAGCATTTAACCGCCCCAAACAGCAGCATTTTTAAAGAGGGGGATCCCATCTGTCACGGCTTTCAACTAGCGCACGAGATTGTCAGATCGGCCCTTCCCAAGGTAGTCGGGGGTTAGTCATGGCCCCGAGCGCTGACACAACAGTGAACAGCACTCAGCCGTCCTCCCAGCTACGCCTTCCAGGACAAGGGCGTAAGAGTTTAGTCATAAAGCCGGGAAAACAGAGAGTGCTTGTCACTTTCAATCGGACAACGTGTTGGAGTGCACTCAGACCAAACGACACCATTTATTATACAAAGTGTTGTTGGGCACCCCCACCCACACACACACACACACACACGCGCACACACACACACACACACACCACCTAACAGTCCCTTCACCAGCAATAACAGAACAAATTCCACATTTTGTCATTGGGAATGGGTGTGCACTCATTCAGAAAAGTCTCGGCTTTCGCATGAAATAAAAATAGATTTTTTTGCTGGGCGTACTGTGACATGGTTTGCTTTGGCTGGTGCGACTCAGTCAGAATCTATCAATCGGAATCAATCAATCGGAATCAATCAATCGGAATCAATCAATCAGAATCAATCAGTCAGAATCTATCAATCATAATCAATCAATCAATCAGAACCTATAAATCAAAATCAATCAGTCAGGAGCAGCGGGTGATTATGAGCTGGTTGTTGCCAGAAACACATGCGTACACCCTTTAAATAGGAATAGTTTAGTAACAGAGAGAGAGAGAGAGAGAGAGAGCACACACACACACACACACACACACACACACACACAGATACACACACACAAATATACACGCACATTAATTAAGCTGTGTATGCATTGACTCTTCAAAAGGTGGTATTTCCTGTGTAGAGATAAAAAAATAAATAAAACCACAAGACTCACTACTGGGAATGGGCTTGAATTTATGCAGAAACGTCAGGAGACAAGAGACCTGGAGGAAAACAGATTGATCAATAGAGAGAATGAGATTGACTACAAGAGGGAGAAGGCAAGACTTGAGACGAGGAAGGGTTAAGGACAGAAATGGGAGAACATGGGGTTGAGCACATAAACCCTCCTCTCCCCTATAATGGAACAGAGGGGATGACTTCTGAATAAGGTATAGACCAGCAGAGGGGAGAATAATGGAGAGACAGGCTTCTGGAACATGGCAGTGGTCTTGGCCTAACACTTCCCATTAAGCAGAGGTGTATGGAATGAGAAGTGAAGCGCCAGAAGGACCTGCTGTCACTCTCGCTCATTTCAACACGCGTCAGCATTCGCATGGCAGGACCCTGCTTTTCTGCTGTCAGCTCAAGGAATAATACATATTTTAACCATTATGCCGCGGCTGGCCTTCACCATGCTCTCAAACCCAAAGTCTGACGCGCACGTCAGGAGTTAAACTAAACAGAAGGGATTCCAAAAACAAAGCTTGCACGGCGAGCGTTAACAATGGAGAGACAACGTGATCCTTGTGATTTTTTTATCAACAGCAATGTGAGTGAGCTTAATGACGCTCGAGGCGCGAGTGTCACAGCGGATCGCGGCTTTGTTCGAGTGTCATCCCAACACACCGAGTGTTGGGATGACTTCTCACCGCTTCTCACCGCAGCGTCTCCTTGGAGCCCGACTCCCGTCCCATCGAGTATTCTCGAGTACCAAAATAGCCGAGGTGGACAAGCCTTTGATTCGGCTGCCTGGCTGAGAATTTACAATACTGAATTTATGATTTCACATCAAATAAATCCTATCCATTTAGTTATTTCACCTTTTAGTTAACTCTGTGCCAGGTCTGTAATAAAGAGAGCAAGTGATGGTAAAATATAGGTATATACGTGAATAACCCAGATAATTACCATTGAAATAAAACCCATCTTATTACCACATATGGCAAATTGACATGGTGGACTATATTATAAACAAAACAGGAAAGCTATATAACTCGCTGGAAGTCCTTATCCATTTTCCTCACCTTTGCTGTCAAGAGAGTGTGGTCTAAGAATTGAATAAATAGCTGCCCACCCACTGGAACACCTTGGTGCCCAGCAGAGGTGGGGGAGCCACACTGAGTGGCCAACTTTGCGGGTGTCCGCTCCATTACAGCGTCCTTGCCACTCTCCTCCCCAATTACCATGGTTCCATTATTCATGCTCCAACATCACAAGGGCCACGGCCAAGAAGGTTAAGTGAGAGGCTCTGAGCTTTCCCAGCCGGGGTGCCAGGGTGGGCGTTAAGGTGTAGGTGAGGTTTAACACAGGCCGACAAATAATTAAACAGCTGTTGGTTTAATCCTCAGCAGCAACAACAATCCTCTGCCACGCGCAGGCCTCCGGGAAACACCTTGACGGAGCACGGTCAGGCTCCGCTGAAGCAGCAACCGTACTCTACAGGCACCCGGAACATTTCTATTCCAAATCGGAGGACTTTACATGCTGCCCGTGTAGCCTTCCATTTAAAATGTTTCTGCTTCTAAATACCGGGGAGGGCGGGGCCCCGTGGAGGGCTTTCTGCTGGCATTACTTATAGGTCATCTTTTCCGGAAATGAGCCTTGTCCCGCTCCCCATGATGCATCTGAAGGGGTACTTTGGCTCCAGACATCATCCTCCTGCTGATCTTCCCACTTAAATTGCTTTCTTTCCACTTGAAAGACACAACCGCAAAACCTGAACCGCTCTTCATGAATAATTATGATGACACCCTATACGATTGCACACTAAGATACGCCATCTACGACTCCAATGCCCATGAACATGACCATGACATTGTTTTTTTTAGCCACAATAAGAAACTCCCTCTGACTCTCCCTCTGAGAGACCGTATTTTTAAGCCAGCGTTAGATGATGAAGCAAGTTACCAGGATTCCTGCCTCCAATTGGGTCACTGCTTTCTGACACTTGAAGTTAGCGATTGTGAAAGAGGCTGAGACAGTCGTGTTTACTTTTGCCTTACTTTGCAAACTTGTAATTGCAACTCTCTCTCCCTCAACCCTCTCATTCTTTATTTATTTCTTCCTCCATTTAGGCGGCAGGTGCATGTTGCCTTCCGACAGCGTACCAATGTCTGCTCGGCTCTGCAACGTCCTACCTTCAACTGTTGGGCAAAAGTTCTTCGGCCATTAAAGATCAGCCTGGCTGCGGCTCATTCTGCCTCCTGGACTTTTTTTTTTCTTTTTATTATTCATGATGAATGTGTCAGTATCCCTAAAAGTTATTTCTAACAGGGGGAAGACAGCAGCAGCTCTCATCAACAATGGACCGCATAACCACCAGGATAGGCACCACGCTCACATCGGGATAATTTATTTCTGTACTATAAAAGCCATGAGACGTAATTGCATTTTTATGACCATCCCATAGCGACTTGCTGTGTCGAGTGACGGGATCACGGGAATGCCTTCGGCTTTTAGTGTGGTTTTGTGTGAGGTCATATTGGAATACTGCATAGTTTGTGGCATCCTGGTCTGTTAAAGTCTCGGTCCGTATCATTCAACAACCGGATCACCGTGAGAAGACTCAGCTTATCATCTGGCCAGTAATCAGCTGCCATGATGGTTCTAATGGACTTTCTGTTGACTCTGGGAGGTTGCTGTCTCTCACGTGATACAATATTTTCTGTTTGCAGAACATTGATCCCCTGTGGATGGAGTAGATAGAGTAATTTGTTATTAAAGGATGAGTTACTATTATTATCATCATTAGTCATTGTGATGACACTATTGTTATCGTTTGGGGAAAACTATCTGGAACACTAACTTCGGCATAACAGACAAACACGGTTTATGTCTTGTTTGAACTGTCACAAACATCTCGTGGTTGAAGTTTCATCCAAATCGATCCACTACGGAGCAGATATTAGCGAAAAACCGACCAAATTTAGATCGATATTACAGACACGGGCCTATGCATTTCATGTTAAACTATGTCCAACCTGGCAAAAACTATCTAGAAGACATACTTCGCCAAAAGCTACGACCACGGTTAAGGTGCGTTTAAGCCGGTATGTCACAAGGATCTCATCATTTAAATTTCATCCAATTTGACTCAAAATTTTCAGCTGTCTTGGTTAACTGAGACATCACTATTCGTAAACCAAATGAACGAGATGAGATTTACAGTAAGACACTTTATGACATCATCATATTCTTTACTATAAATGTACAGATTCCGATTGAGAATGTCCAGTTGGACCGTGTCCAGTGTGCACCGTGAACTCGGTCACTCTGTACTGGTTCGACGTTACCGAACTATAGATTTCTGGTATATTTATATAACTTCTTACCTGATAGATGTCAGTAGATCTGTTTGACAGATATTTTAAATAAATCCGTGGTTGTCAGGATCCTGTCCTGCTGCTTGCTTGTCATCTGTCTCTCTCTGTCTCCCTCCATCTCTCTCTGGCTCCCTCTGTCTGTCCCTAGGTCCCTCTGTCCCCCTCTGGCTCCTTCTGTCTGTCTCTGGCTTCACGTCCATGCCACACCTGTCTCCAGTCAGCAATCTCACCTCCTGTCATCACCTTCCTCGTCACTCCTCTTGTATTTTACCTGTTCCCCATTCACTCCATCTCCATTGGATCGTTGTGTCTGAGTGTGTACTGAATTCTCGGCCCTTTCTACGATCCTGATTCCCTGCCTGTTGCCTGGACCCTGATCCTCTGCCTGTTCCATGATCCTGATTCCCTGCTGGTTCCATGATCCTGATTCCATGTCTGTCCCTGGACCCTGATCCCCTGCCTGTTCTATGATCCTGATTCCCTGTCTGTCCCTGGACCCTGATCCCCTGCCTGTTCTATGATCCTGATTCCCTGCCATTTCTTCCACCTTGATTTCCTGCCTGTTCCTGGACCCTGATCCTCTGCCTGTTCCCCTGGACCCTGGTTCCCTCCTGATAGGTTTTCCTGTCAACTGCTCCCCTGGTTGTGACTCCTGCCTGTTCTACATTAAACCTTGTACCTACTCCTGAGACTTTCTTTTGCCCTGCATTTGGGTTCACCAGACCGTATCCAAAACAGTGATCCACATTACTTTGCCAGATAAATGAAAAATACAATAAAAACGTAGTCCACGAAAACCCGTCACGGCCTCCTGTCGAAAACCACTGAAATGTGCAACTGAGTGATGCATTAAAGGTCCAGTGAGGCATCGGGAAAAATACAAGCCGTGCAATGGTAATTACTCATGGAAATACCACAACGTTTTTAGCATTTCATGGAAACGTACGTTTCTGAAATTGTAATCCAAGTAAAAAACAACTCAACTTTACAAATAAATTACGTAAATACGACTGTTATTGAGATGAATACGTCATAATTGACATATACGAGACACAACGGCATCTACCGTCACTGATAGTCCGGATGTACTTCAATGTAAAAAGGTAAGATAGCAATGACAAGACATAGTTGAAAATAAAAAGAAAATACTTTTTTGTAATAAACGTCATGTATAAACATTTCCCTACACCTAAACTTAACAAACTTTAATGAAAAGGCAGAAAGTGATTGTGATATTGACAAATTATTCCATAATAATTCTAATTCCAAATGTTAAGGTTAAAGTGTATGGTTACGTAAATGCATCACAAAATAGACAAGTAATCTATTCAACTAAATTTTCAAAATGTACATTATTAACAGAAAAAGTACAATAAAGTGGTAATTACAAATAACATGTATTTATATACAGTATATATTGATTGATTGGTTGATATATATGAAATATATTTATTTTATGAAAAGCAATGACAAAAGTTGATTTTGTTCCTGTTACAGATGCCAAACTATTAATAAAATCTAAAAGAAAGTAAGATTATGTATCCATGTATCCATCTGGCCCACTAGATAGATATATGGGTGAGATATTGAGTGTGATATAAGAACCAGAGTAACAGAGTATGCGCATTTAAGTTTAAATATCCGAAACTGCTATTATTCTGTCCTTGCTCCACGCAACACATCCTGCCTGAATATTATCATTGCATTCCAGCTACCCCAGACATCAACACACGTTTATGACTGCATCCATGAGGTGGAACTAGTATTAAAAATGAAAGTCTTTGTCATCATAGTACTAGAGGCAATATTTTTCTCTCCAACTCTTTCAGCAAATTGTGAAATATGGACTATGAGCCTTCCATCTGTCAGTCTCAATGACTTCTCTTCAAAGGCAGCCGACAGTATATTAAAAACAAAAGCAGCTTAATAAACATTTCACACCCACCCACGAATGCATACACTCCTACCCACTACCCCACACTCACTCATACCGTCACACATCCATCCATGCCAACATTAATTATTATGTAACATATACAGCACCTGAGCACCACTTTTCTTGTTTCCTCATTCAATCATGGTTGTCGTAATGGCTTTGAATCAAGCAGTTTCTTGTTATAATAACTCCACACACACACACAAACACACACATTTTATATCTATATATAGTGACATGATTAAATATTGTCTTTAAGGCTGCATTACAGTGCAGTTATGCAACTTTCTGAACTTTGTGGCCTGTTCTAATCAATGCCTCTACCTGCTTCTTATGAATCCACATTACCAACAATTTCTTTGTCAAACATCTCTTATGAAAGTGCCCAAAATATAATCTCCAAAATATCGTCAATGTATCGAGTCCGAAAATACAGTCGATATGACCCAGCCCTGGGGTTTACTATGTAATCTTCATATTGTGCAGGGAGCCTGCCTGTGGTCTTGGCCTTTAACTTTTGTAGAGCACCGGCTGATTTTCCCCTGTGTGAACAGTGTGGGGACATCAGTGAGCAGGCAGGTATTCCATCTACTTGTCCCCATTTTAAGATGGCTATAAACACGTAATCTGCAATCTACCCCTCCCTCACTCACGCACAAACATCCCTTGTAGAGTTATCTGCTCTCGCTAAGTATAAAAGGAGGCTGGCTGAACTTCTGCTCATTGTACAAGGTGCCAACAAAGCACTGATGTGCTGAGATTTCATGGGCACAAATCACCAGTTTATCTCCCTCCGACCCATCATGTTTCCAGGCCTCCTTGTCTCCACCGAGGTCCTTGAGACGACAGTGTGAACCCGAGAGCCGGGCAAAGTCACAGCTGAGTTATGATGACAGAGTCAAAGCTCGCACACAGAAGCCTGCAGCTTTTTGCAGCATGTCCATTTCCACCCGGTGAAACTCCACGTGACTTTTCAAGATGAATGATATTCAGGGGGCCAAGCAAAATCTTTATTTCAGCAATGAAATTAGCCACGGTTAAAGACAGAAAAAAAAATTCGAGCAAGGTATTGATTTTCAGAGAGAGATAGGGCTATGCACTGATCGATCGAGTGCAATGAAGAAAGGTCATTAATAAAACATTATAGAATTTCACAGTATTGATACTGTATCTGCCACTTCCTCTTTGTCCTCATTTTCAATTCCCAAAGAGTTCAATTTCCCCTTCTACTGTATATAAGTTACTCAACATTCAACAATATTGAAGTGCTTCAGTCAAGCAGTTCACTATTTCTCTTGAGAAGTTATCATTCTCTCTCTGAGGGAACAATATTTGGCTGTCAGGCGGTAGGTAACAAACCCAGCCAGTGGAAAATCAGGACTCTGTCAATCTTCACATCAATTTGTTGCCTTTTAAGCCTTTCAAACAATAGAAACTTTGCATTGTCATCTGTAAAGCATCATAAAGTTTTAAATTAATCCAATTATTTTATTACATATGCCTGGTTGCCATCAAGCATTGGAGCGTGATGTGTAGCTTGTGCACCCTCGAGCAGTCTAAGTAGTTAATCAGTTAATGTGAATAAGCTATTTACCAAAAAATGGAAACCTTCTGTTTATATAATATATACAGTAGTCCTAACTACTGCTCTTGGCAGTTAAACATTACTAGAGTTGACTTCAAAGTGTTCTGCTATTAGTGGGAAGTAACATCGTGAATACAGAGAGCATGAAATACCCCCTCCATGACTAGTCAATAGGCTATCTTCATTTAAATTCAAAATACACAGATAGCAAAGTAAGAATGGTGGAAATTCCACACCCCTAAGACAGGCATCTGGAAAAGAATAGACATCTCCTGCTGCCAATTCGTTAAACCCTCCGAGCATATTTCTTGCAACCATTTTGTGCTCTGCCGATAAAACATTTTGAAAGCCAAACAACACAGACAATAGCTTCAGATGGGGGGGGGACACATTTTCTGCTGGTCCCTTTTCATCAGTGTCCCACATACAGCCAAGCCCAACAGAGCACTAAAATAGAAATTACCAATAAAGAATGAGTCAAACATAAGGCACCCACACTTTTTTTTTTCAACCTGTGCTGTCAGCATGCTTGGCGTACAACACAGAGTATTTGTATGCCATTGCAGCTCAGACACAGTTACTCTGCAAGTGGAGTTCAACTTCTCACCTGCAACCTGCAATGCCACTCTTTATAAATTTTTAATCATCAAGAACTTCTGCAATAATTCTGTCCTGTGGATGACCTGTGGGATGATGAGAGCACAACTTTTTGTTACACCATCACCAATCCCCGTCTCTGGAGAACGATCTTACCATGTTTTGGTCGATAAACAATTAATCATCATTACTACTCCGAGAAGAGGAGAATCACCACGGGTGAGACAAATAAACTTGGAAACAAACAACATGTACCTGGAAAAACATAAACATAGAAACATCAGACGACAACATGTATCGACAAAACAAAGTTAATTAATTCCAGCAAAATTGGAACAGATATTCAGCACTTGGCCACTTCCTGTGATAGCTATGGCAGTAAATGAGGGGGAAAAGGAGAAGGATAAAATCAGGAGGGTGTTCGGGGTGTGTTCGAAGCAGGTGCTGGTGGTGTGGGTGTGCCTGTGATGAGTCCGGCTGTATGTGTGTGTGTGTGTGTGTGTGTGTGTGTGTGTGTGTGTGTGTGTGTGTGTGTGTGTGTGTGTGTGTGTGTGTCAACAGGTCAGTGCACGGGACTTGTCCCAATTTGTTTTTGTTGGAATTATATCGTAGCACCTCGAAGCAGCAGAAAAGTCCCCGCAGCCACCCATGAGTCCCGCAGCAGTATAGACACTCCACGACCACAGCAAAGCTGTGTGTCCTGCAGCCACAGAAGACCCACCAGCCCTCAGAGAATCCGGGAGCCCACGGAGCAACACCCAGGCCTGGCCCCTCAGGAGCATAAACCAATCCCAGAGAGTGCAAGGAGCCCCTGCCCCCCTGAAGCACGCACATACAACCCGACCCCACGTGCAGACGCAGAACCCGGGCCAAGGACATCAGGCACGGACCACAGGCCCGGAGCCAGGCCCCATGCCGACAGACTGACACCCCGCCAGAATCATCCACTCCTCAGGTGAGCCGGTGGGACCCACAAAATGCGAGGCCCGCCATAATGCAACCGGCTGGATGCCCCACCCGGCCACAAGCCCCAAGTGCCCACCCGCGTAGCCAAGTGAGCATGGCGCAGGACACACCGATGTCGGCCGATGCAGTTAAAATTGCAGGGCATGGGGGTGCGAGTCCTCCAAGCATGTCGAACCTGAATCACTCGCACCTCTCCTGCCCTGCAGTCCCTGGTCGGTTGGAGTGTTGTTTGGGGTAAGGTTTGTGTGGTTATGCATGTGTCCTAAGCTAATATGAGTGGTATTAAAATCAAAATTAAAATTGCATGACAGACGTGAAGCAGGCCAGGGTTTGAAGCCACCAGCCTTCAAACAAATCAACACTCCACCAGGTGATGAAGCTGTCACATTAAAACCCAATTGACAAAATTCAGCAGGTGACTGCTCTTTCAATGCAAATAAATAAAACTGTGCAAGGGTCACTAGTTCAAGAGCTACTTGTGATTGGATCAGGATACAATAACACTGTAAAGGGTGCACCTGTTGGCCACATGTAAATGGCCAGACTCCATTCCTGTCAGATGATAATGCTGCTCTTGTCATCTCCATTTTCTCTTCATTCATGAATAAAACGGACACGGCCGAGAAATATCAGCTTACATTTGATAGTCTAATGCAAGAGAAAATAAAATGGATTATGGAGTCGGGACTGTGCAAATCCTCTCATACATCCCTCTCATTGGCTTTTATGATATTGTAGCGTGTTGGGGAATAGAGGACGGGGCGGATATTTCCCAGCGTGCTTTGTTATTGTGTGTTTTGGGGTTGTCAGGGAAAGGGATTGTTTTATGTGTTCTAAGTTACAGTAATGTTTCTTGTTATGCTGTTGTTAGTGTTAGTTAGCCAGATTGTTATTACTTTTATGTGTTGTGATTATGTTATGATTGTTGTAATCCTAGTAGCCATGGACTAATTTACCAAATGACCCGAAGCCTACGCTGTTCCCGACCAGAGTGCTGCCACCACCGCCGCACACCTGGTGGACGAGATGTTTTGTCGGTTTGGGGTGCCGGGGGAGCTGCATAGCGACCAGGGTCGGAACTTCGAGGGTCAGGTGTTTGCAGAGGTCTGCCGCCGGCTGGGCATTAAGCACCCACAGAGTGACGGATTGGTCAAACGTTTCAACCGCACCTTGGCGACCCAACTCGCTATTCTGACGAGCCACCAGCAGCGAGATTGGGATCTTCACTTTCCCTTGGTCCTTTGGGCATATCGGACAGCGGTGCAAGAGTCCACTAAGTGCACTCCGGCAGCCCTCATGTTTGGACCCGAGTTTCGCACTGTTGTGGACTTGGTGTTTGGCCCTCCCCCCGAACCAGAGGTAGCCGGGGAGCCGGGCATGGACTATTTTCACCACCTTCGGGAGAGGCTCCGGGGGGTACATGAACTGACTGGGCAGGCTCTCGCCGACACTGGGTCCCATCAGAAAAGGGCTTACGACCAGCGCGCCAAAGGGGAGGATTTTGTCTCCGGGGCTCCGGTGTGGGTCTACAGCCCAGAGAGGAAGAGCTGATGAGGCACTGGGTGGGACCCTGTACAATCCTTGAGAGACTGCCTGATGTGGTGTACAGGGTGCGTCTGATCAAAAGGAACCGGGTGGTGGTTCTTCATCGCGCACGTCTTCCCCCTACCGACCCTTGGCTCAGTCTGAGAGTGAGTCAGGGGCAGAGGGGCAGTCTCCAGTCTATGCCTCGCCACGGGAAGCAGCTGAGGGGCCCCCTGGGCGGGCCCAGTGGAAGCGTCAAATCCCCCAACACCTCAGAGACTTTGTGGTGGACACATGGGTTGATGGGGACAGCTAACCAACCAGGTGGGGGCAATGTAGCGTGTTGGTTGAATAGAGGTGGGGCGGAGATTTCCCACCATGCTGTGTTATTGTGTGTTTTGGGGCTGACGGGGAAAGGGATTGTTTTATGTGTTCTTAGTACACAGTAATGTTAATTGTTGTTATTAGTGTTAGTTAGCCAGATTGTTATTACTTTTATGTGTTGTGATTATGTAATGATTGTTGCACAAGGAGTGAGAGTGTGACCTGCCTGCCGTGATAACAGTGTGGTGGTACAAAAGGCTGAACACTCTGATGACTAAAGATTGTGCTTGATTGTGAAAACAAATCGCCTGCCTCTTGCTTGCTCGAAGAAGCCCTAGCTCGCTACAATATTAAGGGCAGCAGGGGGGTGAGGATCTGGATCCGGATCTTCCTGCAAGCCTCACACTATATTAAGTGACGTGTTACAAACAAGCGGAACACTGCATCAACCTGCCAGGCATAGGACCATGGGAGGCCGACCCCCAGGGGGCTCATCTGGGGACTTATAGGAAAGCTTGTTCAATTAAATGCCACAGCTCTTGAACCTGAGATTGCCGCTCGGACCAAGTCGGCGCTCCATCTTCAGCATCCAGAAGCTCATTAAAAACACGCAAGCTGTTTAGCTAGGAAAGGAACAAAGAGGGAGAGACTTAACTCCCTCACATAGCTTGTTTTCCTTGTTTTTGTCACACTCCCACTGTTTTCGCTTATCAATTCTATCTTGCTAAGTCACATTCACAGTCTAAGTCACATTCAGAAACTTCAGCCATTTATCTGGAATGCGAGCAGAATGCACCTTTTCCCTTTTGTTGTGACTCACAATCGGCAACCGGGTAGAGTTTCAGCGTCTCTCTTCAGGATTTATGAATCGACGCAAGCCACATGGTTGCTTTCTTTCTGGGATCTAATATGAGGTTTCTGAAGGTACTGACTGACAATGTCAAGATTGCAATTAGCCTATGGTTAAATGGATGATGCAGCGAAAGACTGTATGACATTAAGTTATCTAAATTCGGGGCCCTTTACTAAAACAATGACAGGGCCGGGCGACTCAATGACGGGATTACAGCAGCCCAATTGACATTCCAGACAGACAGACACACACACACACACACACACACACACACACACACACACATACACATACACACACACACACACACACACACACACACACATACACATACACATACACACACACACACACACTCACTGATTATTTTCGCTGGATTCTTTTCGCTCACGCTTTTAGCCTTCCATTTGAGAATGAAGAAGCAGCGTCTCACATGGAGAGGGAAGGCTGCAGCACACTGCATCCTCGCCCTGCGCCCCATCAGCTCTATCAGTCTGAAATCCATCGAACGGGGCTTCCTCTCTGCCTTGTCCCGCCTTCGTCTCAGGTTCAGACAGGCGCGTTGCCCATTACCCTCAGGCTGGAGCTGCCCTTCTCTGTACCACACTTTCAGACGCTATTTCAAGCCAGGCCACCAAGGTCAGCACTTAACTTACATTTTTACAGATTCAGGCAGCTCTCCTATTTTTCAACCCCTTGAATGTTGTTGTGCTACAGCAGACTGCGAGTGGAGTATTGAAATGCTAGTTAGCCAGGGCGCCTGGTGCCAGAACATGTGCCCCCCCCCCAAAATAAGGAAACCGAGGTGCAACACTAGAACATGCAAAGAGACATTTGGAGTCATTCTCGATAAAACGTCTTGCAGCAAGCAATTAGCCGGCCAGCGCTGCCAGCTATATCCACGGCTCAAGCGGAGAACATTACAGGGTGTGTGGGATATAAAGCTCAAAGACACAGTTGGACAGAAACCCATTCCATGTAATCAGGATTACATCAGACTTCAAGTTCTATTTGAAAAAAAAAAAAATGGGTGATTGCATTTTAGTTAATAGTTAATGGATAATTTGGTTTGTGCAATAACCCTACCTACGCAATTATTAACATTTCCATGTTAAAGAAAACCGTTGATTTAGACTGTTGTTGACACTGAAAATGGTAGGTTTCACATGTTCAAAATATCTGTCCTCTCATGTTAAATGAATAACAGGCGCGGTCACACAGAAAAGGCTGTTGTTATCGTAGAAGAACATACAGCTTCACGAGATCAACGCTTCCTTTCCCTCGTAGTGGAATGATGGCCTCTCTCCAGACAGAACCTTAACCACTAAGATGGGCTGGGTTTTTAAGGTTTGTTAGAGTGTTTTAATAATAATAATAATAATAATAATAATAATAATAACTTAGGTTTATATAGTGCCTTTCAGGAACACAAGGACACTTTACAATGGAGAAACAAAAAACAAAAAAACAAACATATCGAAAAAAAGATAAATAATAGGGTCAGTGGGCAGTAGGCCTCCTTGAAGAGGTAGGTTTTTAGCAGGCTTTTGAAGGTGGCCAGGGATGGAGCATTTCGAATGTCAGTGGGGAGAGAGTTCCAGAGGGTGGGGGCTGCCACACTGAAGGCTCTGTCCCCAAAGGTTCGAAGTCTTGTGCAGGGGGTAGAGAGCAGACCCATGTCCAAGGAGCGCAGCTTCCGGGACGGGGCATAGGGGTGGAGGAGGTCAGCTAGGTACTGCGGGGCAAGGGCGTGGAGGAATTTGTAGGTTAAAAGTAGGGTTTTATAGGAGATACGGGATCTGACAGGGAGCCAGTGGAGATGCATGAGGGTGGGGGCGATGTGCTGCCAGGGCAGACGGAAGGTGATGAAGGCGTGGATTAATGTTTCAGGACTCTGACAGTGATTGGCGGAGTCTGGAGATGTTCTTGAGGCGGAAGGAGGCCGATTTGGTCATGGATTTGATGTGTGAGTGAAATGAAAGGGATGAATCGAAGACGACGCCTAGGTTGCGTCCTTCAGAGGATGGGAAGATGGAGCAGCCATCGACAACCAAGACGAGATCCCCAACCTTCCTGAGCAGTGCCTTGGGAGCCACAACTATGATTGATGTCAGTTTTGTTATTGTTGAGTTTAAGCATGTATGACGACATCCAGGATTTTGCTTAGGAACGGAAGGTTGGAGATCGGGCGGTAGTGGTTGGGGTTGTCCGGGTGGAGACCAGGCTTCTTTATGATTGGTGTGATTGAAGCCATTTTGAAGCTGGTGGGAACCGTGTTGTTTTGGATATTTACTGTAACTTCAGTTTTGTTGAACACTACAGAATGCGACTGCTTTTTTTGTTGCAATTAAACAAACTCTTTAGGAATTCAATGGGTTATTTTGTGCAAACTGTGAAATTGGATTCCAAAATAAATCTTATTTTTTTATTTTCGGTAATTGAGAAGATTTCATATCGATTACAAATATTGCCATGTAGATTGTTTTCAGCCGCGCGATACATTGAAAGTAATCAGACCGTACTCTGGTTACAGATATGCCATTTGAATCGCATGAAGCTGTTCAAATCTTAGCCGAGACTGGTGGTCTAGCAACTCTCAGAAGCTCAACACTATTTTGAATAAAGCATTTCTGAGCCGATATCCAAACCAACTGGAATCCTTCAAAACAAAATGGCAATAACAGATGTTATTACAAAAAAGCAAACGCCATAAATAGAACATCTATTCTATCTCAGGATATCAGCAATCACCGTCTCGTAGTTTGTTAGAAATACCAAGGAAATGCATTAACCAACCAAAGGGTATAACAAGAAATGTAAAACTCTTGGTTGAGAGGGGGATTCTGTGTGATTTTTGTTTTACTTCACTCTGACATTTAAAGTACCTGCTCTATCGCTGAACCAGACTTGGTGTTAGGCTGTTTCTCTTGCACCTTAAAGGTCCCTTGGGTGTTCACACTACACAACAATTATCTTAAATATTTTTGTCTTGCGGGGGCAGCGGTGTTCAAACTACACGATGCGTTCCAGAAGGGGGTGTTCAAACTATGTGATCCTACACTCAGGTCCCCCGCAAACACACGCGAGACCTGGCAACACAGACCTGGTATTTTTTCCATGTGACTTTGCCAGAAGTAAACAAAAATAAACAAACGGGGCTTTATAATGAGAAAAGGTTTAATGCTGTAGTTGCGTGTTTGCTCATTTCTGTTGTGTCAACAAAAGAAAAAAAGGACGTGACAAAAATGGGTAGTAGTGGGTGTTGAGATGCACTGCATGGATTAATCCTGCAGAGAGGTCATTATTATTCTCGACTGCAAAAAATTAATTTGGGCTAAAAGTGTCTGGAACACGACAGTCGCTGAACCCATGGACATGGTTCAATTTTTCCTGGAAGTAGCAGAACGTTCTTGCATCGCTGATACATCAAGGTTCTACAACTTCTGGTCAGGTGGTGGAGCGGAATGAATTTGTGGAGCCGGCGCTTTGTGACATCATCAACTAATTTGTTATATATCTGCAAATTGTGGCTCTGGGCACTCATTCGAATTGTGCAAGGTGTAGACTCCATCCGTCTGTAGTGGGTGCAAACTGTGCATGCATGTGTGTGTTTGTGTGAGTGTGAGTGTGAGTGTGTGTGTGTGTGTGTGTGTGTATTGTCTTACTTGCTAGATGCAGCAGTGCTTTCTGTTTGATATTTTATCTTTTTTGCCCTTTTGGCAATTAAACGCATCCTGTTCGCATCTAACACAGTGTTAGATGTGTTGTGTCCCTCCTTATTTTGCGGGATTCGCGCCAGTCGTAACCTACAACCTCAAGGAGTCCATGATGCGTTCCATCCCAACTATAATTAATCACATACAGTACAGTCATCACCGCGTCATTACAGCAGTCCGTCATCATTGCACAACACGGCACCAAACGTTTACCTGTCTGTCACTGCATCATCATTGCGTGACACAGCACACAAGGGAATATATATATGACACAGAATACTGATATTCAAGCAGTTTATTAACTGTCCAAGCAGAAAGGAGATCACAGTGGATCACCACTACAACGCCTTCCACAAAGTGGAAAGTGCAGCTCTATTTGTACAGGCAACCCGGTGACTTATAACAATGAGAAGCGCTGCTTTACAGTCAAGCGTAGACGGGTTTTTTTAAAAGGCATTTCTTCTACATGCAGTTGCCAGCAGCTTAACGTAGAGGGCGTCGTTTGAAAAAGGAGAAGGTTTTAAATAGTCTGTTGTTATGACTAAATATAGACTTGTTATGGAGTCCTTCCAAAATAAGTCAAATTCCAAAGTAATGTTAGACCACAGTAAACATTATGTCATAGTCAAAGCCAGTTTTTTTGCGATTATAACATAAGATATAATGGCAACAACATAAGATTGTATTATACAACCATGACATTGGTTACATCTAATCTTGAATTGTATTTAGTTATAACATTAGTATTAATATATTCTTGTCAAAGTATTTGTAATTATATTAAGTATATTAAGCATTTCCCATCACAGACAGAAATCGACAAAACCCGACAAAATCAGGTCAAAATCTGGCTAAATTTGTGTAGTCTGATCCCGTCATTAAGGAAACCTGGAAAACTGTAATCCATACCTAACCCAACTAAAACGGATCCTGTGTATTGCTGCCTGCATCTGTATCAATAAATTATAATTACAAATGAAGTCACTTAATAGTGAAGTGCAGCGAAAAAAGCTAATATTCCGTTATTTTTATATACTGTACATTACATCCATTCCATATTATGCTCTTCTCCTCCCCCTGGATTCCCCTTGCCCCCCTTTCTTTTGCTCTCATTGGTTGTAGCTCTTGGCTGCTATTATTGGTCATTGGACTTTCTGACAGGTCCAGATATCTAACCTGCTAGATATCTCATAGACACATCGGCGAGGGTTCGGGGAGCTGTCGGATTGCATCTTCCCCAGTTACACACATAGTGACCGTCGCTTGCGCCGATTTCACTTGGATCCGGGGCTTTGGTCGGCGAGCACCAAAAAACTGTCCGCCAGCCGAAAAACCAGGCTAGAATCAAAAAGGTTTCAGGTTTCAGGTTTTGAAAGGTTTGACAGTTTGATTTGTCTGCTACATTCAAATAGGTCATGACTAACAGAGCCAGGTTGTGGGAAAATAATGACATCTTTAAAAAATATATTTAATAACCCCCGCATTCAGCTTCCACCTGAACTGATTTGTGAAAATGGCTTTGTCACAAACAAAACTGATACGGCTGATACGCTTTTAACGACCGTTTACTTTCCTCTTGTCAACTGTTTAAAGTGAACCTATTATGTTCCTTTTCACACAAGTCAATATAGGTCTCTGAGGTCCCCAAAACATTTTTTTTTTTTTGTTTCTTTTCCCACTGCACCAAATACCCGAAAATACCCTAGAACATCCGGCATTTGTCATCAGTGGGCAAGGAAAAACCCGGGTTTCAGTTCCGGGTCAAATGATCCTGCAGGTTTTGATCGGCTCCACCTCCGATTGGCTCTGATGTGAGCTGGACACCCGGGTGGACACGGTATTTTTGGCCACTTTACCGGCGCAATGCAGCGTGCGTTGGAGTTGCGGACGCTGGCATATAAATAGACTGGAATATCTGTGTATCATTCCAACATTTCATATACCATTTAGAATCCAAAATCTAAATCATAAGTTATTGACATTTTTCCTGTATGCCAGACCATGAAATGTTGTGAGTGTGGGGACTGCTTCATGGGGAGCACAGCTGATAACCACCATGCTCCCCGCCGGGCTCCAAGCCACTCCGGCACCGTCAGAAGCCGGGCCACCGAAAACGCCGCTGCAGGACCAGTGCGCACCTGCGCAGTATCCATGCATTAGAGCCATTCTAACCTACATCTAAATCCAGGGTATTTCTGATGCTCTGTTTCAGTGGGTGGAGCCATCCGCCTGAGGACTCTAGTTCTGGGAGCCAATGGGGTTTGAGCACAAGTTCCGGGTTCTGTGAGCCAATGAAGTCTGAGCATGGCTTCCCAGTTTTGTTCCATTTACTCGGTAACTTTCAGTTATTTCACCTTATCAGTCCACCAAAATCTGTTTCTGAACAAGTTTGAGGCGAGAACTAAGCAATTCAGTTGCGGAATCTTCACTCCTATTAGATCTATAAGGCCTCATTTATTAATAAAATAAATGAATACATCTTCAATAAAAACAGAGAAACCAATAAAAATATTGGATGGGGTGGATGAAGACATAAAGAAATCCGCAACGAGCTAAAGCTCTTGCAGAGAGTGGAAAAAAACGTTGAAAACCGAGCATTCAGAGCAGTCGAAAGCTCCAATGTTTTGCTCACGGCGATGACTTTGTCATTAGTTGACCTCATTGTTTGACACTTTGGCCACGTCTAATATGAACATCCGACATTGTGACATCATGTACAGTACATGACAGAAAATACAGAAAAGCACAATACAGTAGGTCCCCTTTAACAAATAATCTGTGAGCTTACATAACTGTTTCTGCTATCTCAGCACAACACAAAATTTGTGTTAAACAAAAAAAACTTATCTTATGATATTTACTGCAGGAATTTTACAAGACTGATGAGTCAGACAAGATTTCATCAAAGTAATATTCTGCGCTGAATTAAATTCGGTGCACTCCAGTTCAGCTTTGGTGAACTGTGACTCGTGAAAATCGCGTTGTTGGTTTAACCCCTGAGGGGGCGGTGTGTTGGGAGAGTTCAAACTGCAGGACGCCATTGTTTTAGCCATCCTAACATCTTGTTTCATACAACTGGGCTCTGCCAGGGTAGAAAGTCCGCTCTGGAAGACAAAATAAATGCAGCACTCCATTTGTATTTTACAGTTCGTGGTTGGCGAGCCACGTTGCCATCCAACGGTGTATCTGTGAAAGCGGTGCCATCTGCTTCACAAAAACTCAAAGGAATCGCTCTCCGCCAATTTCAGACTGGGGCTCTGGGCTGCCAGTAACAGAAATGGTCAATAGTGACAAGCTATTTGTGTCCTCACGCAAGTGTTGAAAGATGTTTGGAATGTGTCTGCCATAATATAAAGCAGGTCCAAAATTATCTTTTTTTTTCTTTATTAATTTCACTCATTCAGAAATTTCTCTCCATATCCAAAACAAGAAGCTACATTAATATTGCTGAGAAAAAAAATGAAAATCCAACATCCATCTCCGGTTGCTGAGAGTACCTGCAGCGATACAATTACACTGTGTTTCTACAATGGTTTTCACCTTTAAGCTGTGAATGTAAAAAGCTTTAAAAAAAAAAAAAAAAAAAAAAAGCAGGAACAGTGAAATGGGCGCGGCACTTAAAGTGCCCCGAGTAGAATACACAGGGTCAACACGAGAAAATTTTCAGCAATCGCACAAATGGATGTAGCGTTATTATCTCTTTATCGTCACTTTACGTACTTCACTGAATGGTCTGAAAGTGCACACCAGGTCATTTTCAGCTATTGTACAGCATTAAGGGTTTTTCATGGTTTGTTTTGGATTGTTTGCTGGTGTTTTGCAGCTTCAACTACTGACAAAAATATCCTTAATCTTGCACCATTAACAAACATTTTAGGGACGCTTGCGGAATGTTTTTAGGCAGATTTTCTTCATTTTATCTATTCAAAGCATTCGATAGTGTGGTTATACTGTACTTAGCCGTTGATATTGAAGACTGGAACATTTGGGTATGAAATTTGGGTAGACAGTTAAATAAAACTCCGCTGACGGAAACCCACCCAATTGACGTTGTATTTGTCACCACATTTCTAACATTGGCTTACAATTTCCCTTAAATACTAAACAGCTATGCACTCATTCATTTCAATCTTATACTTTAAAGAATTTGTATTTGGTCCCCATGTCATTGACATTTGTCAGACTGTCAAATCTTATGAAATCTTATGATACCTTATGTACTGTATAGGATAATTATTCTACGGCTGTACTGCATGTGTGTGTTTTTGAGGGAGTGGGGTAGGGGTTCATTACTTAACATGACTGTTGTTAATGTATTGAGCAAATTTCTCAGAATGGTATTAAGTATCTCTATGACTGAGATACATTTTTAATTTATTTGTACATGCTCACTGTCTAAATAATAATAATAAAAATAATAAAAAAAATATATATAATAATAATACATTTGGATGGGAACATACTGCAGGATAGAACGATTTTACATGGGCTGATTATGTAATCGTTTAGCTCCACATAGACGAATTGGCGTTGTTTTTTTTTGCTGAATTGTTAGAATTCTTATCAGAATGATTCATTGCAATTCATCCATTTCGCTTCTAAATCCATTATTCGTTGGTTTTGTCCATTTGAATAAGACTGAAGGAGGCTAGTTTAAACAAGCTCAGGTGTGGGATGAATGCTGAAGAAATTCATTACAGAAAAATGACAAGATAGTTCAATAGGAGCCGTTAATTTATGACTCCCTGCCACCGTGATTCCTTTTTTTCTTCCTTTGCCAGTCCTACAAAAGACACTTCTCCTTTGATCACTTTCTCTGACGCTAGAACCCCGCGTCACATTCTAACCGGGAAAACGAGCGTGCCGTAAATTAACTTATATTTCCCAATGAAGAAATCCAATTCTGCGACAGGACTATGACATTCATGTTTAATGAGCCGCTAAAGCTCAAATAAAAAGCTCCAATAAAGCGAGCCGCCGAGCTTCGTCGTGAATACACGGCAGTGCGCCGAGCACCGCATGGCCTCTTATTGCCTGGCAACTCCCCACAGGCCCCATCCTTCCTTCACAGCTCCACGAAATGCCAGGCTTTCGCACTTATGAAAATTGACCTCCAAACACATCTTCACCCCAAGCCAGAGACGCCGGTCATGGACAGACTCAGGTCATGGACACACTGCAAAGGACAAACTCATCGGTGAAGTACAGCAGCCATCACCCAAGCAAGTGTTTTGATGCGTGTGTGTGTGTGTGTGTGTGTGTGTGTGTGTGTGTGTGTGTGTGTGTGTGTGTGTGTGTGTGTGTGTGTGTGTGTGTGTAAGATGGGGAGGAGCACAATGAAGAGAAGAGGTAACAGATCGAAAGAGGGTAGTGGGTAAGAGGGGGGCGGCCTTTATTAAATTCCATCAACATTTATTCCAGACGTTAATTTCATTGCACTATCAGCGTCGTTTCAGGGGTGAGGAGTGAAGGCAAAGTGGGAACAAATTGCTTTCATGTTCCGCAGAGCATTCCCCCCAGACAGTACGGACCGGGATGCCACTCCCCTAATTAAATCTCCCCCTGCTGTATTTAAAAGCATAAGATCTAATTAGACCATTTAGATTCATTTAAAAAAAAAAGAAAATTTTAATAAAAAATTCTTCTCTCGCCAGCGCCAGGATTTTAATGCCATCTGAAATTTCTTTGCAGGAAAATCTAAAGTTGCCATAGAGATGACCACCAAGGAAACAAAGACTGGAAATCCCTCAGAGTGCACGCACGCGCTCGCACGCACGCACGCACGCACGCACGCACTCATTCAAACAAGGCACAGATGCCTCCATACTCCTTCTATGTTTGTTGATGCAGGCAACAGCACAGCAATGTGTATAAACTACCACAGCCCACAAACAAAAAGTGAATTTGCAAGAATTGGAAGAACTTGTATAAAAGGTATATTATACAATACAAATATATTTCCAAATGCTCTACAAGAGCAGAGAATATATATGAAAACACCCCGATATTGCCCATTTTTGGATTATTCAAATTAACATTTTTTGCAAAATGTATAGATGTACGTTTTACAATATATGAAAGGCAGCAAAAAGTTGTATTTTCTGTAATATCTTGCAAATATATCAATAAATATATCAATAAACACACAGATTATACTAACTGAAGTGGCTGTCATCTCTTAGAGTCAGATATCAGTGGCAAAAATATTCTGAGAACACTTATACGAGTGGAACAAACAATGGATATTCTGTATTAGATATCCATATAATGCACATACATTTCTGTTGTGTGAGGGGTCCCATCAGCGATAAACAAAGCCGTGTGAAGAGAGCTACAGTACATCCCTGCCTCTGGCTCTGTCTCAGCTTTCCTTTCTTTTCAAATCCCTTCCCCTCGACCTCGCTCTCTAACTGCCTCCTTGGAGTCGTGGAAAGACGACAATGGGTGTCACCCACTCAGCTTAACCTCCCTACTGTACGTACGGAGTGTGAAGCGTGGCCGGCGCATATCAAGGTCAAAGCGCTGGCCCCTGTCAAAGTCATCACACACGCCTTTCTGATGGAAGAATGGAGTGTCCCCCTCATCTCTGAATGGAGATCGGCTATCTGCAAGCGATAAAAGGAACAGTCATTAGGACATCCGGACCCACCGCTCCCTCACACATCTTAGCCTGTGTGTGCTCGCTCCTCTCTCACATAAATCACACGCTGAATCACCGGGACTTTTCCACAGACTTGATGTAACGTATTTAATATTCTGTGCGCACAATGGTAAAAAGAAAAAAACTCTTGCAATACATCGAGTATTTTATAATTTCAACAGGTTCCACCAATCATTTCATTTCTTATGAGGCTGCATTGTACTTCTCTAGAGATAAAAAAAGGCATAAAAACCCCTGTCACTTTATATCACAGACGGAATATATGTATAATGTTTGGGTGCTAGATAGAACACTCGGCTTAGATACGGCTGCTTGGTATTTGGTGCGTGGAGTGCCTTGCAGATAGCACACTCTCCAAACAAACAACCCATTCTATCAAAATTCACAGCATGGCATTAGGAAATAAAAAGCACCATTAAAGGCACCTGCAAGCCTGCGAGCCTGACTGAGGCCTTCAAAACAACTTGATACCTCATAAGCAAAAGCTAAGAAGTTAAATCTTTACGTCAGAATTGCACGTCTAAATTCTTGGACCAATAATTTACAAATCCAATCTTTTTGATAAGGCCTTTAAAAATGAACAACGGTTATTTTATAAACAGAAATAACCACGTTGGAATATAAAAGCATAGGCTAACTTGTGTTGTTAATGACCACAATGACCCAAAAATGCAAACAGAGAGATCTCTGTTTAATGTGCAAGGTTGAAGCCATTCCTCATGGCTTAAGGAGCTGAGTAATAATGGATGGTAGTAATGGTGAATTACAATAGGGAAGAACTATTTCCGCCGGATTAGCAGGGACAGAAATAAGACTAAAATACTTAAACAAGAGGCACACTATGCCAGCGCCAGAGTGGATTAAGATAAGAGGGTGTATGCATAATATGCATTAAATCGCAGTGTCATCTCCAAATAGCACTGGGTAACCAATCTGTTAAGCCACTACTTTTTCGACACATTACGTGGAAACTATCAGATTTTTACGAATTTACAATCAATTTCACAGAACAACCGATTTATTTCCTCCACTTAAAATAAAGACAAATCAAGTGCAATTTTCTTCAGTAGAATTAATGCATGTGTGTGGTATAAATATATATATATATATATATATATATATATATATATATATATATATATATATATATATATGCCTAACGGCGTGTTGAGGCCTTAGTAAGAAATTAGCAAAAGGAGATTTTTGTCACATTAACGACAAATTCTCACAGGCGGAGGTAACCAAAAATGAAACAATTGGGATGGGGACGTGATCTTCCTGCTGCAAAAATAATTATCCTTCTTGGGTAATATTGCCAACAAAATGAGTGCGGCCAAGAAGAAGGAACAGTATTTACGTATATCACTATACTGTATGTCATGATGAAAATCCACGTCCTCTATTGTCCTCAAAGTTTCCTCCTCTGTATTTGAACCAATGTGGTTCATCTTCTTTGATTTGCAACAAAGCCCAAAACAAACTTTGCTAATAATGCCATTCGGCCCCGGTCTCACAACAAATTGGCAGTCGACGTTACGTTGCAGGTTATTGCAGAATAGGTCATCGGGGTAAAACAACAGTAAAACAAAGATAAAATAAGTAAAGATAATTACACTGTCTAGTCCTGCATCACGGCTCACAAACCATGCAAACCACAAGACATCAGCAGAATTGTATGAATTAGGAAGGACCAAGCGAAAGTGAAGTCCTACAATTTGGTCTCTCCCCGCTCCAGAGGTCAACACAGAATAAGCAGTCGACGTAACAAATTCCAAAATGTCAAGGTTCAATGTGGAACTCTACACAAGGGCATTGCACATTTTCAGCCATTTAAGCAAGGAAAATGTTGTTCTACAAACCATCATCACTTGAAAACGGAACCAATCAACGTGATATTTTAACAACCAAAATCTATCAATCATGTATGTGGTGTGGTGATGGTGTGGTTTGAGTAGCCACACCTGACCTGGATCTAGGGAATTGGGGACCCAGGAGTGGCTGCATACGTGTTGTCGTTGGTTGGTCCAACGAGAAACAGGTAAAACCCCCATCCCCACACACACTCAGGAGAGAGGAGCCCTGTCACGACCTGTGTCCATCTGCTCCGGGGCTTGTTTTATCAAGCCCCCTCTCCACAATAAACTTGTGTATTTTCTACCCCTTCGTCTGTATCTCTGTGCCAGAGGGCCCTGAATACGTCACTTGGGTGACGCATGGCAGGTGAAACGGCCACAATGTACTGTAGACAGAACACACGGCAACTCATATAAAGACATACTGTATGGCTGAACAAGATTGGCTAAAATGCGTCCAAAAAACATGTGTTGAGTTTGTTTTTCAACATGGAGCGGTATTAAAAGTGCATTCCAGGTGGAGAATGTATTGTAAACCTAAAATGGAATATTAGCAGTGAATTCCTTCAAGTGAGTTGAGGGTTGCCAGGTACGAAATGCAAAGCCTGGCACCGGAACATTACTGTGCACAAAACTTAGCTGACTGAACTGGTGACCAGACCAAAGTTTCACAGGCGGATGGACAAAATGATTATGCGTCAAAAATAGTTCCAAAGGTAGCTGCATTTAAACATCTTGTTTTGATTTTTAACGCATCGCCTAAATAACTCACCTTTTGAGAAGCTGGAAGGTGTATTTTCCTAATTTCACAGGAGCCAGGCTAGTTGATACCCACCTGCAGCCTTCCGTCTCCATTCCTCAATCTAAGCCATGACCCCGTAATACCTCAATTCCAACACCCAGAACTGGGCCGTGCAGGGGGGCTGAGACCAGCAAAGCCCTGCTGCCTCCTAACGTGTGTCCATTGCATACAGGACCAGCAGCGCTGCGATGGCGTTGCTATAGTGACACTACGATCACCTGTCCGTCTGTTGGGCCAGATAGTAATCACTAATTTAGCAAATATATTGAGATAAGTTAGATAATATTTAGGCCCGCCCCCCTGGCCCCAGCACCAGGTATCAAATGAGGCCGGAATCTGTTCTGCTTGGTTCCTGGAAGCAGGCAGCTGTAATGGAAATTAATAAAGAACCTCGATTTTCATGGCACCGCACAGCATGGTGAATTGGAGAAAACGGCATAAGAGCCAGCAGTTCTAAAATAGGGCTCAACTAGGAAAGCAAACAAAACAATGCAAACTGAAAATCTGTTGCTTACTGTTTTTGACTTCTGTGCCACTAAGTCGCTCCACGGTGTTCACGCTGGAATACACTCCACAAAAATTCATAGCGCGTCCCCCAACTGCTCTTCCCTTTGAATATGTCTTTCTGCCATGATGGACAAAATGAAAATGTACTTTTCACTGGCACGAGCCACGCTCCACCTACGGTATAAACAGAACCATGTCCATTCATGCACTGTTGTGTTCTTTATTTAATCCTCTCTGATGTCGTGCTGAATACGGGTTCAAGTCGGGATAGGAGTTGAAGTAACATGCATGAAAACGACGTCCAAACGCATAACATTGAGACGGAAGACCAGACTTCTGCTCAGCACAAGGCTCAACAGGCGGCCTGGAAAGTTTGTGCGTGTTATGTGTGTTTCCTTTTGTATGTATCACTGATTTTGGGGCCAGTGTCTGTCGATGGTGTGCATGTCTGTGGTTTTTTTTTTTGCCCGTGTGTGTGTGTGGGTGTCTGCCCGATTGGTCGGAAGACATGTCGAGGGGAGTGGATGAGGCCGGGTTCTGGTGTGATGTCAGGTCTAATTAGCCAGCCTTTCCTCAGGGCTCATTACTCACAGGCCACTGGGGTCAGGGGATGGAGAGCAGAGTAAGAAAGAGGCGGCATGGGGAGCACTCAGCACCATTTCAAGCTTCATCTCCACCTCCTTCTCACTGGAGAGGAGACAAGACTTTGATAAGGGCACACACACACCCGCTCTTGACCTCCTCCTCTACATGCTCTCTTTCTGTCCCCATGCTCCTCACTTCAGGAGCACCATGCTGCCTCTTCAAGAAGAGTATAAAGGAAAACACACACGTCGCATTGCGTGTGTCTCATCCGAGCAGCTGCAAATGAGAAATGAAGAATCAAAAGAGATAAGCTTCTTTGGAATCGCCTGATCGCAACTTTCCCGCGGCTGATGACATTTGTGATGTGCAATGGCAGTAATTAAAGCACTACGAGCGATTATCTCCGATGCGCAAACGGTATCACACATTAGGAGTGGTGTAGCTCCGTGCGCCGATGTCAAACATATTCACATCAAAGTAATTTCCTTCTCGGTTGGACTCGAGTGATGTCTGAAGTAGGAAACTCTTGTGTACCTGACGCCAAATGGAGGCAATGCGTAAAACCGGCATTTGCACGAGGGTTGGTGTCGTTGTCGTCGTGATATAAACATATAAACACGCGATAAACACGTCACAAATTACTGCCTGAAACGCGATGAACTCGAACTTCAATAATAAAAAAAAACATTTTATTCACAAATGCTAGTGCTTCATTTGTATATCAGGAGGTGCCATAACACAGACTGCTGATCAAGCAGGTCTGTTACGTAACGTATGCACGGGACGCACGAACGGGGGAGGCTGCCATGCATGACACGGCAAGGTACGCACGGGACTTTTTTTGTTTCTTTCAATTAAACGGAAATAAAAATTATAATCTAAAAATAAATTAAAAAAAACACCGTGCCAATACTCTGGGGTGGGGGGTGGGAGAGAAAAATGATGATCAATGTGGGGCAGGATCCGGAACAAAGCTGTGACACGCACCATTCATTACACTCAGCATGTGAACATTTGACCTATCAGATGGAGCCCTGGATACATGGGCCATGCATTCACACCATTTTGCCAATTAAGTGAAGCCCTGGATACATGGGCCACACATTCACACCATTTGGCCAATTAGATGAAGCCCTGGATACGTGGACCATGCATTCACACCATTTGGCCAATCAGACAGATTGAAGCCCCAACTAGCTATCAGCTACCCTCAGATTACAGGTGAGAAAAGCAAGGAAAAAGTGGTTGACGAAGACCTTGTGGTCAAAAAAAACAGCACTTTTGCTATTTGGAATTATTTTAGATTCAGGAGAGACAACATTGTTCCAAACATAGGTACGGTGTCAAACATGCTGAACAGTTGTGGTAACTTCTAGAGAAAACACAACCAACCTTCATCACCACCTGCAATAAAAACATAAAGGACAACACAATCAATTCAAAACTAGTCACCAAACTACAAAACCACAAACACTGAGTGTTAGCAAATCTAAATCTGCCATCATTGCAGTCATTAATGGAACAGTCCATTTCTCAGAGTTTTGCGAGTTTGACTCAAAACATCAAAACTCTAAGAGAAATAAGAGAGGCCATGACTCGTTATTTGGCTAAGGACATGCTGCTTATGAATACAGAAACCAAAGATGGTTCTGTGAGCCTGTAAACTGAAAATACCAGATTCCGTCACAGAATTATTTATCCCAAGTCCCTATTCAAAAAAATGCAGCGGCATCACTCAAAATTTTTGGTAGGCGTGGACAGATGGGACCACAAAAGATCTTGGGGTGGCACACCAAAGACCTTGTTGGTGGCAGGGGGGGTGGTTGTTTGTACACCTTATTTCTGACATGTCACAGTGAACAAACAACATTTATTTTCACACGTTTATATTAACACGGATAATGTTGTTTTGAACTACAGAGAACCAGGAAGGGAATGGAAGTGAAGCCGTAGGGGACCAATGTTTGCTACCAATGTTTGTCCCGCCTTCTTGTGTTGACATACTTCACCAACTACCTATCAGATCTGGGGTGGCCACAGGGGTGGCCAATGACATTTTAGGGGGGACCATGGCCACCCCAGGCAACCCCTTAGAATCGGCACTGCAAAAATGAACACATGCAGGAAGACAGTGGAATCGGAACTGGGTCTAGTTGAACACTACGTCTGTACCACAGATCTTTGGTGAAGTCGAACGACAGAGCCCAACACCAGCCTCATTGTATATTTCCTGGATCAAGACTTTGAACGGAAAACGCGATAGTCTACTGACGGCCTACTTTCCCGGAGAACACACCGGAGAAAGCATTGCGGGTGGACTACGTGAGGCTTTGGCCAGCTGGCATTTGCGGACAGCGCAGCTAGTTTGCATCACAACGGACAACGGGTCAAACATTGTGAATGCCACCGACCTCAACCACTGGGTCAGACTCGTGTTTAGGCCACAGGCTGCATCTTGCCGTCGGTATGTATAATTTAATAAATTTGCTTTACATGGCTGTGGTGTGGGGGTGGTGTGATTTAAGCAGCCACACTTGTCTTGAGTGTAGTTAATTGGGCCCGGGATCAGGGGTAGCTGTGCACCTGTTGCCCATCAGATCAATCGATGAGCACAGGTTAAATCACCCATCCTCACACACACACAGGAGGGGAGCTCTGGTCATGACACCATTCCATCCCGGCATATTACATCCTCCCAATAAACCGGTTTGTCCTTAACCTCCTTGCCTGTGTCTCTGTGTCAGGGGGGCCTGGGAAAAGCCACTTAGGTGGTGTCCATGTATTACCTCGGTGCCTCCCATGGAGGGCGCCAGAGTTTCAGGGGAGGCACGCCTAATACATTGAGAACCTCTGTGTAATGTTTGGTATGTAACCTTTTTATTTATTTATTTGATTTATTTTAATTTATTTTATTTATCTCATGCCTTCATGTTAAACTAATACTTAATGTCACAAAATGGTAGCTTGCCTCATAGTCCCTGAATCATTACTTTGTAATTACTGTAGTTAACTAGTATGTAGGCCCTGAATTATTACTTTGTTATTACAAAATTGGTGTTTTGCAGTAAGGTTACAATGATTACTGGTAGGTTTTTTTTCAGGTGTTTTAATGTCTTCTTTCCGGAAAATGCGATTACTGCTGCATTGTCTGTGCTGCTGGGCTTTGCAAAAAAAAATTTGGTGGGACATTTCTCCCACAGCTGGAAGCAGAAGATGGCACAGAAAGAAGCACAACAGGAGCACAACCTCCCAGAGCACTTACTCATCACAGAATGCCCAACCAGGTGGGGCTCGAGGCCAAAGATGATGGAGAGAGTCTTGGAGTAGTGGCGGGCCATATCTGATGTCCTCTCTGCAGACCGAAAAACACGGCATCTGGTTCCCTCCTGTCAGGATCTCGATGTACTTGAGTCTTAAACCTGACATTACACCTTTTGCAAGAATTTACTGATGTTCTTTCCCGGGAAAGCTATGTGAGAGTTTTCGTTTCCTCAAGCTAGAGGAATATGATATAATTTAAGGACGAAAGAAACAACGCCCTGTTTGTAGTATTTTTGGTATGTGGGAGGAAGAAGCCATAACAAGGAAGAATTAATGTGGGAATAAATCTGCAGAGCAAAATAACCCTGGCTCTGGCAAGTTTCCCAAAGTTGACCCAAGTTTAGATGGGCCTGGCCGTTGCCCCCTGCCGGCTGTAGTGCTGGTCCTGCGCCCCCCTATACACAACGCTCCAGCGCTGTACCCACCATTGATGACCACACCGCCATCCTAAGCCCCTTCCTATAACACCTACGTCCGGGAAACCCATCCTGACTAGAAGCCATACAGACTGGAGATATCAGACGACTGATCCGGATAACCGGGGTGCCCCAATCACCGTCGAAATGCCCATGTTTTCCTGCCCTGATCTAGCCAGCCCAGCTGGGGCTATCATGGAAGTCTTCCGCCCATAGAAAAGCTGCGGAGGTGGGAGCGATCATTAACAGCCTCCCAGACCCAAAGAAAGACGGCCTGGAAGACTTAATGCAAGACCTTCGCGCCCTGATCCGTATGTACCCTCACAGAAGTGAATGAGGTTCTGCGCTGCAAACTTGGCGGAGACTGGGACTGTTGCCAGGGAGATTTCCCAGAGGACGGACCGTGCGTCGATGAGGAAGGACAGGGTGCAGACAACCAAGCCCGACGCAACCAGTATCGGGACAGTACACAGAAAGACGATGAACTGACAGGATATCTTAGCCGCCTGGAAGGCATGTTCAGGCAGGCGTGTGTAATGATGACTCCCAGAGGGGGGACTCTTACTATGAACAATAAAAGTGTTGTTTCCTGGATGGACAAAAACCTGAATCAGCCGAATGGCTCAAATGACCTGCATCGGGTAGGAAACAGCCTGGACAGCGAGTGTGCGCATGCCATACACACCGAAAAACAACTGAGGGAGAAGGACAGAACCGATGCGAAGCGATGAACAGCCCAACGGGATCGATTGGAACAGCTCCAATGGCACAGCTGCAATACCCTCAGGGGAAAGGCAGAAGAGGAGACACGGACAGAAACCAGAGGGATAAGCGAGATAGAGGACCCTTGAGGAGCCAGGGACGGAGACAGAGTGAGAAATGACACCTGCTATGTTATAACTGCGGAAAGCCTGGCCATTTTGCCCGGGACTGCAAGGAACCAAAGAAGAAGCGAGACAGAGGAAACGGCGGGTAGGGACGGTGGGATAGAGAGCACAGCAGCGAGGATGAATGTTGGCGGGGCAAGGGGCACGACCACTCAGTGGACCATCCAGCTAGAGATACACCAACCACACTACCAGCACCCCACGAGATGAAAATGAAAAAGATAAGACCTCATGTGTGAATTTTTCCGTTGATAACTGCAGTGGCTGAGTTGCCCGGAATTACACTCTTGGTAATGGAACAAAGGTTAAAGTTTTTGGTAGATTCCAGGGCAGGGCATTCTTTAATACAGCTGTCTGAACTGATGCCCTCCCAGCCTTGAATGGGAAAACAATTTGCATCATCAGGGCCGGAGGGACCAAGATGGTGGAGCCTTTCGCCATCCCCGTTATCATGGAGGACGGCGGGGGAGAGGGCCCCGGCCGGCGACTGAAACACCTGTTCATACAGTCAGCGGTTTGCCCTATTAATTTGCATGTGGACTTGCATGTATGGCGATGACACCAGAACAGACAACGCCCCAGCCGGACTTAGTGGAAACACCCCTCCCCAACAGTGATCACATCTGGTATGTGGATGGCTTGGCCTCCCTAAACCCAGACAAGGGGAACGCGGAAGTAGGCTACATGATAGACCATGATAACAGCCAAGTAGAATCAAATACACTCCCACCTCACTTCTCTGCCCAACAGGCAAAACTGTATACCCTGACACGGGCCTGTACCATGGCGGCAGGACACTTTCTTACTGTCTACACCGACAGTCGATAAGTCTTCGGAGTCGTTCATGACTTGGGGGCCCTGTGGAAGTTAAGGGGCTTTTTGAAATCCGATGGCAACCCAATACTAAACAAAGAACAGGTCAAAGCTCTCCTGGAAGCCATCCCTTTACAGACCCGTTGGCCGTTTGCAAATGCCTGGCGCACACCAGGACAACTGATCAAATTGCCCAAGGGAGTGACAGGGCTGAGAGAGTGACAAAACATGCTGCACGGAAAAAGCAACTACACACACAACAGGCTCCAGCCGTAGAAACTACCCCCTTGTGGGAAAACTTCAAAGAATTCCAACAAAACGCAGGGAAACAAAAGTGAGCCACATGGAAGTCAAATGTCACCCTGGTTAACGGGACATGGGAAGGGCAAAATAATAAGCCTTTCCTCCCAATATTTTCGTACCCTTATTATGCAAAATTGACACGTGGGAAGGACCATGTGTCGAAGGGGGGGAATGGTGAGTGGAATCCAGAAGCATTGGGACATAACAGATTCAAGATTCAGGAGGTTTATTCATATGTTCATATTAGCAATGAAATGTCTTTGCAACGCACCCGGAGATAACACACAATAGTTACAAAACCGAACAATAGCTAATCTAATTCCTACATAGCTAACTAACTGAATATAACTGATTCCTAAAACATAATGCAGTTAGTGAATAGAATAATATAAATAAAATAAAATAAAAATAAAATAAGACTCAAAAAGATAATGCAAAGTGGGGGGAACAAAATAGAAGGGAATAGAGTTGTGTATATGGGATAGGCTATTTGTTTATAAAGTTACAAATATGTGCAGGAAAGACAGGAGGGGGAGATAAAAATTACTCTACAAATTTTTATAGAAAATGTTTAATTTGTACCACTAACAATATTGGTCGCAGCCAACGAACCGTGCTGTCCACGACCCAGGTTGCACCGTTTGATCACCTAATGATGGGCTTTGTCACCCTCAACCCATGCCGAGGTAAGCAACATTGCCTAGTAGTTATTGACATGTTTTGAAAATGTGATTGAAATGGATCGGCCAAGGCCGATGTGGCAGCAGTAGCTAAAGCACTGATTACAGGGATCATTCTCAGGTGGGACCCACATTTTGTCAATGGGAGCCTCAAACAATTAGCGGCCTACCTACATGTAAATCTCAAAACACAGTGCCTAGAACGCACTGATGGTATGTTAAATAACAAACTGACTTAGGCAATGGACATGGACTGGGTGACGTGTTTACCATAAGTGCTCACCGTTATGCACAGCTGCACTAACCCCTCCACAGGATTATCACCGTATGAGATCCTGCATGGCCGGCCCAAGAACACGGGCCTGGCCGCACACACTGGTCCCCCAACACTAGAAGGGATAGATGATGACTTACTGTTGTCACCTTCTCACTGTTTTTTTCCATTTATATGTGTTGATTTAAAGATTAATCAAAGTGGGGAAATGTAATGGAAAATACTGAACTAGTCCTATGCACGCTTATAACCCCATATCTGCTTTACTAACAACGAGAACATTTTATATTGCAGGTCACAGTTGAAATTGTTGAAACAGCCTTGTGACCAAAAGAGAAGTTGCCTTTCACTTGTCTGACTTATGCACCCCAGCAGATGGTCTGGACAGGAAACCAGGCTACCCCCTCCGCTAACTGTCTACGTGATCTATACAATGTCCTCTCTTCTAAGAAATGTTCCATGTGACGTAGTTGATATAAGCCCTCGAGCAAGTTGCTTCAGGGGTGATGCCCTTTGCTATTCAGTGCAACATGTTAAGTGCTCCGTGCTGATTGCAATATTCTATACAATAAACTTAGACTCAGTGACAGTTGTTGTATTTTCTGTTTAACCTGAACTATCTCACCCCACGCATTGACCACCGCCTGAGTTGCTGGAATTTCCACGACAGTAGAAACTCCACCAGGTAACCTATCCAAAGCTGAGCAAACTAGCTCGGAGGTATCTTTGTATACCTGCCACTAGTTCACCCTTGGAGAGGCTCTTCACCACATCAGGGAATGTGGTAACAACCTAGCAAAGTTAACATATTGGTTTTCTTGGCCAAGAACTTGCCCTAAGGGAATAACTAAGGTAGTAACTTGCCCTAAGGGGTAGATATATTTTTCTTGATTTTATCTACTTTCTCTTGATTGAATGGTAGTAGTTGTTGAGCGGAGTCGAGGGCCTTGATGGTTGTAATTGGATACATTACATCTTATTTCAAATTGGCATGGTTAATTTATATTTATTTAATTATTTTTCTTGTTTTCCCTAGATATATTTTTTTATTTATAGAGATGTTTTTGTTGGGTTTAGAAGAAAATATTTCAAAGGGAGCAGTGAAAATTAAACTTTAATTTATTATAGTTGTAATGTATTATTTAAATAAATGTTCTCTTTAATTGGTTGGGTATTCATGTGCAATTTGGCTCTTCCTATAGACAAGATAGGCGACCTAGGCTGAGGGCGCCATCCCAAAGGGGGGCCGATCGGGGCGCATTTTGTGCACCTGTCTCCCTCTCTGATGGTGCTGACGATAGGCATGCTAGCCATGGGTTTGGCTCTCCATGAATTATGCGCAGAAAATAATAATAATAAGAGTCTACAAGTCATGCCCTATTCTCCGTGCCGGGCCCCCACACTGTTTTTAGTTGTTTTATTTGGAGGAACGGGGCACGGTTCTCCATGTGGCTCTCCGCCATCGGGGAGCACGGAGTGTTTGCGTCTGTGTCCGGATGCTGACCATTTACACAAATATATTTATTTATTTATATATTATTTACAATTTCTCATTTAAATGTTATCCCTTTGCATTTTCTAAGCTTAAATCTGTTTATTCTGTTACTGTACTGCACACTGACTGACAAAAAATAAAAAAATAAATAAAAACGTGTAAAATAAAAAACTGCTCGACATGAAGAATCTTAGTCGACGGACGGGTTTCCCACTGATGAGTCGACTCCTCGACTTTCAGGGGGTAGCCCTAGTAGATATATACATTTTCAAATATATAGTTCCTGTACAATATTAATTTTTCTTTGATTTGATCACTAAATTCTAACTAGGGCCTAGTTAGAGTTTAGTGATTGAATCATAGAACAATATGTCGGTGTGTGTATGTTAGGGCTGCAGATTCCTCTATAATCCCATTTGAATTTGTATGCTTTATTATTTTTAATATTGGGTGGTTTAGAACCTCTGCACGAGAGGACATTCCATAGGTGATGGTCGGGTTTATTTCTTACTTTCATCGCCACATCTGTGGAATTACTAGACATTTTGGTCAAAGGCGCACTCTCCGTTGTTCAATGTACAACAAACTGGATGAATTTATATTGAACTTTATTGCTCATCACATGTGAATTGATTTGCTAACGTTAGCCAAAACATTTATAATCAAATATTTATTTATAAAAAATACACAATCGAATGGCAATTTCAGCATTCAAATAGTGATTTTCTTTTAATATATTCTAATTTGGTTCCTGCAGCCATAATGTATGCATGTATCTGGGCTTTTGTCCTGGAAACCCATTTAAAAAACTACATAATGAGATTGATGGCAAAAACAAAACCATATATTTTCTATTTAATTGGTTGTCAACTAAGTGTACACAACGATATAGAGCTAAGTGTCCGCCATCTGCCATGAAACGTAAAAGGCCAGCAACACGCCAAGTCAGCCAAGAAAGCCATCTAACATGAATGCGTCCATAAATATCTAACACCTTTTTGTGCATTTAAATAAATGGAATTATGTTATCCCAACTAGAGCTGACTGGAATCATTTGATTCCACAATAAGGTTTCCATCTGAATTCAACCAATGTTGCGTGTGTGACCAAGTGTGTGACTTTTGTGCAATTCCATCAATTGGAGTTGTATATTCCAATGTTCAATGTCGATAGATGGCTCTTCTGTATCATTATATAAAATTAACAAAAAAGTAAATTGTTAATCGCAATTAAAGTGAAAACCATTTTTAATGATCACGGTTACACTGATCAACCACTTATATGGATCAAAAAGCTTAGGAGAGAATCATTCCAATACAAATGCGGTTTGAATAAATCCCTTATAGTAATCACGTAGTCTGCTTTCAGTGTTCTTTTTGGGTCTTTTCATACATGACAACATATGGAAAAAAAAAATTCTACAGGAATTCTTTTTTTTTTTAACTTTACTCCGATGATGGATTGCCTCGCAGTAACCCGTCTGCAGTGTCGGCACTAGGCCGGGGCTTGCCCTCGCATAGCACTGGCGCAGCCCCCCACTCCCCCAAGGATTTCCTTCCAATTTTACATTTTCATTAAACACTTAAAATCCTGTCCGATTATTATTTAAAGTTTAAAATGTATTCAAGACTGATAATTTGTAAAATTGGCAAGTGTAGAGCAGTGGCGTAAATGCGTAATGGAGAGGGAGCGATCGCCGTTCCGCTGCGCGTCTCGTGGTCCCGTTTCTCAGAAAAAAACAAAACAAAAAAGTTGTATTTTTATTTTAGATGTTTATTTTCCTAATTGAACGAAACAAACGCCGAACGAACAACGCAGATCAAATTAAAATCATGACAACAAAACGCTCCTCCACCTTCTGTGGTTAAAGGGAATGGTCGACCAATATGGGTTTTTTCAATGGCCAATGCCGATGCACACCACCCAAGTGGTATTTCCAGGGCCGTTCGACGCAGAGACACAGGCGATGGGGTTGAAAATTACGAGTTTAATTGTAGAGAGTGGACAAGGTGGAACAAGCCTGGAGCAGATAGAAAACCTGTCATGACAACGAGAGGCTCCTCTCGTGTGTGTGCGGGGATGGGGATTTTACTTGTTGCTCATTGATTGCTCTAACGAGCAAAAGGCGTATAGCCACCCTGATCCTGGGCTCAATTACCTAGACCCAAGATGTGTGGCAGGGGTGGCTGCCTGAACCACACCACCCCCACACCACACCGACATTTCGAGAACAGGGTGGCTGGTGGCAGACATATAACACCGATATCATATTGTTGTTGTTGTTTTTTTGCATATGATAAAATACAACAATTTTATAATTATACCAAATAAGACACAAAATTGCTGAACTTAAGTGAACATTTACAGTGGGGAGAACAAGTATTTGATACACTACCGATTTTGCAGGTTTTCCCACTTAGAAGGCATATAGAGGTCTGTCATTTTTATCATAGGTACACTTCAACTGTGAGAGACTGAATCTAAAAAAAAAATCCAGAAAATCACATTGTATGATTTTTAAGTAATTAATTTGCATGAAATAAGTATTTGATACAAACTTTGGTTTGTCATTACAGAGATCAGACGTTTCCTGTAGTTCTTAACCAGGTTTGCACACACTGCAGCAGGGATTTTGTCCACTCCTCCATACAGATCTTCTCCAGATCCTTCAGGTTTCGGGGCTGTCACTGGGCAACACAGACTTCCAAAGATTTTCTATTGGGTTCAGGTCAGGAGACTGGCTAGGCCATTCCAGGACCTTGAGATGCTTCTTACGGAGCCACTCCTTCATTGCACTGGCTGTGTGTTTCGGGTCGTTGTCATGCTGGAAGACCCAGCCACGCCCCATCTTCAATGCTCTTATTGAGGGACCGAGGTTGTTGGCCAAGATCTTGCGATACATGGCCCCATCCATCCTCCCGTCAATACGGTGCAGTCGTCCTGTCCCCTTTGCAGAAAAGCATCCCCAAAGAATGAGGTTTCCACCTCCATGCTTCACAGTTGGGATGGTGTTCTTGGGGTTGTACTCATCTTCTTCTTCCTCCAAACATGGCGAGTGGAGTTTAAAGCAAAAAGCACTATTTTGCTCTCATCAGACCACATGACCTTCTCCAATACCTCCTCTGGGTGGCTGGGTGGTCCAGATGGTCATTGGCAAACCATCCAGATGGTTGGCAAACTTCAGACGGGCCTGGAAATGTGCTGGATTGATCAGAGAGACCCTGCGTGCGCTGCAGGATTTTAATCCATGAGGGCGTAGTGTGTTACTTTTGGTTTTCTTTGAAACTGTGGTCCCAGCTCTCTTCAGGTCATTGTCCAGGTCATGCCGTGTAGTTCTGGGCTGATCCCTCACCTTTCTTATGATCATTGAGGCTCCACGAGGTGAGATCTTGCATGGAGCCCCAGACCGAGGGAGTTTGACTGCCATCTTGAACTTCTTCCATTTTCTAATAATTGCACCAACAGTTGTTGCCTTTTCACCAAGCTGCTTGCCTATTGTCCTGTAGCCCATCCCAGCCAGACAGCTATCTGGCCTTGCCCATTGTGGAGAGGTTGGAGTCTGATTAATTGAGTGTGGACAGGTGTCTTCTATACAGGTTCAAAGAGGTACAGTTAATACAGGTAATGAGTGGAGAATGGGAGGGCTTCTTAAAGAAAAACGAACAGGTCTGTGAGAGCTGGAATTATTACTGGTTGGTAGGTGATCAAATACTTATTTCATGCGATAAAATGCAAATTAATTTTTTTTAAATCATACAATGTGATTTTATGGATTTTTGTTTTAGATTCCGTCTTTCACAGTTGAAGTGTACCTATGATAAAAATGACAGACCTCTACATGCTTTGTAAGTAGGAAAACCTGCAAAATCGGCAGTGTATCAAATACTTGTTCTCCCCACTGTAAATGTCCACACGAGACACAGGGTTTTTCTTTGTAATGGGACAGTCCCTTAACTCAGTTGTGTTTGAAAATGATCAGCGCAGCACTCCTGCTGTTTTCTATCAGAACTGGTCGCGGAGGCTCTGCACTTGCCATCTCTAACAATCTAAAACACCATAACAAACTGGAAGAAGAAGAGTGACGAGAAGAGAACTGTAAGTGAGTGAGAGGAGGCAGGGCTATGTGGGCACCGCAGTGGTGTGTGTGTGACTTGCTGTCGGAGTTAAGAAAGCGAGGAAGCGCAGCTGGAAACGGTACATTGTTAGTACGGAAAATGAGTATTGAAACCGTTTGAAATATTCAGAATCGTATAGAATGTATGTATGCATGTACGTATAGAAATTGTAATGTATAGAAAATGATATATTTTTGACAACACGAGTCTGCAGACATTTTTTGTTTATCGGCCTTGTGAACGTAGCCGATGCCGACTATCTCAAAATGTGCAGATATCGGCCTGATAATCGACCGACTGATTCATCGGACGGCTGCACTGATCCCTACAGGTAAGTTGAGTTGCCCTTGATAGACAGACAGACAGACAGACAGACCGACAGACCGACACATAGATAGATACATAGATAGATCACCCTACTCACACAGATATGTCTTAAAGTAATGTCTATTTTTTTTTAATTCATCCTTTAGAGCAGAGGACAGCGCAGCTTTCGTCATTCAGAGACATCTGGTTGAGGGCCCAAACAGGCTGGTAGGGTTGGGGTTAGCCCACTTAATAACTCCAAGAACTAAATTTGGCATACACACATTTATGTATTAAATGACACACCAAGGTTGATATACAGAGAATTATATTGTGAATAGACTACATTTTGTGTTGTCCGCACTTTTAACCTCTTAAATAATTCCTCTTTATAAAACATGTATATTCTTACTGTTAAATAAAAGCTTTTTTTTTTTTCTTAAACAAAAGATGTTCGATCACGCTGTACAACATTCCCTCAAAGCACAACAACATTGCAGAGATTACCCCATTCAGCAGGCTGTCAAGTGTCCAATCAGCGAGGTGTCAAGACAGCTTTCAGCAGGCCGTGTGGCAATGTTGGTCCTCCAACCCCATTTGCATTCTGGGAGCTGGCTGAATGTGGGTCAAACTTTGGAGGTGATTATCTCAGAAACACAGTTTGCCACACCCTTGTCATTAGCAAGTCATAGCTTTAAAAATATTTGTTTGATTTGCACAAGTGACACCTTGTTTTGAAGCTCTGATTCCTCAATTTCAAATGATGGTAAATGATGGTAAAATGCCACCAAATGACCCTAAAGTTACGTGGTGGGTCACATACTTACGGTGCCTTCATCTGGAGGCTGTGCTAAGATGCTGGTGAACTTTTTCATTCAAGAGTGGATGCACAAACGCGCACACGCACGCACGCACGCGCGCACACTCACGCACACGCACACACACACACACAGTTACAATTACAATTACATTGAACTAAACATATACGCATATACACTTGCCTGATAGCAGAACTTAAGGCCTAGAACTTAAGGATTCTCGTCTTAAATTTACTGTCCACTTTCTTCCTTCCTTTCCTTCTCAACTCACACACACACACAAAGATATAAAACGTATTGGAAATAATGAAACCTAAAAACACTTGCCCCACTGTGAATTTCCTCTCTCGGCCACATAAGAGACACAGAGTGAGACGAACCAAATCTCTGGTGCTCTGAATAAGCGCATGAAAGACTATGGGGATAAAGGCTGCCAGTCTGAATTCCAGAGATATGTTTTGATGTTAAGGCTGTATATATGGGAGACGCATTCACAATCTGGAGGAAGAGGCAAAAAAACAGGCTGGGATCCGCATAATGTATAACGTACTGTAGCCATGGCAGCTTCAGATACGCTTTCAGAGTCACGGTCTCCATCCTCGCCCTCTGTGCCTCATTGCGGCTAGACGCTTACCTGTCTCGAGCCCACGGTAATTAAACACAGGAGAGTCTGAGATTATTATTATTATTATAAGATTATTGGTGATTATTAAGTATGAAACTTTCCTTTTTTTTCCTTCTGCAGGGGATCAAATAGGGGATTTCACAAAAAGGAACTGCTGATATGCAATGTTCTTACTTTGTGCACCAGAGAGCTGGATACGCAGGATAAGTCTGGTCCACACCAGATTATGCTAATGCTAATTAACATAAACCACGGCCTTGCTTTCTCCATATAAGGTTCTGGCACAGAGGTTAACAAAGAGGCAGGAGCCGACTCTACTGCGCATGTCTGCCGCCACTGCTGGGGTTTTGCGCTGCAGTCATGGAGCCAGTAGATGCACTTTTGGCCCTTAAATGGGTTTGATAAAAAGAAGTGGATTGTTAAGTGGAAGTTTTCTTTTCTATTTAATAACTGCATGGAGGCATTTTGGTTCTTGTACTGAGGAAGCCGATCTGGATATGGCGGTCTGGTGTGGTGCGGTTGGTCTGGAGATAAAAGTTGGGGCTCCACGTTATTACATATATAATAAAAGAAGGGCTTGTAATCTGGTAGTGATCATCGATCACATCAGATCTGACGATCTCTATAAATGCACTCTCTCCCGAAGCCGCATATCAATAACCATAAATATATCCATAAACCAAAATAATCCATTGTCACACCTGCTTGGAGATTGATTTGACTGCTTTAGAGCCGGCTGCAAATACATACATAATTAACAGAGTTAATTAAAGGATTCTAGACTTAAACATATTGAAAACACACACACACACACACACACACATAAGCACAAATCAAGATACACAAAGAAGATAAATAGCCTAATAGGTGTCAGATTATTATTGATAGTATACTGTATATATATATATATATATATATATATATATATATATATACACACACATACATACATATATACCTACAGTGGTACCTTGATTTACAAGTGCACTAACTAACAAGTTTTCCGAGTTCCATCGATGGTATAATCAGGTGCATTGCCGTTAGTTGGCGTGGCGAGCGAACCTGGCCAGCATCCCGCGTCTCACTCGTTCACTTCACGTGGTAACCTGACCGTGGAAGCATCTCTTTTGTGTTTGGTGCTCGTGTTTTGTGCTTTTTTGTGCAGTCATTTTGCCCCAAAAAAAATTTTTCTGACCATGGGTCCTAAGAAAGTAAGTGCTGAGAAGAAGAAGCGGATGATGTCGATTGACTTAAAGCATAAAATCGTAGAAAAACATGAGCGAGGTGTGTGTGTGATGGAATTGGCGAGGCAGTGCGAGCGTAGTACTTCTACATTATGTACTATACTGAAGCAGAAGCAGGCGATAAAGGGTATTAAGCCCGGCAAGGGCGTTAAAATAATGTCTAAGCTGCGGACCATCGTCCATGAAAAGATGGAGAATCTGCTGTTGGTGTGGTTGACGGAGAAGCAGCTCGCAGGAGATAGAAAAAAATTGGGGTGGTTTTTGGGGGGCTGGAACGGATTTATGGCATTTCAATTAATTTCAATGGGGAAAATTGATTTGCTATACGAGCAGATTGAATTACGAGCTCTGTCACGGAACGAATTAAACTCGTAAGTCAAAGTACCACTGTATATATAATTTGATCTTGTCTATCGTATAATATAGGATATTTACAATTCATTTTACTATTTTTGGTTCCACTTACATGCCACTTACATTTAATTGAAGTTCGGCAATATCATTTCACTGGACTCGGACGTCTTGGTGATTTTTGCGTATGTATTAACTTTTCTTCTAAAGTAAGAACAAATTCAAGTAAGAACATATTGTTGGATCACAAATTAGACTGTGCGTATGCAAGATTTAAGCACAAATCTGTGTGGCGCACTGTTCATGAATGAGGCCCATTGTGATGATCTAATTCCCAATGGATAACCTCCCATTAAGTGGGTTTCTCCAGCAGCCGCATAAAATTCCAATTAGTAATGATAAACCAGACAAGATTAATAAATTAATCTCTCTAATCTGAGTGAAAGCACTCGTTATGGACTTGAAACCTAGACAGAGGGTAGAGAAACTCGTATATATACACACATGTATACACACACACACATATATACAGTATATATATGCATACATACACATATTTATACACACACACACACACACACACACTCACACACACATATATATATATATATACACACACACACACACACACACACACACACACACACACACACACACACTGATCAGCCACAACATTAAAACCACCACTTACAATATAACCACTCATATTGTGTAGCTCCCCCTCGTGCCACCTGATCAGCTCTGACTCACCGAGGCATGGACTCCACAAAAAGGTATATATATCTATCTATATAGGTATATATCTGAAGGTGTCCTGTGGTATCTGGCGCCAGGACGTTAGCAGTAGATCCCTTAAGTCCTCTATGTTCGAGGTGGGGCCCCCATGGATCGGGCTTGTTGTTCCAGCACATCCCAGAGACTCTCCATCAGTCCCTAACCCCACCCATCCACATGATGTAGAAGAAAACATGATTTATCAGACCAGGCCATCTTCTCCCATTGTTCCATGGTCCAGTCCTGATGCTCACGTGCCGATTGTAGGCGTTTTCGGTGGTGGACCTGGGTCAGCATGGGCACACTGACCGGTCTGCGGCTACAAAGCCCCACACGCAGCAAGCTGCGATGCACTGTGTTCTGACACTTTTCTACCGTTACTTTTTCATTTGTTGAAAAAAAAAAAATGTTAAAACAATGGCTTTCTTAGGCGTTTTCTTGTTTTACATTTTTTGGGACCACACAACGCAGGATTAAGAGTGGAGCAGAAAAATAAAAGGAACAAATCGTGTAATTATCCCTGAGAAAGGAGCTTACTGCCCCATTCCAGAAGCCCAGGATTTATTATTTACAAGTAAAAAAATCAATTTTTTACTAAAATTAAGTCCCATAGCAAGAGAAAGCAATGGGATTTTTTTGGAACAGTACGGAGTAAGGACTTGGACAGTCCCTGAGCCCTTTTTCATACATGCAGGAAAATTACATCCAAAATAAGCAGACTGGCACAGGAGCTTGCGCACACTGCTGTCTGAAGGAGAAATAAAAATAAAAAAAACCTACAATTCTCTGAGTTTATGTTTATGTTTTTCCTTTTCCATACAAGTAAGAAACTAAGGAAACAAAATAAAAATACATCTTTCTTTTTGAGATTATATTATTTATTGCTATAGAAGATTTGCATATTAATGGGTGCCGAGGTAGTGGATTGTCTGGGCAAGATATAGTCATGAGGAATTCCTCATAAGCCTCGACCCTCGGCGCACCTGCAATGTGCGCACAGCGGAGTGCAGATCACCGGCGGCCCGATGGGGCGTCTCCTCCCAGAGATCAGCAACTCTGCTGTGCTGCTCCATTTGCCCAGAGAGGCAAAATGCCTGGAAACCGGAGCTGGGGGTCCACGTGCCTTAAAAGTCTCTGTACGGGACTGTAGAGGGGAAGTGAGACCCGATCACCAGTGGTTACTGGACAGCTCAGAGCGGAGAGGGGGACCCTCTCTCCCTCCTCTCCCTCTCCCTCGCTCCGCTCCAGTTTCATAACAAGATAAAGCACTTACACCGTTTCAATTCTCTGATTTTTCCGGGCGGATAGAGTCAAAGAGAAAACGTCTGTCATCAATATCAATCGCGATCGATGGAGTTGATCGCCCAAGACGGAGTCGATCGCCGATAGACGATTTAATCTTAAATCAGCCCAAGCCTAGTAGGTGGTACGTGTCAAAGTAACATTCACCTGAATGCCAGGACCCAAGGTTTCCCTGCAGAACATTGCCCAGAGCATCACACTGCCTCCACCGGCTTGTCTTCTTCCCATAGGTAGGTAATTCCCAGGTAAAGACGCACACGTAGCCGGTCATCCATATGATGTGAAAGAAAACGTGATTCATCAGACCAGGCCAGCATGAACTTTTTCAGCAATTTGTGCTACAGTGGCCCTCTGTGGGATCGAACCAGACAGGCTAGACTTCACTCCCCACGCGCATCAACGAGCCCATGAGCGTCCATGACCCTGTCGCCGGTTCACCTGTTTCACCACTTTTGGTAGGTACTAACCACTGCATACTGGGAACAACCCACAAGACCTGCTGTTTTGGAGACGCTCTGACCCAGTCGTCTAGCCATCACAATTTGGCCCTTGTCAAAGTGGTTCAGATCCTTATGCTTGTCCATTTTTCCTGCTTCCAACACATCAACTTCAAGAACTGACTGTTCACTTGCTGCCTTATATGTCCCACCCCTTGACAGGTGCTATTGGATGATCAATGTTATTTACTTCACCTGTCAGTGGTTTTATTGTTGGGGCTGATCGGTGTGTGTGTGTGTGTGTGTGTGTGTGTGTGTATATATATATAGAGAGAGAGAGAGAGAGAGAGAGAGAGAGAGAGAGAGAGAGAGAGAGAGAGAGAGAGAGAGAGAGAGAGAGATCCATGAACCCTGTCATTATTGGTTTGAATGGGGACTTCCTTAATATCAACCACACCCAAAGCAGATTTGCAGCTATATTAATTTATTTTAATCCCCAAATTCCTTTATTCATTTAATCTGATGTCGATGGTGTGAATTTTACAACACACAAGGGGGGGGGGGGTGTTTATTCCTTGAATTGATGAAAACACCCCTCAACAAGACAAATAAGCTGAGATTTCCTGATGACTGAGTGGACACACACAACGTCTGCAGCGTACATTCTTCCAACTCCGACTTGTTCATTTGCGTTCGTGAGGCTTCGTGATACCAGATAAGTTCACCTCTAACTCAGTCATAGCACGACAACACATCAATCTAGCTTGCCTAGATACATAGAAAGCCGCCAACAACATTTTGCCGGCTACAGGGAGCATATGTTGTCAGGAAAAATAAAGCATTTAAGAGCACTTAGTATTATGGGAAGATGCAACAGTTTGCACGGGGATTGGCAGTTTGTGTTCATTGGTTCTAACATGACTCACTGCCTCTTTGCTAAGACTGAGCAGCGGGAAGACTGTCTCTAAAAATAAAAAACGCAGCGCGATTAGCATTTTCTCACACACTCCACTTCTTGTCCTGCCACTGACGTGGAATCATGCACAAAGAATGAGTAAGAGATGGCTCTGAACCAGCTCAGTCTGGGACGTTGGCTTTGGAACAGGATTCTTTCTTTTTTTCTTTTTTTTTTAAGGGTGAGGAACTTGCGAAGAGGGTGACACGCTTGATGTTTACCAGGATTTAATTTGTTAAGAGCGCGGGCTTACAGCGGCATCCGCCGGCATTCGGAAAGGTCAGGGGGATTGAAAGGAATCTGAAAAGCAGGGGCGGCTCAATAATCGGTCGGCGGAATCACTGGGATTTAGTCCAGATCACAACACCGCGCGCGAGCCCAAAGCAAAACTGCTGGCAGAGCGTCGGCAAAGGGTGATGACCTATTACTCCAAAAAAAAAACGAAACAGAAAATGTATTTAACGCAAAGGAACGGTCCGGTATGGCAGAGAGGTCCACATCGCGTAATGTTTCAATAACAAATGAAAGCTGAAAATTGGATGCCACAGTTGCCATAGGAACGAATTTAGACAACCAACGGCTCACGAGACGACTTGATGAAAGGCTCCGAGCGCGGCAGCAACGCTGTGTATTTAAGGGAAAGCAAAACAGCCCCGAGGGGAGAAGAACGATTTCGGCATCAACAATTAGACGCTGTAACCTGGCCCTATTTACCGTGTTGATGTAACTTGAGGTGTTTCATCCGCGGAAGCAGAGCGGATACAAGCCTCGCCAAGAGGCAGCGCGCGAAGCTCTCGGCCAATCGGGTCTCAGCGATGGTAAAGGGAACGATGGGGCAGTCTCCACGGCAGTCGAGTTAATTTAGTTCACTTGCGTGAATGCAGATGCGGTCGAGGTCACATGATTTGGTCAAGCGAGGTGTTTCTCTTTCAAAAGAAATGAAAGATCTCGCTCTGGGAAACGCGTTTGGTTGGTGCTATGGGCACAGGGCATGGCACTCGATAAATTCCCGGCGCGCTGGCACGTGTGCCCCTGAACGACCGCGCGCAGTTAACTTCCAGCGATTGGCTCCCGACTCTGATAAACAATGTTATTACTCTGAATAAATGCCTCCATCCGACCCGCTCTCGTCCCGGAGACGGCGCGTGTAATGACATATGCCACTAATGGAGCACACACTCCTGTCCAGGAACAAAATAACGACCAAACAGGATTAATTGCAGAACGTCGGAATGACCTTTCACGTTTGATAGATTGTGAGAAGGGGGGACGACGACACCATTAAGTCCTTGAATGGGGAAAAACCCAGCTTTGAAAAATGATCTTGTCCTGCTTTTCAGAGCTATACATCGGCCGGCGCGGCTTCCACTCCAGGCCTCCTTCTGTTTACAGATGGGGAAAGTACATCGGCACTCGAGGACAAATCCTTATTTCATCATTGAGCAGAAGAGCAATGTGCCCTTTTCACTTAGGTTTCAATATTCTTTCCAGTCTGTCATCAGCTCCTGCTTGGGCTCATTTGTTGAGGAATCCCATTTCACTGGCTCAGTTGGAAGGAAGGCTCCTAAAGCCTTTATCTTCATTCCGAACCACCCTCTTTGAATAATAATTTTCAAATGGGAAGCAATCCTCAGATTTAGCGTGACTAAGTCAGACCCCCCGTCCCCGCCGTCATCGTTTTTTGTGACGGGGAGAAAAAATAAATAAAAAAAGTTACAGGGGGAATTCGCGCTGGAGGCCTTACGAATAAAAGGCTCCGCTACACGTATTGTGATCAATGAACATCTCACGCCATAATCGAGTTGTTTAATCACAAAGAAGGAAGAGAGTGACAGCGGTAAAAAATGTCAACGTTTTGAGTGTATTCCTATTTATCGATGGCCCGGTTGCACCGGTCTTTCTTGCGGGGTCTTTACACTCCCTCCCTAAAGGGAGGCTGGCCTTTCGCAACGAGCATTTCATTCGACAGAAAACACTTTCACATCACATCACCCTCGCTACAACAGCGGGCCGCATGAACACAATCTACGTCAGGGATGATACATACATACAAACACACACACACACACACACACACACAGACACACACACACACACACACATCAGCATATCCGCCGAAAATAGGACTCTTGTTCGGTGCTGTCTTCGAATCCAGCCGGAAGAACGGTGAAAACGCCTTTTTCCTCCGCTAAAATCCAACAGCGCACACTTTTGTCCATGTTTTTGCCGCTGTTACAACATCTGTTTCCGCTAAACAAAAACGATCCTGCGACCCTGCACCGCGGTTGCTCCCAGAACGCGGCGTGCCCTGTACCAGCTAACCCGCCTCGGAGAACGACGGCAGCCTCTGATTGGCCGGTCGCGCGGCCGGACAGGCCGAGGGTGACCGCCGAGGATGAACCCCGAGACCTACACGCACACGGCCGGGCTCTCTGGAGGCTCATTTATCTGTACGCGGTGTGACGGAGAGCCAAAAAAACCCCCCCAAAAAACACATAAACTGTTTTTTTTATCTTGGAGACCGAAGCAACTTGGAAACAGGCCAGAGAGTTGTTTTCGAGCGTCTTTCCTTCTCTCCCGACAGCGAGAGAGTCACAGAGGAAGAGGAGAAGGGGGGAGAGGGGAGGAGGAGTGAGAGGGGGGGGGGGGGTCCGGGGGTATTGGTAATGAGGTCATCACCTTGGCTTGTATCTGGGAAGGAGGGATCTCGATTAGCCAAAAAACACAATTATTTATCTGAAAAGACACGACGCCAAAGGACTCGAGGCAATTATCCAAATCAGCCTCTGCCCAAAATAACCTCAATCTTAAAAAATTGAAAAAACCTCTGCGATGTATATGAGTTGTACACGTACACCTCCGGCGCTCCCGCTCCACGCACTCTGCATCACGCCAACGAGTGATATCAAGGAGCCCCGGCAAGAGGACGGCTTCCACGCGGTGAGACGCGACAGAGGAGAGTACCGGGCGGAAGAAGGCGAGCCGTCAGCGGGTGGAGCTGCCAGCCATCGGACAGAACCCTCCGAGGGGGCTCGATCGCCGCGTGGCAGCGTCTGTTAGAACGTGCGGAAGGTGAGACGCCAGCGAGGGAGAAACAGGCGCCAGCGCGGCACCCGTACGGATATACTATTTTAATACACCCCCCTGCTCGACCTACTACGGCAAACGCAGCCCGGTATCTGCACTCAGCAGCAGCCATTTAAAGTTTGCAACATGCACTATAGCAGCCATTAAGTCAAATTAGTGGGAGAGCGAATGTAGTGGCCCGCTGATGTAATGCTATTGACCAGTGCCTCGTAGCGGCGAATGCGGCATCCCAAGCAGCCCACTCGGCGCATACAGTCCATTTAGGCAGGACTCCATTAAACAAAGGCTTCCATCTTGAAGTGTACATTTAAATTCGCCACAAGCTAAAACGCACCGTTAATGCTTTGCAGCCCCCCACTGATTGCAAAGCAATTATGCACCATTTTGTAAAGAAAAGCAAAGCACCAATGGGAAACAATAGGTCTGATAGAATAAATAAAGCCTTGTTCAGTGATAAAAGACTAATGAAGCATATCCATTAAGAGACCATGCTGCAAAATAGTGATTGGGTTCTCCTTTAGCGCTATCTTTGCAAAGGGTAGGCTTTTGCATCAAAAAGCGATCCCCTTAATGTCCACAAAAGAGTAAGAAGGGCAAGGTTACCCAACCCCGCCCAGCAGATGGTCAGCACGAGGGTCCTTCAACCGCGAAACATAAATGTCGCCGTGCCGCACACGTGAACCGGAACACATGAACGAAGCGGAGCGTCGCTGCCGCCTTGACCTTGTTACACGCCGCCATTACAACTATGACAAGCGCTCCCTGCTCCGCTCTCTCTCCCTGTCTCCTGCCGTTTGAAGGAGTGATGGCGTCGCCGCGCAGTGCCCCGCTGGGCGGCGGATCCCGGGGATGGTCCCGCAGCAAGGCCGGCGGTGCCAGGCACTAAATAACCGGCATAAAGGTGTCACGGGAGACAACCAGCAGATGCCAATCCATTTAGCGTTAATGGGCCAGCGTCCGTTACCAGATTCCAAATAATATCTCCCGGCGTCCCAGGTACCCAGGGTGCGGGAATTTATAGAGTTTGCAAATTGCTCCTGAATACCCATTCTCTTGCCGTCCGTCCATTCTGCCGCGCCTCTGAGCCCGGGGTGAGAATGATGGAGAGGTGGAGGGAAGCAATGGGGGCATTGCGGCCTGCTTGACTGAACATAACCGTCTTGTAGCCGGAGCACTCGGGATGATGGCGCTCCAAGGTATAACACCATCCGTCCAGCGAGGCCTCAAAGGGGACTGTCACTCGACTTGTTTCCATTCAGCCAGGGCCTGGGAGCGCCTGGTCGCAACCGGTGGCTCTTTTGTCGGACAGGGCGGTGGTGATGTGGTGAAGGCGGCTCTCCCTCTGTCACATAGGGCTAGAAGGGAACATATAGGAAAAACAAAGTGCATCCAAACACAGTCGTCTCTAAGGCGTTTATCTGAGAGAATCACTTCGAGTAAGTGAAAAAAAAAATGAAAAAAAAGCTAATTATAGTAAGTATCTGCTTCTCATTCCAGCGCGCTCACCGCCTTAACACTATGGTATGCAATCAGTCTAACAAGGCTTCCCTCATTACCTTGATGTGTGCACGTCATTAACCAGAAGCTGGTTATGGACAAACAAATCACCAATGTTCTAACGTGTCCCATCAGGTGAGAGCAATGGGATCGATACGGTCAAGGCTGCTCCAGCTGTAATTAAGTCACAAGGGCAGTTTGACTCCACGGAGTTCCTCTCCCCCGCCCCCGCTGATGTAATCAGAGCCATTCTGCTAATGAACCCAAAATGTGGGATTCTTCCGATAACTCCATCCCAAGCATATTTCCTACAGGGTGGGGGTGGGGGGGGGGGGGGGGGGGTGTAGCTGAGCAATATCTACCCCGTCACTCCTAATCCAAATCAGGTAGATCAAATGTCTCAAAGAGGAATATCAAACGTCACGCCGCGGCAGTTGTTGGAAGGTCTGCTCTTTACGCTCCACTGGGATTACTAAAGACCCTCGGGAGACTTTAACAGAGAATGACATTTTGGGATCACTCTTCGCAATTAAAAAAAAAAAAAAAAAGAAAAGGCGGGGGGGTTTCTTAGACTTTCATTGACCCCCCCAAACACACACACACAGACAGAGCAATACAAATTACAAAGCACAAAAAAAATCCATGTTCATGTACCGTCTGTGGAGACGAAAACAAGCCACGAAGAGAAATCATTCCTTCCCTTTCTAATGTTAAATCCTGTGTGTCTAGGATTAACATTTCACAAACTCATTCACCTGTGGGGGGAAAAAGGGATAATAATAATATTGCACGCATTAAAAAGCGTCGACAGCCAAATGCACTTGATTTGGGGGATACAAAGGAGTACAACAAAGGAAATCAAGCTGTACTGGACTGTGGGACTCCCCCTCTTCATTCCGACATATAAACAGAGCAAGAGTGTGGTTGGAAGAAAAGGCACCGGGCGAAAGCTTCCCATGACTTTAACATGTTTTATTAGTGTAATCCGCCAGAAAGACTTCTCGCCGTCCCCAATTAATTATAATTGCTGAAAGACTGGGCATCTTCATAACAGGTTTTCATGCGTTGTCCACTAGAAGTTCTTGAGATACAGGGCATTGGGAGAGCGTGGATGATGTATTTATTTATCCATTGTACTTCAAGAGGACAGGGGTGGGATGTCACACGGGTTGCCGCTCTCAAGAAGAACGAAATGGAAAAATGGAAAATTGCGTTGGAGGCTCATTTAAAGAAGCACGTGACCGCCTCAAAGGATGGGTTCCTCGTTAATTTCTCGATACTAAAGATGACTCCAAACATCCTGAATCCTGGGCGGATAAGCGACTTTTTTTATTATTGTAATTTTTACATGAGTTACATTGAGATGCTCAAGTGTGCTGTGAACGCGTGTCAATGACGTGCGGGATCTACCTGTAATATTAGGACTGATGTCAATGTAACATAACGTTAAAGTGGCAATCCACGACATCGTGCGATGGGTGGATTACACTACGATTACCGAATTCCATTCAAAACGGCAATGCCCCCACCACCCCTGGCCCCAGCCCAACATCGGGTTTACCCCGGTCTTTGCTCCCAGGCGGTCACGTTCTTTTCCCCAGCCCATGGCTCCTTCCGACGGATAGATTTGTTTCGTTTTTTCTCGGCCACTTGAGGTCGGAGCTGTCTTTCAATGCATAGGCTCCGATCTTCATCTCCCGAACGTTTATCCGTATCGACGCGGATGCCGAAACGCAACGGGCTACGCCGGTTTATCGAATCCATTCTTGCCGGGAAAGGCGGACCCCGCCACCAACGATGGGAACAGCACACAGAGGGTGCACATGTATAATCCAAACGCGTTGAACGGTTGTTTACTATACGACGCCAGCAGAATAGAGTATGAAATATGAGGATCCCCCCCCCCCCCCCCTGTTAAATAACATAACCGTACGGATTACCACTTTAACGCTTCAAGCGCAATCAATTACGCGAGTCCCTGAAATTGAGTCATTCACATCGAACGCACTTCGATGCCAACCTGCTCCTTAGGGCCAATGCCGAACCGAAGGCATTTCTCAAGGCAAGGGAACAAAATAATAATAATGGTAAAAGCTAACTCCCGGACAATTCGGCATCCCATGTGTAGTAATTGAGGCAACGCAACGTTTCCCCACATGGTTAGTTCGAGGCTGTCGGTTATTCTCGTCGTTCTCTCCGCTCTGGCGGTCGTCAGGCGCGTCCCCTTCGGCTGCACGGGTGAAGGATCACTTCCGACAAAACTTGGGACCGGCTCGGGCTTTTCTTTTCCCCCTCCGGGGGATCGAAACACCAACACGCGCCTAAAACATAGCAGCACAACGGTCGGAGCGGTTCCGTTGTTGCAGCCCGCCTCGCATGTGTGCAACCCAACTGTGACAAGGAACGCACCGGGATGCCACACAGTTCCGATATTTTTATACTTGCCTGAACTCATCCTTTCCCCACCGGCCCCGACGTTGGATCCGCACCAAACACCCCCCCCCCCCCCCCAAAAAAAAATAAAAAATAAAAAATAAAAAATAAAAAACACCGGAGCACGTAGTCGCAAAGCGAGACGTCCGCTGCGAATCCCGGTGCCGAACTGATCCGGGCGGCAGGGCTGATATTGGGCTATAACCGATGTCATTTCCCCGCAACGTCCGAAGCTTTCACCGCTCAACACATTGCTCCGCGTCTCTTTGAACACAGCAGCGTCTCTACAAGTGACAGTTCAAAAGAAAGGAAAGCGACCCGAAATATTCCTTACCTTTATCTTATCGTTGTTTTGGTTTTTTTGTTGTTTTTTTTTTGTTTGTTTGTTTGTTTGTTTTTTTTTTTAAACCAGGCGCCGGTGAGGACTTGGTTCAGGTATCCAGTGCGAAACGAGCTGCAAGCGGCAAAGTGTGAGGGAGAGGCAGCGGAGACGAGCAGAGTCGCGTCCGGGCTGGCGCTGGAGCCTCCTGCTCCGTGACGTTTCCTACAGACTGTTTAAAGTGGAACCGCTGCTGGATGCAGCTCTACAGGGCGAAGTTGGTCATTTTCTTCCCATCCCTGTCCCCCGTCACAGTGCACAATGAGGAGTTTTGGGACGTGTGTTATTATAACACACACATAGGGGTGAAAAAATAAAAATAAAAAATAAAACAAAACCCTATTAATTCAAATCATTGAGTTGGATGATGGCACTAAGGGCCATTCACGGGTAAATTAAATACTGTACTATACACTGACAAATGTCTTTGTTTATGACCTAGATTAAGGCAAATTGGGCGTCAAGTTTATTTCACACAAGCAAAATACTGCATGTCCTGCAAATGATAGAAATCCCTGGACCGCCTCTGTTGGGTGGGCGGGCAGAAGGACAAAAAAAAAAAAAAAACATCTGTAAAATCTATCTTGATGACCAAAAACTGGAAGAAAAAAAAATTCAACTAGATGACCATAAAGAGTAGCAAATCATGCGTAATGTATGTAAACCAGCAGTCAATTATCGATTAACCAAATGGCTCTCTCAGTTGAGGGAAAATGTTGTTTTGTGAATGTTTGAATAAGTTATAGAATAGGTCGGTAGGTAGGCAGACTAGGTAGTGATGATTTACGTTGCAATGGAGACTCGGACTGGTGCTGTCACAGAGAAACAAAATAATTTTTTTAACCTTACAAAGTTGCATTATAATGTGGTCAAACTCAACAAATAATTTTCATTGGTCGCATCGATGTGTTGAGATTTATTTTTTAGCTATATGCAAGTGGCATGGGAAAAATAGATGCAAGCTGCCAAAAAAAGAAAAAAAAGACGAGAGACAGGAGCTAAAATGAGGCATTTTAAAAACACTGGATAAACACGTCTATGTACATGAACGAAAGTATAGCTCAAATCTCTGGATCTATGTGATATAGGAAACCGAGGGACGTAATATTTACAAAGTCTTTAAAATAAGGATGTGAATGCAATGTTCTTCCTCTCCACCACGTTGGTTCATCACTCGTGGTCCTAGAGCTCGCCGAGGTCCTCGTCGCCGCACGCTGGCGGACACAACCGGATGTTGCTCTGGATGAACTCCCTCAGGCCTTGAAAGCCCTGGGTGAATAAATACTCCAGATACCAGCCCCACGTCTTGGAGGACTGTAAACACATACACGGGGACAGGTTGACCACACGTCTTTAATGCTTTCGACAATCATATGACCACCATGGGGTAAAAAAGGAAAGTCCATGAGATATATATGCTTGACTTCAAACTTGCATGTCAGCAGGTAAAATCATTAAAAAAATAAAAATAAAAAAATGGTGAAAATTAAAAGGAGACCCTCCGTACCTTTATGGAATTGAGGTCCATGTCCTTGCTCCCTGGCCAGCTCTGATAAAGAGGAAACATAAATATTCATGGTCAGCCCAAGTCTCAGTGGAACGTATATCTGGGTGTTGGACGGAACCAAGATGAGGTGTGTGTATTATTCAGCATGATGAAAACTCAAGTCTCGTGCAGCTCCCCATGAATAATAAAACACGCTTCTGTATTAATGGACCTCCTATGAAAGATACATTATTACCACATTTGTCTCCTTGTCTGGCATCAAAGTTTATTAACTGAACTGGACAGGCGGTGTCTCAATCCGTTTTTTTTGTTTTTGTTTTTTAAAACACAGAGTTGGAAATAGAGATCAAACCGAAATCCAATGCAAAACAGTCTGGAGCTCTCCTAAACGCTGTAGACCCACCTTGCGATGAAAGTAGACCGCGTAGCTAAAGAAAGCCGGGTGGTGGATGAAATCAAAGCTGCTCCAGCACTGCGGTACTTTGCTCCTTGTGAGCAGCTCCTCTCTCAGTGCCATGGTCGTGCCCGGCTCAAACATCTTGGAGTTCCACAGGCAGTTGACCATGACGACCAGGTAGTGGTTGAATTCAAGGTATGTCTGTCGGCTTATGTGGAAGGCCTGCTGGAGAGCCCACGGAGGAATGAATGAGAGGGAGCAGAAAGCGAATGTTGAAAATAAAACGAGAGGAGAAAAGTGGGGACGGGGAGCAAAGAGTGTAAATAAGTGGTGAAAAATGACTCCACGTCCACTTCAGCCCTTGTTGTCCATTTCCTCAGAGGCAGCAGGGTTGATGAATTTGCATATTGTTAACTGGCCTTTTATACTTTAGAAAACAATGATGTTGGAATTTAAACCCCAAGCTTATTGGCTGTGTAGAAAATAAATGATGAAAGAAAACCATGATAAATAGTATAATTTCCCCATTTAAGGCTGGGTTGAGGATATGGGATTATGTAGGACTATGTGATGGATAACTTAACGTAACCCTAGTATGTCAAAAACTTGAAACTCTAAAGCGGAAATAAATCAAAACGGCAAATGTTCTTTGAAATGCAGTGAAAATTCAGAATATAAAAAAAAGAATATCAACAAGCCATCAACCTATAATATATACCCTAACTTTGCAAAGAAACAATCTGATGAATTTAAACAATAGATTAAATGTATAATATACTACAAAATTCACCACAATATGGACAAGACACGCATAGTAAGAAATAAAATAATAATATTTACCTCAGTCTGTTTTTCTTGCTTCTTGGCCGAAGTCAAGTTCATCTTGTACCTAAATGGAAATGAAAACAGTCAGTAAGAAACTTTGCTAAATGATGAATAAGAAACCTGTCTGTCAAAGCCTGTGGCAACTTAGATTCACGTGCTGCAACATATTGCGCCTCGTTAGTTTTAAGCCGAGCCACATGTGCCGCTATGGATGCTAAATAAAACGATGTTCTTTTGTCATGCCATGTTCATGTTTAGCATCAGTAACAAACCCATTTCACTTCCCTGCGGGCACAGTCAATTAGTTGACAACGTGGGATGCATGTAATTCCAGCATGGATTTCAAAGCGCGGTTTGACATTCTCCATATGAAGAAGTAGCACTGCCTGGTCTCTCGTTTTCATGAATCATACATGTCTCGTTTTGGCATCAAATATGGATGCATAAACAAACACCATATTATAAGCAGGGGCGTTTTGTAGTCGCCAAAGAACTGGTGTGTGTACGAATCAGGGGCTGTCAGGTCATGAGGGCGTGTTCATGTGGTTCACCTGTTCATGATGTGGGCCAGTCTGTCAACACTGATGGGATCCAGGGCAAACAAGGCCGGGTAGAACACCCCCACCGGCGGCATCACCACCAGGGGAAGGCCATACTTTATGAACATGTCACACACCTTGGGAGAAATACACACATGCAGACATAAAGATGACAACAATAATAAATATTATTTAACAATTTCAAGATTTTTTTATTTGTTGCTGTCATACAGTACATGAATGGTACAGAGACATGATAAAAAAAACTCCAGAGACAAAACAAAGTACGAAAAATAATAATAAAAAGAAATATATATATAATCTATACGAGAGAAGAAAAAAAAGCATATATATATATATATATATATATATATATATATATATATATATATACACACACACATATACACATATACACACACACACACACACACACACACACACACACACGTAAGAAACATCATAAAAGGTACATGAATGCATATGCAGTAATATGCAGTGTCCAATGGGGAAATTTAGAATAAATGCATAAAAATAAATAAATAAATAAATAAACAAACAATAACAATTTTTATACAAAAATAACATGGTTACTTTAATTGTAAAAGTATGTTATTTGGCTATTATGTAAATATGGGACAGCTTTTACAAAGTAAACACATCCACCACTGTCGGTACGTTACCGTCTCATAGAAGTCCAGGACGAAGCTGAGGAACAGGGAGTCGCAGCCCTCAAGCTGGAGGCCCAGCGTGGCGAGACGGCCCACAAAACGCACCAGCTCCATCACGGAATCCATGAACCCCGACAGAGTCATGTTTCTGAGGAGTGACAGAAGCAGAGCCAAGAGTATCTCACACACACACACACACACACACACACACACACACACACACACACACACACACACACACACACACACACACACACACATTATTACTCCCCAAACCACCAGCCATTATCATCAGGGAGGATTCTAGGTGGAAATACTGAGATGGCCAATCAGCAGGTTTGTCCTTGGATCAAAATTTCTTCTTCAGCAGCGCTGCTCTCTAATGCAATCGGCGAAAATAACCAAATCAGCAGAGGTGCGGTAGCAGCTCATTACAATGACCTCCAGAGGACGGACTGAACACCCACTCTGGAGTGAGGTTAAGCTGGCGTTCAGAGTCGCGCACACACCAATAAATCCTTTCCTCACACCTCAAAATCAGAAGGTAACAGCTTCCTTTTGCCCAGGTTTCTAAAGGGCAGTTGGGTGTTAATCCGAGAGGGGATTCGACGCAAGACTCACATGGAGGCGTGGCTGTTGAGGCTGATGTCCAGGCCGTCCTGCAGGGCGTAGACCGAGTGCCAGATCAGCCACTTGAGCAGCATGGTGTTCAGGCACTCCATCAAGCCGCACTGGGTGTGGCGCGCACACAGAGAACGAAAGAGGATTGTCGTTCAGACAGTCAAACTGTGACCGCATGACATTCAACATGGCCGCCCGTGCCGAGCATATTAAATTACAGCGGCCGATTCTCAGCACCGTTTCAAACGATAGACCTTTCTGTGTTCTCGTGAGGAAATCTGCCGTTTCGCCTACCTTGAAAAACAGTGTGGATGTGAAGAACAGCTGCATCAGCGGCTCAAACAGAAGCCTGCTGATACCTGCGGTAGAGGATTACATTTACACCAGTGCAGAATATGGCAAACCAAAATGCGCATGTGGCGACGCCTTCATTACAGCGATCGACAGGTGTGTGACAGGCAGACACAGACACACACACACACACACACCCACCCACCCACCGGGCAGGATGGAGACTGTTGAGAGAGGAAAACTCTGTACTCACAGGAACTGGGCACGACAGGGATGCTGCTCAGCAGGTCTAGGATCTGTGGGCGGAGGAGAGCGCCGTCCCAGACGCTGAGAAACTTGTAGAGGAAAGCTTCCGTGCTGGAGAAACCCTCCTGGGCGGACAAAGGGGACAGAAAAACACATGTGGCGCGAAAAGAAAAAACATTCAACAGCGCCACCCATTGAGGAACAAGGAAAGCCGGCCGAGCCTGAGAGGAACCAACTGGAGCCGAACGAAAGCGGCGAGGACGGATCGGAGAGGGAAAGGGGTCTCACCTGGAGAAAGCACTGTGTGGACAGCAAGCGATCTAAAAACTGTACAGCCTCCTCCAAACTCTGGGAGCCTCCCCCAGCGGCGCAGAACATCAATTCTTGACACAAATATGAAAAAAGGGGGAAAAAAAATAATAAAAAAAATCCATATTTAGAAATCAAAAGGGTGACAGCAACGGAAAGACTACTCATTCGGAATGCCAAACTGCTGCCGCAAGGCATCATTTTGGTATGCCAACCAGATACCGCGTTTGGGTTCATTTGTACGCCAACCTGTGTCATTTTGACCTCGGAAACATCGCTGCATCACTGCGCCGATTGACTTTCAAGTGCTTCCGACTTTTGAGTGTTTTTCCACACTTCCTATGGTGTTTAAAAATAGACGACCAGGGTCTACTGAAGCACATGCTGTGCACTCAAGATTTCGCAAAGTCAAGAAACATATGCAGCGATGGCGGGAAGTCAAAACGACACCGGCGTAGTCGTTTTGTCACCGCCTTCCGCTCTACCTTCGTGGAGAGCATGGCCGAGCCAGAAGTTGAGGCGCAGGAAGGCAGACTCGTCCTGAACACAGTCCAGGTACTGCAGCGCCAGGTTGGAGCCCAGCAGAGAGCCCATCTGAGCAGGCAGCTGGTGCGAGCACAAACAAAAGAGAAGTGAACAATGCACGGGCCACACAAGCACGATGAATAACGATCTAGCGCACAGCACTACACATAATCACAGAGGGAGGGGCGGTTATAGTAGGAGCCTTCTATTGTCAGACATATCTTATCTTGAATTATAGCTGCATTATAACTACCTGCGCTCATACAAAGTTAATCACACTATCTTACGCACACCATCTGGCTCACACACAAGCACGCACACTTCTCTCCTAGAGCGCAAAGCTGATGCCCGTGTTCCATCGCCTCACATCCAGAGATTCACCTATTTAACAATGAGAATTGGCTGCTCGTCATGTCCTTGTTTTCATTGAGTGAGCTTCAAGCCACGACTGTGCAAATGTTTTAATATCCACTAATCCTTGTAAAGGCCGGTATTGGTACATTTCTCAAGACATTCCTGCCAGTCTCTTGTCATGTATGAACAGCTGCCTCCCGAGATGTGGACTTTTAGGAATAAAAATGAATTTTTTTTTAATAATCAGGGAAGACAGATTGATAGCCTTCCAACGATTAAGGAGAAACGTCTGCCTTTGGCACCAGGAGCGCCAAAAAGCAGACGACAGGATCAATAATCCCTCGGCACCGCCTTGACTAAATAGTTTTATCCAGATGATCAACTCTGCATTGCCCGTCCTTCCCAGCCACGGTAGACGAGAGCTCCTCAGCCATTAAAACACTTGACACCATCACCGGCAGAGGCTTATTTTGGCTCTTTGAGTGGTGAAAAGGGGAGGATTTATGTAGCGTAACGCAAAAATGTCCTTACGCTACTTAAAATGATTTATGTGGTTTTATCAGGTCAATGGATCCGTCACACAAACAAACATTTTAAATGGCTGCTCACTTAATTTATCAAGGCCATACCCAGGTACATCTATATTAATCTGCTACTTCACTCAATAGAAGAGGTAAACAAATGCCTGATAAAGTCTGCAAACAAGACAATGGCACAATTAGAAAACAAATGACACACACAGTGCCAATGCAGCAGCTTCATGGCGCGAATCCACTCAACAAATAACAGTCCCACACAGTCTGCAATGGTCTGTGAAAGTAGCTCATAGTGCCGAAGATGGGCCACAGCTGAAATTCTGCGAGCGCTAAACTGCCACCATGTGGTCAGATTGAGGCATCACAAACTGAACGCATTCAGAGCCATGACTTCTATTGACATATTCAGACATTCCGCTTTATTCTACTGCTAAAATGCTACCATACCATTTGTTTCAAAGACAAAATGCCTCAAGACTCTGTGAGAAAGAGAGTACGCTCCTAAAAGGAATAGATAAAGAGATGGTGATAAGTCTGGCTCCAATTGGAAGAGATGAACGCACCTCTATCAGGTGTAGGTTTTCCAGCAGTTGCGGGAAGGTGTGGAGATGCGCCAGAGGAACGACCTTTTTGCCAGGGGCGAGGACGTTCTGCACCTGGACTGGGAATGCGGGTGTCAATGCCGGCACCTGCATGTGGTGGCGCTTCTGCCAGAACACAGTGAGTCAGGTAAGCACATGTTCAAAAAGTAAGACTCAGTCGCTTCCATAACCTGAACTAATTCAGCTGCAAAAGTGAAAATAAAATCTGAAAAATTTGGAAGTTAGAAAAAACAGAAACATGTTATATTCTTAACACAAATGTACCCACCCTTTTCCTGGAGCGGACTCCATCTTTTATCTCCAAGATTAAACTAATTCCAGAGGCAACCTGGGCACCATTGTTCTTTTGGACAGCGATTAACGCAGACTTCCATAGGGAATTGTGGTTCCTGAAACCAGCCTGCAACAGAAGAGAGGGTATTCGTCCACTAAAAAGTTTACAAAGGTCGAGAAAATGTCTTGAGCACGAACTGAAGTCTTTTTACAAACCCTCATTCGTGATGGGAGAGAGAGAGTCACCAACTCTGGACAAAACACTTTGTAGAGTGACAACAAGTGCAAGAGGAATGGTTGCTTTCCCTGTAGGAGAAAGAACAAAATATTAACTTGCATTACTTACAAAGCACTGCTGCTCTTTTCTCAAGAACAAAGGTAAGAACTGTTTAGAATGTCTTGTGAATGATGCCCAATAAGCCTGTCTGGAATTTTAAAATTAAAACGAGGCACATTTACCAGTTTGGACTGCAATTCCAGCAGCTTCCTGACTCTGAAGAGACGCACTATGACCAATAAATAGAGAGAAAGTAAAAAAGTGAATGTTAAATAATTAGTTTAGTAGCATGTTTCAGATTTGAAGCAGTGCTGAAGGATTTTGGAGGGCAATTGCTGCATCATGCCAACTATTCTATTTTGTAGCAATAAGCCGTTGTTCTACTCGAGTCTTTTGGCTTTGCATAAAAATAGGATTTGGTGGCTGTCAGTCTTGCTCCCGCTGCGTGGTTTCTCTGTGGCGCCCCCGGTGGTGGAGGGCCCACACATTTGGCTATCTGCATGGGTGGGCGCTCAGGAGTTGTGGCTGGGTGGGGCGTCTGGCCGGTTTGGGTATGGCGGGCCTCGGGCCGCCTTTTAAGCGGGGGGTTGGGGCCCGGTCGGGCCGAGCGAGGTGTCGGCCTGTTGATGCGGGGCCTGGCCCCGGGCCTGTGGTCAGTGCAGGGTTATGCTCTTCGGGCCCGTGCGTTGGTGTTGTTCCACGGGCTCCCGGCTTTTCTGGGGGCTGGGGAAGGTCTTCTGTAGCTGCAGGGCGGGATCCTCGGGGCTTTCCTGCGATAGTGGAGTGTCTATACCACTGCAGGGCCTTTTCCGCTGCTTGGGGGCGCTACGATATAATTCCAACATTCATACACCACAACTAATTGGGACAACTCTCACACACACACACACACACACACACACACACACACACACACACACACACACACACACACACACACACACACACACACACACACACACACACACACACACACACACACACACACACTTTCCTCCCTCATTTACGTGTCGAATATCTGTTCCAATTTTCCTGGACTTTATTAACCATTTTGTCGATACATGTTGTCGTCTGATCTTTCTATGTTTATGATTTTCCAGGTACATGTTGTTTGGTTCAATGTTTATTTGTCTCACCCGTGGTGATGATGATTAGTTGTTTATAGACCAAAACATGGTATGATCATTCTCCAAAGAGGGGGATTGGTGGGGGTTTGTGTAACAAAAAAAAGCTGTGCTCTTGTCATACCACAGGCAGTTGTTGCAGGAGTTCTTGATGATTAAATGAATAAAGAGTTGCATGGCAGGCTGAGAAGTTGAACTACATCTGCAGACTAACTCTGTCCTAGATGCAGTGGCATACAAATACTGTGTGTACAGACATACACTGTGTTGTCTGTCCAGCATGCTGACAGCACAGGTTAAAAAAATGAAATAAAAAAATAAATACTGGGAAAGCTGTTTTTGAACTGATTTTCAGAATGTTTGAATTGTACTTACCACATTCCTTTCTTGTCAAAAGGTAGAGCAGATGGCAGATATATGGACACTGGAAAGTAAGCAACACCATTAGGTGACAAAGGCTATGCTTCTATGCCTATCTGAATTAAAGACCAAGGATGTGAAAAACAGAACAAGGAAGTGAATGTTTATGGCTGTGGTCCACTCAAAATAGATCTGCGACCCACCAGATCTGGATCTGGATCAGGGCCCACCACTGGCATATATTATATTATTCATCATGCATATTGCATATTTCAGATTAGTCCTTGTACGGCATGAATATAATGAATATATTTGTTTCCGTCCCTTTTTGGTATTTCAGACCACACAAACAACTATGTTTACAGTGTTGCAACCTTTTCAAGCTAGTTCGATTCTCTGGCTGAAATGATTCAAAGTGAAGGAACACTACTTTTGACTAGTCTAAAATAATGGAGAGGTACTGCTTAGCCAGCTCACAATATTGTATAGAGACAAGATAACACCAAGAATGTATTTTACTCACAAGATTTTCCTGAGTCACAAAGCTGAAGATGAATCCGTAGATCGCTCGAATCTGATCCTTAGCGTCAATCATGTCAAAAACAGTGAGGACCCACTTTATGAAAAGAACCTGGGAGGAATGCAACAGTTTTAATAATTGCCAAACACACAGTTCACACACTCACTTATATCTATCCATCTTATCTTCAGCTTGTATATTGTACACTCACTCAATCACTTCAACTAAATTGTTAACACAACAGGAATGCATCCGTCAGACTATTTTGAAAATTACGTTTAATTGAAGATTATTCATATTTTCTGTTCTCTGTGGAATGCATTACAAGTAACCCATGTACAGTGAAGAATTTGGCACAAGCAAATATAGATTAATAGTAAACACAAGAAGTGATAAAGTAACAGTAGACAAAGCCTGTCAAAGATCACAACTCATTTCAAACAAAATAAAATATTACACACATGCATGCAGTGTTTGAATGTTGTTAGTATTTGCTTACCTGTGTACTGATGGGTATTTTGCCAACACACAGCCAAACCAGTGCACGGACCACGGCCTCCTGTGGCACCAAAGCGGCAGGGATCAGACACTTCAGCACTCGCACACATAGACCAGATCCTAATCGGAGAATGCATAAAGAATAACACCATTAAAAGTGAAACAATGGCAAGAACATCACATTACACATAAAAGATAGGGAGATAAAATCCCAGATACAAATGTCTAATAGCAAGAGTTATATCTAACATGTCACATGTTAAAGTGAACAAAAGTTACTTCATGTTGTTGTCATGCCCCAACACATGGAAGTATGTTAAATATTTTTCTATCATAATTTTCAATGCGTTCCACCCAGTCTATGCTTGGTACTTCTCATACAAATGTCGTCAGCAAACATGGTCAGTATCATACCCATACGGAGGCTCATGGCGAACTCCAACATAATAGAGATGGCTTCTGCTGAAAGTCCTTTGCTGTGGGCCATCTTCTCAACCAGCAGAAGGTGCCTCTCCACCTCATCGTTCCCCTGCACAGGGGTACCTTCTGCAACTAGAAAAGGAACAAAAGATGAGTGAGTACAGAAGACAAAAACAATGAATTACACAACTGATGACTATAATAAAAGACAACGAATCACTTATGTTTAGATATAAAGTTAGAAACTGTTATGTTTGAGTTTTAGGTTAGAAATGGTTGTGTTTGGGAATGTGGTTAGAGATAGTAATTTTAGGTTCAAACTGTTATGTGTGGGTAATGTCAGAAATCCAGGTAGTAGCTAGAGGCCAGCGCGCATGCGCCAGGTGACGAAAACACAGGGTTTCCTTCTCCACGAGCAGGTAGGAAAGGATATGTCCAACTGCCCAAACAATGTTAAAATAAGTGCCCGATAACAAGCATAAACAGTTTTATTTGGGCTAAAGCAGACGGTCCAACAGATCGATTGAAATCAGCTGCGGTGGGACGTGGCCTACCATCAGTGAAGTACTTCAGCGCAACAACAAATGGCTCCTCCGCCTCGTTCCTTTTTCTTTCGTTCTCCGCAACTCGCAGACTTCTGTAAATGCTCCGATGTATGACCGACTGGTCACTTGTAGACGACGACTCCAGATCGGGTGGTCTGGAGAGGTTGGGCGCGGCTGCCATCGCTACATTTCTAAATCGAAACAACACCCCGGCGTCTTCTCTCCGCGGCCATTCAAATGAAAATTAAATATTCCGCGCGACCGTTTGTATTGCGCCGGCGCAGTGCGCGCCTTCCGCCGCCCATTCCCGCACTGCCCCCTGGGTGTTGTAGTCCGATATAAGCCCCCGCGCCGCACTGCATACATAACGGACCGTTATTTAAGTCAATATTAAATAAATGCGATAAATATGTGCTGCGTTTCACGAAACCCCGACAACTATAATCGGCCACAGAAGGCGTTTTCGCACCGCAGACAGTTCGGAGGAGCTTTGGTGGGGACCGACCCTTTCTTTCGTGTCCGCACTGCGTGATCCAGGGTCGGTTGTAACTGTTGAAACCCCGTTTTGGAAGGACATCTCAGCCAAACGACACAAGAGGAACATTCGGTGACGTAGGATTGGCCCAGAAGTAAGTCCAGAAACACGTGAAAAATAATCATATTTTTCACGTGTTTCTGGACTTACTTCTTACTTCTTACTTACTTCTAAAAATAAACGTGTCTTTATTTATACACAATTTATTTCCAAAACATTAAATATACGTAAATTAAAAACAAAAAACAGCGTCCCTCCGCCCCGACCTCGCAGAGGACGAGGCGGACGCCGAGCGACCCTCGATCGCGACAGGTTTTCCTCAGCGCGATCGGAACAAGTGGCCTCGCCAGTCAGTAAAGGATTGGACAGAACATCTATCTCTAGAGGTTGGTCACACTCGTGTTGAAGAAAAGACCAAACAAATCTCAGGAAACCTTTAAAAAAAAAAGTTACGAAACAACGAGTGGGAAAAACTGCGGCGTTCAATGTAAACTCAGAAAATTGTAGCTCGTGCTGCGTTTCACAGAACCGGGAAAACTGTAACGTGTACCTAACACGTCCAAATTGGAACCGCTGTATTGCTGCCTGCAGCTATGTGTCATATTATAAATTGTAATTTTTAACCCATGTGACCACGTTGAGTCGAATCCACTGAAACGTTTTGCATGTGAGCGATCCGTTCAAGATCCAGCGAGCCGTCGGAAAAATAGAAGCCGTGCAATGGTTCAATTACTCTCATACGTTGATGTCTGGTTGAAATAGAAATGCTTCATACATAATGCCATGAAAGTTGGATTTGTGAAATGACATGGACGTAACTAAATAATGTTTATACGTTCAGTATATTTCGCTGCATTACACAAAAAACACAAAATGTAACGTGCCAACAACGTGCAAAGAACAAATAAACTGGACCCTGTATATTGCTGCCTGCAGCTATATTTATTATTATTATTCTCCTTGACATGTTTCGGGTTAAAAGTTTCTGGTGCACGGCAACCGCCGAAACCAGACGTTTCGGGCGTTTCAGACATCTTGTGGTGGCAAAGTATTCATCACTATGTGGAGTTATAACATTATCACATTATCTAGAATAAATGACAGTGAAAGTGAATATGTATCTATTGTTTTCGTGTTATGAAATAATTGTATTGTTTGTGTGTTTTCGTGTTCCGGATGCCAAAGAGAAGCCAAAAGTCTAAGACAAGAAAGAAGCAGTGGGCAGAACGTCCACCCTGTGTTTAATGTGAACTTGGACATTTGTAATTGGTATCATATGGAAATGATGCTGCGTTTCATGGGAACTCGGAAAACTGTAATTCATAACCGTGTGTCTTGCTGGCTTTAGCTATATTTATTTTTTTCTCCTTTTCTCCCAGACTTTTAATCTTGATTTTTTATTTTTTTTTAATGCTGGTGGTCTGAACTGAAGTACAGCAAACCTCACCAGAAGGAATTCCTAGTATATGTAAATGTACCTTGCGAAAATAAAACAATTCTGATCCTGATGGAGATGGAAGCGCAACCACATTGTGCGCCGTGACCTCACTCTTACAGTTGCACATCTACATGTTTTAGTCAAAGACTAATTTGCAGTTTTGTATCCAAAGCAAAATGGAAAATATACGACATAGTCGGTCGCCCGTCTCTTCCACAATTCTTTATTTTACTTATTTCAATTTAAAGAAACACTGAATCTTGAAACAAAGTCACATGAATCTTCACTGAGACATAAAAAAAAGAATGGCTTTCAAAAAACCAAATTCGACAACTTGGAAATTTAAACCAGACACTTGGAACGTTTGACAGTAAATCATAATCAGTAATTTTAATCATAATCATTAACCATTGTGAAAGGCAAAATCCAATTTCTTGGGCCTGGATAAAATAGTCAACATCAACGGACAACCAATGCAGCACCTGCTGTCCTTCACAGCTACAAAAATGTCACCCAACCATTCAAATTGAAATGAGCTGGACGGTTTTTGATGCATTCATCAGCATTTTTGATGAGGGACTTCAGGCAGGTGTGGGGTTTCTCGCATTGACATGCGTCACTGTTTGTGCCTGGGAGGATTTTCTTTTTTTGAATATGTTCTTAAACTACTTTTCTAATGCTGAAAAAAAAAAAAAAAAAAATTCAAGATAGATGTCTAACAAATGTGTTTGTCCTATGAGTTTGTTTTAACGGTGACTATTTTGGTTTTGTATTATATTGTATTTAAGTCATGTATTCAAGGATAAAATCAACATGCTTGATTTTTGGAAAGAAATGGAATTCATTCATCACCACAGTTTTTCTACCTACAGTGTTACAAATACTAAACTGAAATAGCTATAAATATTCATTCATGAAGAAAAGACAGCATTCTCAAATTAACTCGTACCCAAACTAAAGTCAACATTATTGTCGTAAAAAAAAAAAAATCAAAGTACATACAACACCTCTAGTTGTGAAATAAATGAGGACAATACAAAAAGGATTCAACAAAGTGTGACGATAAAACACACTCATTACAGTTTCCACAAATACAGTATGGTTGTCCATTGTTATGGATTGGAATAATGGGACGAGAGTATTCTGTTTCACGATTAGAGTGTGCAGGAAAGTTGGTGAGTGGAACCAGTTGCCAGGCAGCCGACAGGACTGCACAAGGGGAGGTGTGTGAGAACCATCATTCTTGTATCTGTGACCGCTTCCCCGATCAGAATCCCTACGATCCAAAGAGAAGCCCAACGTCCCCCTTCACTGTGGCTCTGCCAAGGGTGGAGCTTAACATTAGGACTGCTTGACCTTGTTCTTTTCCTGGTCGTTGACGTGCGGTTCTTCTCGGCTTTCCTCCCTCTCGGGCCGGTCGTCGCTCTGGCGCGCAATGAGAAGTCGGCAGGTGAGGAGGATCCCGAAGACTAACGCGTGGGCATAGCGTTTCAGGGGGTCTCCCACTAGCTGGTGGAAGAACAGCACCGCCAGCATCACCAGCAGCAGCAAGAAGTTGGCCACATCCTTCGGTCTGCCCGGGACCAGGGTCAGAACTATGCCGCAGCCCACCTCCAGGGAGCCGATGATCTTGCGAAGCAACACCGAGCTGATGCCAATCTTTTTTAAGCCGGGCAAAGCTTTGGCGTAGCTTTTGTACGCCCTTTTCTGAAAAGCAGAACAGAGGGGACATTCCAATCACATGTATAACATACGGCACACATACAACAGCCTTTTCCAATGTAGGACTATTAGGATCATTTCAAGAGCCAGTATTCTTTCAGACCCAGCGAGCGAGCGCCATCTCCGGAAGATAGTGTTACGCATGGCATATTCTTACAGTATGTCAACACATTGTACATCCAAACAGCCTGTTACAGCTGTGCACAGTGCATGTATGGGCCTAGGGTGGGAATATCTTAAATTGGCACGAAATAAATGTGCATCTTATTTATTATGTTATAAAAATCCTATATAGTATAGTATAGTATATATAGTTATAAATCCTATATTTACAGTATAAAAATTCTAAATAATAAATATTTTTATAACAAATATACACGCATATTTTTAAAAAATAGGTGTATATATTTATTATGTTATGAAAAAATATATAAGTCCTTATGTCATAATACCAGCCATCAGTAAAATGTTCAACCTCAGCATCGACAGGTGCATGTGAGAATTTGCTCGAATCTATGGGGTCGGCGCCTCTGCGCATGCGCCCTAGCGCATTACAACAGCCTTGGCGTAAATTAGAAACGACGCCTTCGTTTCAACCCCAGACGGACTTCTCGGAGAGCCGGTTGAACGCCGGTTGAACGCCGGTTGAACGCCGGTTGAACGCCGGTTGAACGCCGGTTGAACGCCGCTTTCACGCCGCTTTCACGCCGGCGGCCAAACCACCGCTGCCGCAGGGGACGCGCGCGACACGGGACGGAGAGAGGCCCGTGCGCCGGTTCACTCTGCTGCATGAGACCGATCGGCGCAAAATGTCCATTTGCAGGAACGAGAGAATGGGCGCACATCTCCTGCCCGACGGCACCTCCGGATCGGAATGACCCGCAGAGACGGACGTCGAGGCGGGCCAACCACGCAACGTCGCGCTGCATTTCGGACAACGGACCCCGGCGCGTCCCCAACGCAGGACAATGGCCCAGATCTGCTGGTTACCCCCCCACCACCACCACCACCACCACCACCTCCTCCCCGCCCGCCTTGCTCACCATTTCACTGTACGCGTCCTTGCTGAGTCTCGGGGTGAGCTTGATAGTCCCCATGAAAACGAAAAACAGACCCAGCGCGAACGAAAGGGCCACGATGGTGATAGTCCTCGGTGAAGCCATCTTCCGCGTCCCCCACCGCGCGAGTCGCAGCCGCCGAAGGATGCGCGAGGGGGCGGGGCTTCCGGACGCGGCGGGGGGGCGGGGCTTCCGGACGCGGCGGGGGGGCGGGGCTTCGGGGCGAGCGACGAAGATGGCGGCGGCGGCGGCGGCGGCGGGGGGGGGGGGGGACGGGGGGACGGGCGGGAGGGCGAATAACGCGTCGACGTGTCACTCTTTGACGCGTCGACGCGGCGGGTTTTCGACATGTGACGCCATCGACGACGTTAACGCGTAGAATGAAAAAAAAAACGACGCGTTTTAAGAAACCGACGTGTTCGCGGGTCGATTTTCGACGCTGTTGACGCGTCGTGTAAAAACGTCACAGCCGCACGTTCCAGTTGTTCCAGTCTTATTTCCCGTCATTCCTCCTCCATCCCGTCCTTCGTGCCATTTATTTTTCATTTCTGTTTATACTTGTAACCTCAGCCTTGCTATATTTTACTATAACACTTATTTATTTTCCTTCAATCTGTGTGTATTTAATCCCTGTTGCCATACTTGTTTCTATTTTTCCCCTTTTTCCATATTTATTTGACAGCTCATTTCCATCCACAGCAATATGTGCATCCACCCACATGGATTTCATTTCTGTTCCCGCCTCGACATTCTCAATATTGTTTGAACTATGTTACGCTATGTTTTTAATACTTGTTAGCGCCATTGCTTTATCTTCTTCTATCCGGCGTAGAACTCGTAGAATAGCTTTTTTTTTATTATTTTTTTTTTTTTGGCTTTTGCTGTTCCCGCCCACTGCTGTAGCCACAAGCCAAAATATGAAGTCCTGGCTCACATTGATGCTTTTAGTTCAACTTTATCATGACGATGCTGTTTACCCCATTCAATAGGGAAAACAAATCATTTCCGAAAATCGGTGTCTGCCTGTAATGTCACCAGCGGTACATTGTACATTCACATGCTTCTTCCATCAATTGATGATCCTGTCATGTTTTGGTGTGTGTTTAGAGGAGGATACATATGCATTATAATATTTTTTCAGCGGAAAGGGAAATTTGATTTTTTTTTAAATAGATTCAATTTCCTGGGACTGACTGGGATGGTACAGATGAGGTAAATGATTACAGGCGGTGGGCGCAGCGCTCTACTCCACAATGTCATGGAGAGATTTTGTCCGAAATCCTCTCCGCTCAATGCATACAAAACAAATGAGTCCATAGTGGGCTACTGATGGACAGGACCCTGAATCCTGAGAAGTGGACCCGGATGTCACGGAGGTCATGGAGGTGACCTCCTTCACTCACTTTCTCAGGGATACGCACGAGCTTCAGCCCAGCGACTGATATGAAGGGGTGAGATTTGTCAGTGGCTAGTAGAGGGGAGGATCATGTATTGAAACATTTATGGCCCATTGCCATATTTGGCAGGGGGAAGGTTGGGTGAGAATAGTGATATAGGGTCATGTCCTCAGTATGAATTTCATTCATAATAATTTACCGTGTACCGTGTAATTTACTGTGTACCTATCAGCCACCCATCACCTCTGGTCGGGGTTCAAGGGTAAATATTTCAGTCTAGGGTCCACTGAAATCTCTCAAACTTACAAGACCTTTCCAAAAGTGTGTTTGGTTTTGTTCAACGACAAAGTTGAAAAATAAACAATCCTGCCATGGCTGTGAGGTTCCAAGTGTGTATTCCAAGTCCAGCCACCTTCTAAATGGAATAAAATCAGATTTTTGTTTTTATTTAATATTTTTTAAGTTTTTTTTGTGTGTGTGTGTGTGTATATATAATTATTTGTATATTTTTGTTTATTTATTTATCTAATTTAATAAATATTAAATAAATACTATTTTTAATGGATTTCTTTAACTAAAAGTAAAGTAAGTAAAAGTATTTATTTTATATTTATTAAATGAGATAAATCAATGTACAAAAATTTGCAAATAATTTTGTTCCGGACCAGTGCAACTATTTTGAGAACCCAAAGGTGGCTGCCAATCCCTGCTACAGGCTTCTGTAGAAATAAAATGCATGCTCCCGCAAAACGGCTATAGCTAATAAATATGGAATAAAATTGCCAGTTCTTACTTTGTGAGTGCTTAATATATAGGAGAGCATCAGATATAACCTTGATAAAGTAAAACTGGAAAAAAAGTATTGAAATAGTTTAAAAATGATATGAAACAATTAGGCAGGCACTGCATGATTATCATGGAAAAGCCCAATTTATTAAAGAAAGGAATACGTTTAAATATGGCCCGCACCTTTCCTTTTACTAACAATTCATAGAAATGCCATTGCCGGTAGGTTTTTATTAAATATGTAAATCTGACAGTACATAACAAAAGTAATTCAAAACTTCCCTTTCAAGCAAATACCATACAACATATCAATAGGCTCTTCGAGTGGTTTCGCGTACATACAAAATAATATAAAACATGGTCTCTGCTTATGTGTTCTTTTCGTCATTTTATAATTTGCAGTCAAACGACAACATTATCATATCACAATAACATGCATTTTGGTGATCAAATATGGACTATCCCCGGCTTTACAACGCAAATACCGTTTTTTCCAAAGGTGGAGGGATCGTGTGTGCAGTGGGGGTGTGTGCGGAAGGATGAAGGATGGACTCTTTGCAGAGTGATCCATTAGAACCACGGTTCAGCCCAAGCCCGGGGGGCCCGATCCTCGCCCGCGGGTCTCACCGGCCCTGATCCTGCCTCTCCTTCAGGGCCAGAATCGCTTTCCTGTAAAGATCTGGCGGGAGACAGGTTTCGTCGTGTTAGAACTCGGGTTCCACCGCGGCGTTTACGGCACTACGGCGTGGGATCGCTGCGGGGGATGGAACAAGCAGGCGGGGCTCACCCAAGGTGGCGGTCAGGTCGACTGGCTGCGAGTAGGACCCGGGCCCCTCCTCCGTGTTGATCTTGTTCTTCCGTTTCGCTTTCACCACTTTCTTCTTTTTTCTCCTTTCACCTTTCGCTGTGTCACAGCATGAGGGAGACGTTTCATTTCTCCTCGGGAAAATGAAATTCCCATTCCAATTTTTCATTTTCTCGACGTAGGGAGGAAACGTAATTACCTTTGACGGCTTTTTCTTCGTTCTCATTGTCATCGCCGGGTGGCTCTAGCACGCCCGGCCTCTCCTCTTTGACCCTTTTCCTGCGTTTTGTTTTTCCTCGTTTCGGAGGAATCAGGGCACTGCTGGCTTTATCTTTCTGCACCGACGCCTCCTGCTCTCCCTCGTTGCTGTCGCGCTCGTCCTCCCGCTCCTTCCCTCCTTCGGGGCCCACGTCGTCGTCCTTGATTTCCACCTGCTTCCTTTTCGTTTTCCTCAGCTTCTTCTTCAACCTGTTTTCCTGTGAGAGGAAAAAAAAAGTGTCTGCAGCATTTGTGGATGAGTATTTCAAGTATTTCTCTGGGTTTTTATTTGTTGGATTAATCTCCTCTGACTTTATGAAACACGGGAGGTTTTATCTTACCTTCTGCAGGATGTTTCGGATGGGTTGCAGTTTGCCTCCGGTCTTGGTTTCGTTCTCCTTCTCTTGTGGTCGGTGCACCCGGCGAAGCTCGGACCGGCCGGAGGGCCTCCTGCCGGGAGAAAACGACCCGCGTGAAAATTCTCCCCGACCTTTACTACCCGTTCCGAATAAAAGAAAATACATTTCTAAACCAACGGGAAGAACCCTCCCACCTCTCTTTTGTTTTCCTGCGCCCCTTGTCTGCTTTCCTCGGCTTTTCCTTCTCCTCCGGCGCCAGAGGCCTTCGGTCCTCAGCCACTCGGGCGCAGAGCTCTGGGTATTCCAGGCCCACGGCTCGGAGCAGCCAGCGCAGGCCCCGCAGGGCCCTCCTGTCCGACCAGCGCCGCTGGTCCAACGAGGCCGAGCAGGGCTCCTGAAGTGTGGGAATATCACTTTTGACTTCTCCGGTGTATCCTCATCTGTTTAACCTCTTAATTATTCCATATTTATTCCAGCGTCTTTGCATTCTGCACTATTGCACTATTGCCTTCCTGCTACAATTTCACTGTGTATGTGTATTTATATATATGTATGTATATACTGTATTTGTACATTGAGAGAGAGGCTAAAAACTGGAGTCAAATTCCTTGTATGTATTTGTACATACGTGGTTGTTTGATAGGTATTGCTATTTAAATGTACTGAATTTCCATGTTTAGGTTTTTCGGAGCGGCACTTACGACATGGCACAGAGAGCGGCTCTGGTTGACCAGCTTCTCCAATGAAAGGACCTCGATCAGCTCACTTCCCAGCACGGCGTTCATCTTGTCCTGTTTGTTTGCCAATCTAAAACGGTAATAATAGGCTTCAGTGGTGGAGTGTGGTCGCAGTCACAAACTGACCCTCCATCTTTCAAATAATTATTAGTTTCTCTCAGTGGCCACCAGAGGCCCTTCACGTGATGTCTGTAATGTAGATCCTTAAAACGTCATTAATTCAGTTTTACAAATATAAGACCGTAGAAGTCCTTAAATAGCCTTAAACTTGTCATCATAAAAATTAAGTCAGATTTATCCATTTATTTATCTTTGTCCAGATTTCTTCTGCGTCAGCGTCAACATCATGAAACCCTATGGTGAGCCTATTTAGGCTTATATTTCAGAGACGATTTGTTAAAATCAAAAATGTTGTCAAAAAAGATCTAAAAAAGGTATTATATTGAATTCTCTAATACCTGCGGACACCCAGGTTTCACTCACACTAAAATGGGCTTTCCAGCCACCCGCGGCTGCTTCAACATGTCGGCCAGGAGCTCCTTGACCTCCTTCATCCTTGGCCTGTCGCTGGAGTCTACGACGAAGATGATGCCGTGGACCTCCCCGTAGTGCTCCCTCCAAAACCCCCGAAACTCCGGCGCTCCGCCCAAATCCAGCAAGGTCACCAAGTAGTTCTCCACCTTCAGCTCAGAACGAACACAGCCAGGGGTAGGCCCCGCCTCTAAGCTGGAGGGAACTGACATGGGCAGAGTTTTCAAAATGACCGTTTGTTAACTCATGTTTTTGAGGGAGATATGACAGGAATTGTTGGTATTTTACCTCTCAGCATCCCTCTGACGGAGGATGTTTTTCCTGCCTTGTCAAGACCAACCACCAGAATTGTCACTTTCCTGTGGTGAAGTGCACAAAGCAATGTGTTTGTAAATGTATTTCATGCCCTTAATCACAGCAATAACATTCATTTATTTAGCGTCGTCCGTTGTTTGTCTGAAGCGCTTATTCTCACATGATGGGTTCCTGGATTTTGGCGACCCAGCTGCAGCAGTTGCTCATGAGGTTGAACATGTTGAGGGGATTTGAGCTGGGTGGCCACCATTTTCTCTGGAGCCTGTATCTGGGAACAGGTAGAAGAGATTCATATTAGACGCAGGCACACTCGAAAGTAGGTGTGTGTGTGTGTGTGTGTGTGTGTGTGTGCGCTTTTGTGTCTCCAATGGGTTTAGGAGGAGACCTTGACAGATGGTCACTGGAGGCAATCCACTGAATGTGAATTATTCACCTGAGAACCTTAAATTAGCCCGCTTGCTGAATATCTAAGCATTTCCATTTTAATATGACACTGTATCTCCTTCCTTGTTTAACCGGTAAATGGGACCAATGCTTTGTTGACACCCCTCCAGGTATGTCTGAGGTGACAGTCTGACCATGTACGAAGGAAAATCCGGCCTCTCAGCCCTTTGCCAAGACATCTGCCTGGGATCGGTAATCTGCTAAAGCCCCCTGAGAAACAGTTAAGAATGGCCTGCTTCTGTACTGTTGTGGACAAGCTGACCCCGTTTCTGTTTTGACACGGCAGACGAGCCGGTGCCTATGCGATGCCGCGTCTGTACATGAGCATGGTAGCAAAGTTATATTTCCCCTGGTTGATTTGGGTTATTTTTAAGCACAAATGGCAAAAAAAAAATCTGATTCTGTCAAAGAATGCTTTTTTTATTTTTTTATCATTGCGGCTCACGTGTTGTGAACAACCCATGTGAGCAACATCACTTCACAAAAAGTTGCCACTTACACACGTAAAACGAGAAATTGTGGTTAAAAATACCCAGACTATGCATTAAAACAATGCATTTGAAACCATATGGGATTAAAATGTTTGCTTGGTCACTCAAAGTATAATGTATTTGATTTCCATTAAAATAAAAAAAAGCTTAACAGTATGAAAAATGGAGAATTAGAAAAAAATTGAATAAAATAGAATTTTAAAAAGTGAAGTAAAAATACATGTATATTTGACAAATAAAATTGTCAAATATGTACAAATAGACCCCCAAATAATTGACAGATATATAAACATATACAAAATGTGATTGGTATGTATAAATTATTGGTATGTGTATATAGGGTATACATTATAAATATGAATTATTACTATGTGCTTATTTAGCAAGATGAAACAAATATACATTTTTAATTGCTGAATATAACTAGGATGATTTGAGATAAAAAAGGAAATACTTACAGGAGGATATCTATATCCATGCATTTGTTCGGAGGGACCTCTCCACTGTCATCTTGTGCAAACTGTACAACTAATGAGGCTCAAACTAAGCTGTTGGTCACCTCATGTGGGAGGTGCGATCCGGTAAACACAGCACTGGCATCAGGGCCAATCCCAGAGGCCCTCGCAGCAGTTTCCAAGCCCATCGGTCAGCGTTGTGCTTTTTTTTTTTTTTTTATCAACCAGAAATAAGGTTGGGCAGGACCATAGGGGCTAAAGGAGGCCTGGTGGGGCAACCTGTGACGCGTCGGGATCTCCCATGCTGTTTGTTGTCGGAAAGGTGTGTACCCTCCAGGAGATCTGGTGGATTGAGCTGTGCTATTTCAGACAGACACACACACACACACACACACACACACACACACACACACACACACACACCTTAATCTGAATAGATTATAGTAAAAATAAAATAAAGCTCTGGCATATTGGTCTCTCCGAGGGTGGGGATTGGAAATAATAACTCATTTCAGAAACAAATGTGTAAATACTAAAACGTTTTAAAATTCAACCAAGTAACCATAGTCAGTCAGTTAAAAACAGATTTTTCCGGTGTGTACACTGTCTGGAGGTTATAGACTGGTTCAACTATGTTAAAAAAAATCCATAGGGGTCTAAAACCTGAGATCGTGCGGCAATTAATGCTATGGCACTAGATCAGAATTTGAAATTCATTTATCGGGCAGTTAACGCTTTTATTAGTATCATGACTTGTAATTACGTTTGCATACGTTGGAACTAATTCATTTCAGTTTGGCATGGTAGTTACTCAGGTTGGCCGCTAGATGGCCTCGTTTTGAGGATTTGTTTCTGTTGCTCTCGATTCATAACCAAGCCGAAACGACCACACGTCTGCCCTCCAAACAAGTCAAGTCACACACGACAATGAGAAAAGTTCAAAGTGAAATCGCAGGACGATGTTGATGAATGCTGTATATGAGAAATGCAATAGAAGAATTGGCGCCAAGCCTGAGGATAGAACAAGGCACCGGGGTCGCGAAAACCCGCGTGGGTTCACTTGAGATGTGGGACGTTTCTAAGACTGGTATACTGATATGTTTTCAGTATGTTTAATTGCATTACGTTTGAAATGTCATTATTTCCAAATTTCCATCCAATCCATTTGGAGCTCCTCCATGCGCTATGATGCAAAAGTTTCCTATGTGATCCTCAAGTCAACATGACTCTGTTGCCCTATATGCGATGCGGAATTTGGACCGTCACTTTGAACAATAATTAAAGTACAATAAGGACCGTTCTTACTTAGCCTCAGTCTGGTGACAGGCCAGATTGCACTCTAATTGCCGGATTTGGGGACCTTAAAAATGGGGTCATGGACCAAAAAAGGTCTTAAGCTTAACAAATATTTGTGGAAAGCTTTCAGTTACAGGGGCGAAAAACAACCTTTTTTTTTTAAATTTACCTGATGAAGTCATTATTTGGGTGTCCAGTCAGCCGTGAGCCTTATCTGCTGACTGGACAGATCAGAGACTCTGACATCCGCCGTGTGTCGGAGCAGCTGAACACACACGCACACGCGCACGCACGCACACACACACACACACACACACACACACACACACTTAATCTCTCTTTATTCTTTCTCTCAGACGCCGGCAAACACACACATACACAGACATTGGGGAACTCCAGATCTCTTTCTCTTGCTCCTTCTCTCTTTCTCTTTCTCTCTCTCAATCTCTCTCACACACACACACACACACACACACACACACACACACACACACACACACACACACACACACACACACACACACACACACACACAGGGAGAGGAGGGTGATGACCATCAGAGTTACTGGGAAAAAACACACACACACACACACACACACACGCACGCGCAGAGCAGCTGCAGCCAGCTTGCAACCACACACCCTGTCATTTGTTAACGCTCACTGCAGTAAAAAAAAAAACATTACGTTGCTTCACATTGCAAACGTAACTCACAGACCCCCTCATTCTTCAATATCCGTCGGGGTTGCGCTTCTTGTCGTGAACATTTTGAACATTTGCAGCGGAGTTCTCGAAGAGGAAAGTTGCAAACGAGTACTTCACAGCCAGGAAGCATTGCGCCGGCGCTCCGCAGAGCGGGTGGGAGGGGGGAGGGGTCCCGAGGCCGACCAAGCAGCGACGGGTCCTCCGCCTTAACTCTGGCGCAGCGGCTCCTGGGAGAACACAGGCGCCGCCGTCTGAAGGCACTGACCCACGGCACAGTTTCGCCGGAGCCATGCATTAGTAATGAGCAGCCTTCAGCGGTTTGTCTCGATCCCCCCCTTTACAAAGCGGGGCTCGCGGCGCCGACTGGGACAGATGTGATTAGACCGGCGCAGTCCGTCTTGTTTGGAGCAAACACTGTTGCGTCCTCTGTTGAAACCGGGCGACTGTTTGCGCCGAGAGGCCGATCCAGCTCAGCACAACGTGGAGTTTGTCCCTTTTTAGGTTCAGGGGTCAAATCACATTCACGTTTTCGTTTTTCGGACCTTTGTCATAATACCCCCCCCAAAGCGCTTACTTTGCATGAGGATGTTTAAGGAGCTGCCGTGGTCAAAGGGACGCGGGGTCGGCGGAGGTTGCCTTTTGGAGAGATTTTCGTATTCGTAAACGAGCAATAATCCGCACCAGATGGCACGGTTCCCGCAAACCTTTGCTACTGATCGTCTCTGTTTGCATAGTTGAACAAATATTAAACAGGTTTTTGCGATAAGGAAGCATCAACATCTTCACATGACGGGGCCCAAATCGGAAGAGGTCATAAGCGCGTGTCAAATCATTTTATGGAACGCCCGTCGTCTGTTCATTTCACTGCGCCTTCCTCAGGAGCTGGCGCAGTTGGAAACTCCACCAAGGCCAAGTCTCCACTGGTGGAAACTAAAAAAAGAAAGTCAGTAATCGATCCTTTCATGCCTGCCTTCCGGAGTGTATGGAGAACAGCCATCTTAATATGCAGTCGGTTCACGAAACACTTGGCAAAAGCGGTTTCCTGTGAGGAGACAAGAGTGGGGCAAAGAAATCCAGTCGTCATGGCAACATGCAATCGCAGTCGGGCGATTCCCCCCATGGCCCCGCCCCTGGTGGATGCGGCAGGGCGTGGGAGGGGCGTCATCATGAGACGTCTTTGTGATGTCATACCTCTCCCCCTATAAATAAACAACTAAAGGCGAGCGTTTGAGCTTCCCCACTGACCAGCGCTAGCCAGTAGTCGGTCGCACGCACGCACAAAGACACACACACACACAAAGACACACACAAGCACACAAAGACACACGCGCACCATTAAATAACAGAAAGGGGCGGAAATGAAATGGCATCGCTGCCCTCGATTGGAGGCGAGTCGCCGTTAAAACACAAAGACAAAGAGGGTCAGTAGCCAAGCTGCTCCGTCAGAGGGGCCCCGGCCCATGCGCCGCAAATGTTGTGGTTGTACGCTCCAAGGGCCCAAGCACGGCCTGTACAACACGGAGCTGGTTTCAGGCGTCGTTGCGTCCTGGAAAGCTCCGGCTGCAGCACGAATCGTCGCAGTGAGGGGGCCGCTATAGCAGGCAACAACAGGAAACTGTCGTGGAGCCTCCCAAACCTCTTATAAGATCCCTAATATGTTCATTCATTCTGGGTGTAGTATTTATTTTATCCCTTGTATTGAAAATGTCTCTTCCGCTCATCGTCGCGCGGCGGCACATGTTCGCCTAGAACCGTACTTTTATAAACACACTCTCCGTCCCCAGCGATCCAGTGACCTCTCCACCCTCCATTCACTCTTTACACCACCCTCTGTACTCTGGTACAATAAGTACAAAATGACACATTCCTCAACAGTTGTCACGTTGATTTTTCATTCTACCAACCAGTTCCGATGTGTGTCCTCTACTGCCCCCGTCGGAGTGTTTACATTTCAATTGTGAATGAATCGTCATCGTGTTTGCTATTAACAGCTACCAAAATGGAGAGAAAATGTTTAAATTTAGCTCGAAAAACAATTGCAATGCTTTATTAACGTTAGTTTATATATATATATAAAAAAAAAAAAAAAAGAAGACTTTCCTGTTCAGAATGAGATCCTGGCGGCCCGTCATTTTAAAGCGTCGTTTGACGTTTGTCCGTCACTCATGTGACACTCGTTGTCAATGAATGCGTTGGCCACCAGGGGGCGTTGCGTCGACGGACCTATGCTGCGTTCCAATACAATTCCGAAATCCCAACTGCACTGACACTTTTCCGGAAGGGAAAAAACTTTTAAATCCTACTAGCATCTGCACAGGAACTAAAACTACAGAGTAGTTTAGATCGACATTAGACGCTTTCACCCGAAGTCGCCCTGAACGGCGAGTGTCGACTGACACGGCGGTTCCTATACACTTTTCCAAGAGGTTAAGAGTAAAGACCCTGTTCGACAATAACGCCCGGAACACAGAATTATCCGAGTTCCGCACATCTAGGGGAACGCAGCACCGGTGTCGGTCGACACGGCGCGGCGGGGCACTAGGACCCAGGGGTGGCCCCGAGGCGCCCGGGCAGCCGACTACGAAAGCCCGGTTACGGGGCTGCTGTGGAGAGACACACCTGCTGCGTCGGCACGGAGAGAAATCACAGCCGGAGGAAGAGCAACTTCGAAAAACACAAGCTAAGAGTCAGATAAAAAGATAGGAGCGGTCGTCATGGCCGCCCAGTCCAACCAGAGAGCGCGTTTCAAGCGCGAACGCAGCCCGGAGCAGCCGAGGACACGCGGCTAGTGGCGCGGGGCTGGTTTTGGTCTCGGGCGTCGGTTCGACGTTAGTTTGCCTCGGATGAAGGACTCTGCTCTGTTATGAGTCCCGCTCTTTTTGAAGTTTTTGCATTATAGGAAGGGATACAACCCCCTCCCCGAAAAACACAACAACCCATGGAGGTTGAGCCGATCGGTCCGGTCGAAGGGGAAGAGCCGGAACCGGAGCACGACTCCCTGCGGGACCGCGACGCGGCGGGGAAGGGCCGAGTGCTGGTGGTGAGACGCCTCAGCCGCATCCAGCCGCCCTTCAGCGTGGTGCTGGCCACCGTGCTCTACTGCGCCGAGTTCGTCTGCGCGTCCGTGCTCTGCAGCAGGTACCAGAAGTCGGACGACACCGTCTGGATGAGCTTCACCATCACCTTCATGCTGGTGCCCGCCGTGTTGATCCAGCTGGCACTGACCTTCTTCCACAGAGACCTGGGGAGGGACAGACCCCTGGTGCTCCTCCTGCACCTGCTGCTGATGGGACCCCTCATTAGGTAGGTGGGGGGATGGATGGGTAGATAGATATGTTAATGGATGGATAGATGGATGGATAGGTAGATTGATGGGTGGATTGATGGATATATTAATGGGTGGGTGGGTGGATGGATGGATAGATATATAGATAGATGTATGGATGGATAGATACATAAATAGATGGATGGATAGGTGGACGGTTGGATTGATTGATGGATGGATGGATAGATAAATCGAGGGGTGGATAGATGGATGGATGGATTTAGGAATGGAATGATTTATTTATCCCCAGAGGGATGAATTGCAGTGTTACAGCAGCTCATATGAAAACAATAGGCATGAAAAGTTCGCAAAATGCTAAAATAACTCCAATAATTACTAAAAAATAGCATAGGTGGTAGTTGACCATTAATCTGAAAATTTACCAAAAAATAGAAAAATTTGGCAATATACAAAAAGACCTAAAAAAATACATATATATAAGTTTGCAATACACCTAAAAATACACAATAAACCTCTCTATTCATAAATGACAAACTGTACAAGTTTTCAGAATAAAACTTGGTGACATTTTCAGTGTTGTACCAGGGTAGGGAAGCCTGTTGTATTGGCATCCATTCCCCTTTGGGACTCGGGTCACCCAGGCCAAGGCAGCCAGAGGATGGTCTCCACAAATGTCGATAAGAATTGGGTATTCCCTCAACAATAACACCCAAGTTTTCAGAGGACACGTTACGTTTGAGTAATGTAAAGCCGGGAAAAAGGTCATGTAATATAATGCAGCAGTGCAGAGTTTCGTTTTTTTCACATCGTTAATTAGGCCTGACCCCCTTTTTTATTTTATTTTATTTTTTTAGGAATGAAGACAGATGTCTCTCAGGGGTCACAGTGATATTTAGAGTTTAAAGGATGGTCGAATTAATTTCAAAACTTACAAATGACGTGATCACGGCACGTTGGGGTGTGGTGGATGAGTACAATGTACAGTTTTAATGGATTCCAAAGCTTCAAAAGTTTGGTTTTAAGTGATTCAAAATGCTTCACTGTGCGTGACTACAATTTAATCTCTCTTGGCTGGAGAAGGCATAGCAGTAATTTGCTTAAGGTAGTTGGTGATACCATCCAGAGACTTGTTTGACAAACAGTCACTTCTTTATCCTTAGTCACACAATGTAGGTGGAGACTCGTTCTCCTGTATTTCCAAATTCAAGTTCCCGCTTTAATTGCGCTGGCAACAAAAAGCCCTTGGGTTCCACATAATATTTGCCGTACATTTGAAAGGTGTGGCCTTTTTACACAATAGGGAATTCACTATTTTTCCTAGGTCTGCAAGGGTTTTTTTTTTACGCCACGAAAGAATGACTAGATTCTTCCCAAAAGTTCCTTGGTGTAATTAGATATTCAAAAAATCTGAATATGATACCACAGGCTAGTATTTAATACCACGCAAGCCTTTTCTCAAAACGCAGCAGTGCTCTGCAGCTCCACAGTTGTGATCCGGAGTGTACAACAGGAGCAAGGTCAGCGTTTGATTTAGCAGTGTTCTATAATTATACCTTGGGGATGGGGGGCTGGGGGAGGGTCTCGTCCCCTATGTTCAGAGTAAGCCACGCATGTTGGAGAGGACTGTGCAGTTGTGATATTTGTGGTGTGACGTATGAAATCTCACCAGACTGGCCGTAATGTAATCAGCTGTGAACAAGTGCGTAGTTGTTCATTGCCATAGAACTGCGCGTCTGTTTATGATCCTCGGCGGAATGACGTTTCTCCTGGGCTGAAAACAGGAACGCCCATTTCCAAGAAAAGCTTTCATAAAAGCTGGACGTCCACAGCACGGTCAGCCACGCAACCTAACAAATACAACCTAATAAGATGACAGGTGTGTGGTGTAGTTACCAAATTGAGCTGTACATTTTCTAATGTATTATTTCAGTGCGTCTGTTTTCCAGAGCCAATGCAACTGTTATTTCTGCGTTTCCGTTTGCCTGTTCCGGGGATTGGGTGTTTCACTGTGTATCTTGGGGATGAAGTCATCACTGATAATCTGCTTTTGCTGCACAATCCATTGCCGCACGACTTCTGCAATGGAGGTTTTTGTTGCGGTCCCGACTGTGTCCACTCTGCAGTGCACACAATAAATTCTGTCTTCTCGCAAATATTTAGCCACAGCTTGTTCGTTTTATGATGTTAGTGTGTTTTAGTTGTATTGGAGTTCAACTCAACATCAATTATTTGTTTGTAGTCTATTGGAGAACATTTATTTATTTATTTATTTTGGTTATGCCTTTTATCCTGTTAGGTTATCTGCTTCTGCACGCTGGACCTTGTCATGACTTGTCTCTTTGAGAACATGATCCTGCACCGACGCGGCTGGAGTCGAGCTATATAATTACTTCACGGGAGCCTGATCCAGTCTCAGCTTGCAAAGCTGAAACAATAATTACAAATGGCCTTGTTTTTGCAGTGTCTAAGGCTTCATTTCTGGTCCTGTTTGTGCGATAAGGTAATAGCAGTCCAAACAGGGGAAGAAATCATCTTGAGAAAGACCTGTTATGAACGTTTCCTGAACGTTTTGTCTTTTTCACAACTCAGGGATCATTTGTCGTTTGTGTCTGTTTTTAACCAGAGTGCTACAGTAGTGCACAAACCGGATTGTGAGATCCTGATTGCAGAGCAGCAGCCCTCTTGTCTGTTTTGTTAGTGCTTTTAGGTATTGATGTCGAAAAGAAGGAAGGAAGCGTATTGATCCATTCAGCTGACCTCAGCCAGGCCGCTTTGTTTCTCTCTAAGTGAAACTCACTCTGCCTTCGGGTTCTCGTACAGGGTCCTATATGCCTGCCGGCTGCCTACGCAGCTTTCCTGGTATCTGCATTCTCAGCTCATTGTGCTGCCAAGATACCTGGAAGCACTCTTAGTAAATCATAGTCTTGTGACTTCTCCCTTCCTGACAGTACTGTAGACATTGTACAGTAATAGACCTCAGACAAGATGACCCTGAGATGTTTACGTCAGTATCTACTGTCTATGTTTTTGTGTATACACAGAGATAAGATGTTTGCAGATGGAAATTAGGTCATTCTCAAAAAACATGCTCTGAAAGTTCCCAGCGTAGTGTGAATCCTCACCAAACAGCTGAAACAACATTTACTGAAAATAGCTGACCGCTGAGTCTGGAGTATTGAGCCGGCAAGAGTTTAAAAAGCACAGGCCCAAACTGTGGCGAAGCGATTTGACGTGAGATCTGCCTTTAAGTCTCTGTCCAAACTTGGAACTGTTGCTCTCATGGAGCAAAGGGAAACATTCCAGCACTTGACTGTGAGATTTAGTGTTGGGGGTTAGGATCCTCAGAGGGCTGGGATGTGCCTCAACACAGCTGGCTGTTCCCAGTATAATGTGATTATTTCACATTATACTTCATCTAACTCTAAAGGAAGGAATCTCTGTCCCGATGTCCTTTGAATATCCAGACAACCGTATTGCTGGGGACCCAAGGATGTGCAGTGTCGAATTTGGTGCAATTTTGACGTATGTAATATTAATAAACTTTAAATAAACAGCGAACAGTGGGGGGTGGGGCTTCAGGGCTCTACGACGGAGTCACAAAGAGTGTCTTTGTATGTTTGTTACAGGCAGGTTCATCAGGACTGAATCATTGACATTTTGTTAAACTGTGCCATTAAAATGTCTTAAAGTTTTACATTTTGAATAGGCACTAGTTTTACATTAAATGTAAAGGATATATTACATTAAATGATTTTAAAAAGGGTAACATTTTCTTACATTTTACACTTTGGAGCTCATTTTAACCATAAACATTTGCACCGCTAATACAAACCAGCCATTCAGATGTGACACCTCACACACCCCATAAATAGTGTTAATGTTCTTATGTTGCCAAACAGCTTAGCTGTTCAAGTAGAAAGTGACCACGCCTTCAGTGTGTGTGTGTGTGTGTGTGTGTGTGTGTGTGTGTGTGTGTGTGTGTGTGACAGTATATAGACTCAGTGTGCACTTTATTAGGAACACCTGTACAATCCAATGTAATCCAATACACCAGCTCTGCCATGAATTCTACTTTTACGAAGTACATATAATGTTCAGTGTTTGTTGACGTAGTTGAAAATGTATAAATTCAACTACATGTTTATGACTGAGGTCATAGTTAAATGTTGTGTTGTACTGAACTACATTATATTGAGAGGTGGTTCTAGTTTTCTGCCCTCTCACACCTCCTCTATGAGGAGATGTGGGAAACCTGAACATTATAGCCAACATAAAGAAAAATGTATGGCTGAGCTTGTGTATTGGATTACATTGGCTTGTACAGGTGTGCAATATGGAATGTCGTCATCATAAATAAATATTAGACAACATTAATATTAGAATGATCAAACATGGGATTGGCGGAAGTGTAATTCCTTGGCACACAACACAAGTTCTCGTGTCTATGCTTTAAAAGTTGTATTTTCTCCTCTGTGCAGCACATTGTGTTTCATGCCGAATCAAATGCGCTATTTAAATAAATAAAGGTTTGCCTGCTTAGATGGAATGATTCAGTGCACACGTACCTAAATGCATTCAAAAGCATGTGTAAATCCTAATTTTAACTAACTGCTTCGGCTACCCGCAAGTCAAAAATGATATTGTGCTGCCCCCTGTTGGTTTTTAGAGTCATTGCAACCTTACTGACCCTCCCTTATTCCACAGGTGCGTCGAAGCACTGGTGGTCTACTATAAAGCAGGTAAAAAGGAGGAGCCTTATGTCACCATCTCCAGGAAGTTCAGCCTTAAGAAGGGCCAGGATTTGCCCATGGAGTGGGAAACCGGCCACTCTGAGCGCAAGCTTAACGCCCACAGGAACGCCTTCAAACGCATGGCTGTTATCCAGGCCTTCCTGGGCTCCACCCCTCAGCTCACACTGCAGCTGTACGCCAGCATCCAGGAGAAATACTTTCTCCATACCAGAGGTAAGACGTCATGGGGTTAAAATGCATTATAATATGACATTATTGCTTAACTATTTTATATTAAAAAATTTTTTTTGGTTTATTCATATTCATGGTAACAGAATCTTGTGTGTGTGTGTGTGTGTGTGTGTGTGTGTGTGTGTGTGTGTGTGTGTGTGTGTGTGTGTGTGTGTGTGTGTGTGTGTGTGTGTGTGTGTGTTTTCCCAGTAACTCTGATGGTCATCACCCTCCTCTCCATCACGTACGGGGCTCTGGTGTGCAGCGTTCTGGCCATCCAGGTCAGGTACGATGACTACAAGGTGCGGGTCCGCCCGATCGCCTACTTCGGCATGACCGTGTGGAGGGTTCTGGAGATCGCCACCAGGATCACGGCGCTGGTGCTCTTCAGCACGGCGCTGACCCACTGGGTGATCGCCGTTGGCCTCTGCAACCTGCTATTCTTCTTCTTCCTTCCCTGGGTGGAGTTCTGGGTGAGGAAGGGCTCGCTGCCGGAAAACGTCGAGAAGAACTTCTCCAAGCTCGGCACCACGGTGGTGCTGTGCATGTTCACGCTGCTCTACGCCTGCATCAACGTCTTCTGCTGGTCTGCGGTGCAGCTGGACCTGGCCCACCGAGACCTCATCGAGAAGAAACAGCACTGGGGCCGCCTGGCAGCCTACTACTGTGGGCGCTTTGTGGAAAACGTCTTCCTCATCACCATGTGGTACATTTTCAAGTCGGACTTCTACGAATACGTGTGCGCGCCGCTGCTGGTGGTGCAGTTGCTTGTCTGCTATGGCCTGGCCGTCCTCTTCATGATGCTGTTCTACGAGTACTTCCACCCATGCCGGCGCCTCTTTGTGTACAATGTCCACGACCTCTTTCACTGTGTCTGCTGTGTCAAGGGCGGGGGCGAGGGCGGGGAGGCGAGGCCCCGTGGGGAGCTGCCCCCCTCCTACTCCACCACTGCCACCATGGTACTGGTGTCAGAAGACCCTCTGCAGTTGCTCAGCCCCAGAAATGCACTACCCCCCGACATCACCAGTCAACTGGGTGAACGGGAGACGGCCATCGTTGACAACATGGACGCCGCCTGAGGAACGCGTCGGGGGATTTGACAGTCCCATAGATTTGCCGGATTCTTAAGAGTAGGAAACAAACAATGAGAAAGAGTGGACATAAATCTGCTACTTTGCACGATGGAGAACAATGAGCACCGCAGAGCCAGTGGGTGGACGAATGGTTCAGCGCCATAACTGCAATGGTTTGCGTGTCGTTAGATCAAGAAATGCGCATGCAGTGGGTGTTTTTCCAATACATTGAGGCAGGTTTCGGTGCTCTTCTCTTTTATTCCCACGTGTGTGAAGTGGGTCTCGTTCCAAGTAGTTGGAGGGGGGGACACAGAGCTTATGATGTCATTACTGACGACATGATGAACACTTGGTGCCTCAGAAAGCCCCGGTAAACCAAAGAATGTAGCTCGTTGATGTGCGCAGTAGTGCACAAAGATCGCCTTGAGGGAGCAGCAATGGGCAAGGTAGCAGGAGCCAGGTGTGTTGGAACGGTGCCAATTGTCTGTGGCCATAAAGACTGACTGGGGTAGATAATTTACACTGTTAGATTTGTTTGTTTTTGTTTTTGTTTTTTGGGGGTTTTTTTTGCATAGCTGACCGTGCTGCGTGTATGGCTGTGCTGTGGAGCCCCTAAAATACAACATGGCCGGCGTCAATTAAAAGTCAAATTCTGTTTACCTCCCAGTTCCCAGTTTTCCCGCGACTATACTATGTGACTAACAGTGCTGCATTTTCTACTGCCTGCCTGTCTCGTTTGCCTTGATTTTATGTCGTGCCTTTGCACGGATGCACAGCAGTCAATGACCTGTGAAATGGATTGTGCTGAGATTTTCAGAGTATATCTTGTCTTGTAAATGTCTGAGTAAATAGAGGTTATTTTAAAGGTATTTCATCCAAAATTATCACTTTGAATTGTGACAGTAACAAGGTTTATTGAATAAACCAATTAAAAATCTATATTAAGTGCTAAGATAATACTTACTATTTTCTTTATTTCCATGACTTGGTTTGTATGTGTCAGTGCCTTCACTACCGCTGTATTTACTTGAAACTAAATAAAGTAAAAACCTATATATCTGATATCCCATGGTTTTTTAATGATTAAAAACGCCTAAATGCAGTTCTCACAACATTTTCAGCATGTAATAATTACACATATCACTGATGTCAAGAGATGACACTGCCACGTGTTTGGAATTGGATTCAACTTCATGTGTATTGAAAATAAATGTAGTTCATAATATATTTGCATTACAATACCGAATATCACAACTGTCGATGCTCTTACATATGTTATAAGACATATAACCATCTTATCTGGAAGATATTACAAAGGTGGTTGATAAAAGGCATTCAGTTCCATTTTGTAATGCATAGCTGAGGGATTAAATGAATTATTGTCATGTGGAATATATATTTTAATTACAATCAATATGATATATTGTGCATCAGCGCGCTGCCTATAATAATCACTGCCCCGTGTATTTGGGACCTTTAAAGGTTACAGAAAGCTGCAAAGAAATGACTTTAAGAAAAAAAAAAAAAAAAAAAAAAAAGATTGCCAGGAAAGAAAAGCTTTATTTGTTCAGGGAAGCTTCCTCATTCCACGGACCGGCCCGTCGGGGTCGAAGAATGGGACCTTGGAAACTTCCCTCCCCCCCCCCCCCCCCCCGGCCCCGTAACGCAATTATCATCTTTCTTTTTTTAACTTTCCAACCCCACGCCCGCAGTGTCGCGCCAGCCCGTGGGCGGAGTTGGACCCGGCGCCTATAAATCCACGCGGCGCGAGGATGTTGCCGCGGACGGCCCGAGCGGCAGCATGGGGAACAAGATCATCAACTATGGATTTACCTCCTTCATACTGGTAAGGCGCCCGGACTCCGGCCCCCGCGGGGCGGACTCGTCGATTCGATCTGAGTTCGCGGCGAGGCGAAGCGAGCGCGTGGCCGGTCGACCCTTACTTCGAAATGTCACGCGGGCTCTTGTTTTGGCCCCGTGCGCAGGTGGTCTGGATGGCCATCAACATATTCCTCTTCGTGTGGTTCTACTTCTTCTACGACCTCGGGGACCAGTTCTTCTACACAAGGCACCTGCTGGGGGTGAGTGACCGACCCTGTTTATGCCCATGTCCGCGGGGGTCTTCCTTTTAAATATCTGTATTATGATCGTTATTATCATCACTGTTGTCATTATTAGTGGTTTTGAGTTGTTTATTTAACTCTCACGTATATATATATATATGTATATATATGTTTATTACACAAAACGCGTCACGCCAACGTAAAAACACGACGATCGTTCATCATCAGATAACAGGGGACAGGTGATCCGCCGCCCTAGACCTAGATACGCGCTCACCTGTCGCACGAAAGAAGGCGTGGCCCGAACCGCGCACCCCCACTCGAGACCCCGACACGCGCTCCACCTCCCTCCACCCCCGTCTACCAACTCCCGTGGTTAACGTGGGTGTCGGTTGCCTTCCCCCCCTAGTCGGCCTTGGCCTGGGCCCGGGCGCCCGCCGCCGTCCTCAACTTCAACTGCCTGCTGATCCTTCTGCCCGTGTGCCGGAACCTGCTGTCCCTGATCCGGGGCTCCATCATGGTAAGGGATGCGGTTTAGGGCGGGTCGCTGAGCACATTGCCCTACACCCGATTTCATCGCAAATAAAATAACTCCTCTCTTCTCGTTTTTTTTTTCCAATCTCTCAGTGCTGTGGACGGACAGTGAGGAAACAGCTTGACAAGAATTTAAGTTTCCACAAGCTGGTCGCCTACATGATCGGTTTGATGACAGGTGGGGCTTCTTGCGGTAGCATCCGAACACGCGTTTACGCGACGACATCTGTTTAACCCGGCGTGGCCGACATCAGGATTAGTTGTGCCTAGAACGTGGACAACCATTACTGCCACGCCACATTTTTAAAATGTATTTTACATGCACCGTTCATAAAAACGAGAACTTGCTGTCAAGAGCTGCAATTAATAATTTTTAAAAAATGAGTAAAAAGGAGAGTTTCTCGACTGGTGACCCTACGCCGACCGGTCCTGATGCCTTAGGAAATATCAAAGTCAAGTTAGTCATGAAAAGCCTACGTCTCCCAATTGCCTCGATCGAACTAATGAGGGGGTCTCCTGCTTTGGTAGCTGTGCACATGATCGCCCACTTGATTAACGTGGAGTGGTACAACAACAGCAGGCGTGGAGTGTACGACGGACTCAGCACGGCGCTGTCCGACCTGGACGACGCAGGGGACACCACCTACCTGAACCCCATCCGCACCACGGACGTCGTAAGTCACCCCCCTAATCATGACGAGTTGTGACGTCGGCGCGGGGGTTTGTGGGCCACGCGCGTGAGGCTAATGCACAATGCCTCCGGCTGTCCCAGGACGCGCAGCAGACTCCGACGTACTTAGTCTTCACCACCATTGCCGGCATCACCGGAGTCATCATCACCCTGGCTCTCATCCTCATCATCACTTCCTCCATGGAGGTGATCAGGCGGAGCTACTTCGAGGTGTTCTGGTACACGCACCACCTCTTCGTCGTCTTCTTCGCCGGACTGGTCATTCACGGAGCCGGGTACGGGGGGGAAAAAGAGAGGCCGTAAATGTGGCGATTATTTGAGCGGGGGTTGATCTACATTTTCCCCCTTTCGCAGGCGAATCGTGAGGAGTCAACAGACCACAGATCCACCGCACAATTTCACTTTCTGCAAGGACCGATTCGCCGAATGGGGCCGGATTCCCGAGTGCCCGATTCCTCAGTTTGCCGGGGGTTTCCCGCAGGTACCTCGGACGAATCCGCTCTTGATTATGAAGTACTACAGTGAACAGCCACCCCCTTAAATGTACGTAGGAATAGAACTCATGACCACACGTCTCAATGTGCTTCCCCCTCTAGACCTGGATTTGGGTGATCGCTCCCATGATTCTGTATTTGTGCGAGCGTATTCTGCGCTTCGTCCGTTACATGCAGACGGTCAGATACAGGAAGGTAAGAACGGGCTGCGTTTCCTCTCGTGTTTATCGTGCGTTTGTTCATGACCGGGGTCTCCATCTCCTCCCAACACCGCCCAGCAGGATGTCAAGTCTTTTTTATTCTCTCCTTTCACCCTGTGTTTATTACGTCCCTCGCTTCCCGTCAAGATCGTCATCCGACCGTCCAAGGTGCTTGAGCTACAGCTGGTGAAGAATGGTTTCAAAATGGAGGTGGGCCAGTACGTCTTCCTCAACTGCCCGGCCATCTCCAAGCTCGAGTGGCACCCCTTCACTATGACGTCCGCCCCGGAGGAGGACTTCTTCAGTGTCCATATTCGTTCGGTGGGTGACTGGACCGAGAAACTCATCAGCATGGTGGAAGAGCTGCCGGAGGGGGCACAGGGACCCAGGTGAGTTCCTCACCGGATTTGGGTTAAAGAACAGTGAACTGATAAGCATGTGTTCCACCAATCCACCAAGTTCCGGTTCATATTTAGTCAGCAGTAGGTCTGCACTAGTATGGATCATGTGCCGCCGGAATGAATGAATGAATACCCCTTCTCTCTCAGGATGGGTGTGGACGGTCCTTTTGGCACAGCCAGTGAAGATGTGTTTGACTATGAGGTCAGCATGTTGGTCGGCGCCGGTATCGGAGTCACTCCCTTTGCATCCATCCTTAAGTCCATCTGGTACAAATTCAAGGACTCAAACCCCACACTGCACACCAGAAAGGTAACTACCACAATGGCTTGCGCTCACCAGGTCTAACCAGTCGGTTTGCATCCAAACATGCAGAGCCCTTTTTGGCATGTTGCTTTACTTGCCACTACAATGTGGTTTCACAACAACGGTTCTGTGACTGTCGACTGACAGTGTGGTATGTTATCAAGAGGTTAGATTAATTTCCGTGCCTTTTACTTCCTGGTCGCAGATCTACTTCTACTGGCTGTGTCGAGAAACGCATGCCTTCGAGTGGTTCGCAGATCTCCTCCAGGTGCTAGAGAAAGAGATGGAGGAGAAGGGCATGGGAGATTTCCTCACCTACAAACTCTTCCTGACCGGATGGGACCAGAGCCACGTGTGTGAATCCATCTCTGCTTTGTCTCCTGTCGCAAGATACTCCTTTGCCGTAGAAATAACTTGTTCCCGTGTTTAACCCCCCTGCATGTTCCTCCCCCGTAGACCACCCACGTGATGGTTCATTTTGATGAGGAAAAGGACGTGGTGACTGGACTCAAGCAGAAAACCAATTATGGCAGGCCCAACTGGGATAAGGAGTTCGAACAAGTTCGCAAAGACAATCCGACGTGAGTAACATCCTTACGCTCATCCTAATAATGCTTGACACATTTCCGTCCAGTTAACAAAACTTAAAACGTATTTTGGTGAGGACAAATTCATGATTTATTTTACTGCCAAATCCTCTTTTAGGGCCGTTGTAGGGACCTTCCTGTGTGGTCCCACAGCCTTGGCAAAGGTTTTGCAGAAGAAATGTGCCAAATACTCTGATGTGGATCCCCGGAGAACCAGATTCTACTTCAACAAGGAGAACTTCTAAACAGCCATTTTTGCATTCATCAAAACAACCCGATTCTTCGGCCTATGCCTTACATAAAACCTCATATCATGCTTACAGACACATGGAGCTCCTGGTTATATTTGCACTCAGGGATAGGTCGTTCCGCCCGTTGTGATTCACAGCTAATGAGGCAGGTTAGCTTTCAATTGTACCACCAAGAGCCCCGATTTGTTTTTTGTCATCAACTGTAGAATACTGTTGACATTTAGTACCTAGTGGCCCTTAAATGTGCATTGGAAGCTCCCACCTTTTTTTCGTTGCTTTGAAGATATGCTCTTTTTCTTTTTTTTACTTCTGGTTTTGTCCTAATTGTAGTGTACACACACACACACACAAATTGTGTTTTTAATTGTAGATGTATTAATTTCATTTACACACAATATTTGTTCAGTATAGTATGCTTAAGTCACTAGATACTGTATATAAGAGTCGTGTGCTGCTGAATAATTTCCTTTTAGGTTGAAAACCTCTAATAATAAAATTCACCTGTAACTTCCTTGTTGAACTAATCTGAGAGTAGATTTTTTTGACAGTCTCTAGGAAACAGTGGTGTGTTGTATTAAGACATCACCGTTATTTCCTTGTATGATAAGGAAACCCGGCCACGAGCTATTCCTCACGTAGTCTTGTTTCGTAACAGTTGTCTCCCGAAGCACCATGACTGATGTTTTTTCAGTCATACAACAGCCTTTGTTTTATCCACAACACCCCTCCACGGTCTTTGTATAAAATCTTAGCAAGACTCGAAGGAAGAAAATAACAAAAACACTAAGCATCTCAGTTTTTATTGACAATCAAATTATGCACGCAGGCAAGGGTTTCCAGAGTCACAAAATGGGTGGGTGGTGGCTTAAGGGGAAATTTAAGATAATTGACAGTCTAACGCTCAACTGATTAACACTTGAATTTAGACTCCATCATCCGCAAATGCCCCTTTAGAATGACAAGACAGAAGAAACAGATGATACAATACAAAACAATCTACAAAATATTACCAACTGGTATGAGCAGGTATCTTCAGCCTCAGCCGTTTAAAACAGAGAAGACCAGGGGACTCTCCAGCCCTGTGATAAAAAAACAGGCAGTGGAACTGAGGTGGGAAAGTAGGCATTTTGTGAGTAATAAGCGTTAAAGAGATCAACCCAGGCCTTGTTAAAAAGTTGTTTTCAATTATTTATAACTTCATAAAACATCACTGAGCGCTTTACTATTGAGAAACTTATTGACAAGTCCTCTCGCTCAAATGCAGTCCAATGGGACTAACGCTTTATTTTTTAGAAAATGCGACTGTAGTCACACGCGTCAACCACGTTTAATTTTTCAAACATGGTTGAATAACACTAATATCACACTTTATAAACTACTTTTTGCAATTGCTGTAATACATCTTAAGTCAAAAGAGCTGATTTTGCAGAAGCGCAAAAGTCAATAATGAAACTAAACATGTGGAGATTCAGCTGTCTTTAACATTTGCCACATTGGAATAAAATTAAGCACAGCACAGCTGCAGCAGAGTGGTAAGTTTTTCAGTGCTGTAAAGCGTTGAGAGGTGTTAGGCCTGTGTTGAGAAATGGTAACATGTCAGACTGGTTCTGTAATGTGACATAATACAAGAGCCAAAAGAAAAAGGCTCCTCACTTGTGATGAAATGGAAGAGCTGGGAGCTAAAAGGTATGGCCAACACGGCAACACCTACCTTGAGGTTTTGAGGACAATGGCCAGCATAGAGATCCTTAATTAAGGTGCTCCTGCCGTCTTCTGAATCTGCTCCTTAAGGATGAGGATGCTTTGCCTCTGTTCTGGGGGCAACATGGCAATCTGTTCTGGGGTGAGCTGAAGTACTTGCATGATCAGGGCAGCCTGAAAACAAAGGAGATAGAGGTTTGCCGAGGTTTACTTTGGTGTTCCATGTATCAATTAATATAAGGCAGTTGCTCTTCTAAACTTTAGCCTGTGAGTATCCGAGAAATAGACCGCTGATGAAACACTACCTCTAGGTCAGGAGTGGGTAAACTTTTTGCTTCAAGGGCCGGATAGTTTAAGACCATGTGAGGGGCCGCACGCTAAGTCTACAATTTATTATGTTCCTCATACTCAATTAGCAACTGCTAAACAAGTATTCCATATAGTATTCATGTATTTTGTCTGAGATCTGTTTTAGCAGCAGTAGTGCAAAAGTAGTTGCTTCGTTTGGTCAACAGTGCCATTTCCATTTTTCTTTATTCAGGTTGGCTAACGTCCATTTCTTATCCGTGCATTTAGTTGTCATTTCATAATTCAGTTTCCTTTTTCTTTCCTCCACAGTCAAGATTCTTAACCTGTACATTTTGCTTCAAAACACATTGTTATATGACAATACCTTTCCTTTTCATCATTTAGTTATTTACTTATTTGAGCATTTAGTGATTACCATTTCACATACTCAGAACTCATCACCAATATAGACTGGTGAGCCACAACATTAAAACCACCTGCCTAATATTGTGTAGGTCCCCCTTGTGCCACCAAAACAGCTCTGACCCGTCAAGAATGGACTCCACAAGACCTCTGAGGGTGTCCTGTGGTATCTGGCACCAAGACGTTAGCAGCAGATCCTTTTAAGTCCTGTAATTTGCAAGGAAGGGCCCCCATGGATCAGGCTTCTTGTTCCAGCACATCCCACAGATACTCAATAAGATTGAGATCTGGGGAATTTGGAGACAAAGTCAACACCTTGATCTCTTTGTCATGTTCCTCAAACCATTCCTGAACCAATTTTTACAGTGTGTTAGGGTACATTATCCTGCTGAAACCATCAGGGAATACCGTTGCCATGAAGGGGTGTACTTGGTCTGCAACAATGTTGAGGTAGGTGCTACGTGTCAAACTAACATCCACATGAATGCCAGGACCAAAGGTTTCCCAGCAAAACATTGCCCAGAGCATCACACCACCTCCACTGCCTTGTCTTCTTCCCGTAGTGCATCCTGGTGCCATCTCTTCCCGAGGTAAACGACACACGCGCACCCGGCCATCCATATTATGTAAAAGAAAACATGATTCGTCAGACCAGGCCACCTTCTTCCATTGCTCCATAGTTCAGTTCTGACGCTCTGACCATTGTCAGCATGGGCACTCTGGGGGCATTAACTCTTTAAGGAATTTATGCTACAGTAGCTCTTCTGTGTGTTCAGACCAGACAGGCTAGACTTCGCTCCCCACGCGCATCAATGAGCCCATGGGCGTCCATGACCCTGTCGCTGGTTCACCGGTTGTCTTTCCTTAAACCACTTTTGTTAGTTACTACCACTGCATACCAGGAACACCCCACAAGACCTGCTGTTTTGGAGATGCTCTAACCAAGTCAGCTAGCCATCACAATTTGGCCCTTGTCAAAAGCCCCTTTCACACAAAGGTTCCGGTAAATTACTGGGATAACCTTTACAGCACAGCTTGTGATTTTCACTATTCATGCAGGTTCATTGTGGAACATTTCCGTCTTGCACCTTTTCACACATGCTATGAAAGTGCTGAAAGAGATGGGGCAAGGGACAGTCCGTTCCAGGGTAGATGCGACAGTTTGGGCAATCTGTCGGCAACGGAAGTAGAACTATAAATTATAAACTGGATCTATTGCAGGATCATTTGACCCACTGATGACAAATGCCGGATGTTAGTGGGTGTTACCAGGTTTTTGGTGCAGTGAGAAAGGGGTACATTTGTGCTTTGCCGATACCATATTCGATTCGGCTGCACAAATGGCAAAGCACTGAACTGCTTCCATTCAAAACAGCTGTCGGAGCATTTTCCCGGAAATGTTACCAGGTCTTGAGGTGGATATCTATCCCTGCTCCAATTCACACATGACCCCATGCAGAAATGTTGCAGTTCATTGCTGGAAAAGAATGAGCACATGAAAGGGGCTTGAGGTGTGGGTATGGTGTGGTTTGAGCAGCCACACCTGATCTGGATCTAGGTAGCTGGTGGATCCAGGATCAGAGTGGCTGCATACCTGTTGCTTGTTCTAACGGGGAGCAGGTAAAAGCCCCACCGCCACGATCACTCAGGAGAGGAGCCCTGTCATGACCTGTGTCCATCTGCTCCAGGGCTTGTTCTATCAAGCCCCCTCTTCACAATTTAAGCTAATAAAATAATGTTTATTTTCGACACCAGTCTTCTGTGTCTCTCTGCCGGAAGCCCTTGAAAACGCCACTTGCCTACCACATACCAGGGTGGCATGTGGTAGGCGAAACTGCCACACTGGCATCTGAATAGGGACTCTCTGGCACGAGGAGGGGACACAGAAGGGCCTTTCGAAGATGCCCTGGAGCCACCAGCGGGTCAACAGGCAGCTACAACCCTCTCCGGGCTGGCAGCAGCAGCGCCCAGGGGGTCCGGCGGAGGACCGGGGGAGAAGCAGCCGCAGTAGTCACCATGGGTAACCACCTGCAGTTAGCTCCTCCACCTAGCAGCCACCGCCGGAACCATCCAGCAGCCCAGCAGCCAGGCCAGCCCTCCAAGCAGCCCCTGCAACAGCCAAGTCTGGCCACACCTCCACCAGCCAGCACAGCAGCCCAAGGCCCCACACTCCAGAAGGGAGGAGGGGGCAGTCGGTCGACCGTGGTGTTCCGGGGGAACCAGTTAAAATTTTTTGGACATTTGTTGGTTTAAGGTATGGGAACCCTGTTTCAGAGTCCGGTGTTTTATTATTTTAAGGCATAGAAACCCTGCATCAGTCTGTCCTTTTCAGGTATAGCGACCCTGTTTCAGTTGATTTGCTGCCTAATATATTCCACCCCTTGACAGGTGCCATTGGAACAAGTCAAACAATGTTATTCACTTGACCTCACTTGTCAGTGGGTTTAATGTTGTGGCTGATCGTTGTGTGCATATCAATGGGAAGAGTGGAGCTGTTCTCCCTGCTTTGTTAGCTCATTCAAGTCTGGCAGCATTTTTGAAGTAGGAATCATTAGTATGGCACGCAAATGTTCATCCTTCAGCCTGGATCGGTGCTTTGACTCTGTTAATATTTTTTTATGAATCAGGATAGCTTCTGTGGTTGTTCTGTTGCAGATATTTTTAGCCCGGAAGATTACGAGGAAAATAATCCAACAATAACAGTAGGGTATTTTATTATTATTACTATTATTATTATTATTATTATTATTGGGGTCCAGCCGGGATAATATCTAATATACTGCGAGTCTGATATAGTAATATATAATAATCAGTTGAAGCTCTGAACGGCACGTTGAGACGCAGCGCAGGGAGGGTTCAGGCTGAACAGGGATTTAGAAAAGGATTTTGATTTATTTTGTTTGCTTGTTTTCTTACTTGTATGGAAATTAAAAACTAAAACATAACTCAGAATTGGAGTTTCTTTCTTCAGACAGCGGTGCACCGTGCTCACCACGCCGGTTCCGTGTGTTTTTATTTTAGATTTGTTTTCGTTAGTTTCCTACTTGTACACACGAACACAACTGTAATTATAGAACCCAGAATCGCGATTGTGGCGCCGCCCCTTGCGGCCGCCTGCGCGATCACCGCGTGTCGAATGCGCACATTAGAGTATTTTTCGAACTTAATAATCACCGGGTGTCATGACATTTCACTGCATATATGTACGGCCGTATGTGTATGTATGTGACAAATAATCTCTTGAACTTGAACTAAGGGACTGTCCCGTTCCACCTTGGATCGAGACAGTGGATAGTAAAATCGAGAGGGAGCGGCATCCGCTCCGCTGCGCGTCCCCATTCCCTGTCTCCAAACAAAACATATAAAATTGTTTTATTCTTTGCCTCAGTTTCTTGATTGAATGCGTCGCCGTAACGATGTTAGTTATAACATTCTTTCGCAGCCCTGGAACTCAAACCATTTTCTGATGCTCCATTAACATATATTTAAATAATTCAATTTATATCATAAACGTGTGAGGATTAGTCAAATAATGGCTTGAACTTGCGATTAATAGTCGACTAGGAAAATCTGGAAGGCGGGGAAGCCCGAAAAAAATAAAATCCCTGCAAAAGCATCTTTTTAGACAGTTTTCATAGTGTACAGGCCTACCTTCTCCTGGTCTTGGGAGGACACCTGGCTCTGCCCTGGACTGAAGCCGCCTCCCGACGGTGGAACACCAGGACCCTGGAGGATAGCAAGACAAATGCACAAGCTTTAGCCATAGATGGACACATTAACCTCATAGAATTTTTTCATTTATGTCCAAACACATCAGATGGATGAATATTACTCTTTAGTGGGCAGAATTCTGTAAATTATACTCTTGGAACCAATACATGCATGAATGATAATATGTAGGAAGTTGATTTAAAAAAAAACCAAAAACACGCAGATTGTAAATCAACAAATATAGACCATTGAGATCATTTTCACAAAACACAAAGAGCTTCAACAATGTTTTGCACTCCAATAAGAATCCGTACCGGTCTTGCAGGTGGAGGAGCATTAGGCCCCATGCTGTGTGGAACTTGACCCTGCATTCCTCCCGCCATTGGAACCCTCTGCCCAGATACGGGTCCACGAGCATCCATGGCCCTGGGGTCACGGCCTACAGGAAGGAGGATGAGGAGAAAGAAAATACAAATAATAAAAAAAAAAAGTGCTTTAGTGAAGTGTTCAGGAACTAGTCAAGGAATGTGCCCCATCAAGACAGACATACTGTAGTAAGCGTGGGAAATTAAGGAATTTCAACCAAACAATTCATGAATCAAAATATATTTTTTTTTACTTTAAAAAGGAATGATTGGTTACAGGACAATTTGCAACTGCTAAGAAAAGCCATAGAAGGTATCCCAACATTTCCAAACTTGATCATTGCTCATCCTCCATAAGGCTTCTTAGCCTTCCGGTTATTTGACGGCTGAATGTTCATTCATTCTTGTGCAAATCAAAATGAAACCAGTTTGGGGATATAAGCGATATAGTTCATAGGGTGGGGACTGAGTCTGGGGGTGAGGGACAGTTCCTGTGAGTCTGGTCAGGACTGCACTGTCACTTTCATCTATATCATATACAAGCAGTGATCCCATTTCTGCTGTCAACATGTAAAAAAGCAAATTAAAAAAAGGTTTGACAGTGCAGGTGGCACAGTTACCTCTAGTTTCCATTGGGGGTCCCCGGGGCTCCATAATTGGGGGGCCTCTGGGGTCTCCCATCATATTTCTAGGTTCACCCATCGGCGGGCCCCTCATGTCAAGGGGAGGTCCTCTCATGTCCGGTGGGGGTCCACTGGCCATTTGGCCCATATGCATGGGTGGTGTTTGGAGGGGTGGAGGAGCTCCCATGTAGCCCCGGCTAGATGTTCATATAAAATGTGACAAAACACATCGTACACACTTAGACAGATCTGAATTAAAACTACATTCTAAAAAGGGTCCCATATCCTTTGAAAGCTCATGTGAAGCATCGCTGTAGCGACGGAAAGAATGTGAAATCAATCTGCCATTTGTAAGCAGAGTGTGACATAGATCCTAGATTGTAGCAGACACGGTGCCCTCAACCTGCATGCCATGTCACAACCATCTCATTTTCACAAACTCATCCCTACAACACCTTGCTGGAATGACACCGTAATCTGAGAGACCAGGAAAGAGATGGAGGGGCTCGATTGTCACCCAAGTCAAATAGACAATGATGTGAGCGCATGTGGAAAAATAACACAAACCAAAACAGCCTGTCCCACTGAAGGGAGGCCAAGTCTATATAATTATTAAAATATTAATAATGGCAATGACACATTTTCAGCCATTCAGAAGATATGAGACCTTTAATCCACCATCACACGTTTTCATTGCAGAAAAGACATTGTGGACAGCGTAAACTAACAGCCTTTCCAATTTAATGGAAATACTATAGTAGAAACAACTTATTAAGGGATGCTCTTACTTGGGCTCTATAACCTCTCCAGTGACAGACAGTAGAGTTCCTCCTCTGGGATCATTGGGGCCATCTCCCAACAGGCCTCGAGGGGGGACACCGCCTGGTCCTAAGAGGGAGCAAATACAACAATGAGCCTAAAACACATGCCGAGAGATGGCCAGAGAACACTAAGTGTTGGCCTTGGTCAGTGTTATCATTGCAGTGACTAAGGCTATAGCTGAGAAGGCGAGAAGAACGGGGTGAGATTCACACATGGCCACAAGTGTGGGTAAAATGGACAAGAGAAAAAACTTGAAACCCCCACCCCAAAATAAAAAAAACACGTCAATTTGGACACACACACACACACACACACACACACACACACACACACACACACACACACACACACACACACACACACACACACACACACACACACACACACACACACACACACACACACACACACACAAATAATTGTTTCAACCCTGTCATACGGTACAACAGGAAAACTGGCACACGATTACAACAAGAACAGTGGTTTCCTTATGCGTTGCTTTGTATTCTTCAAATGGGAGTTAAAAAGTGACAACTTTGCTGTTATAGCTTTTGCGCTTTCAGAATTGCAAGAATTATGTAATACTTATTTTAATTTTATTGTTTTTATTTCCCTCTTACATTTGCTGCATTGTAAGATTTATATTTGTATTGTTTCTAAACCTGCAGTAAAATGTATTTTAAACCTTTGTTTTGGCATTTTGCAGTACATTGCTTTTCACTTGTTTCCATTGTTTTGTTTGCTTTAGCCATTTAAGTGCTTCGAGTTTGCTGTGCTTAAGGGAAAAACAACAAAAAAAAATAATTAAAAAAATGAATTAATAAGGGTCTTGAAAAATGGCAATGGAAGTAGTCAGCTTGAAACAGCAATCTCCAACAACACAAAGGTCACAGGAATGGGACACAAAAACAGAAAAAAAATAAAATAACTGTCACAAAATGTTGAAAATCCAACAAATTAATCAATGAAATAAAGAGTCTAAAAATGTAGAAGTTGTTTATGCCGTCAACAACCAGTTTTCCATAAACACCAGCCTTCATCGATAGGTTTGAGTATCCATCCATTTAAATGGATACTCCAGGAATAATGCTGTGGTACACCAAGGATTACGTTAAAGGGATTTGAAGCTCAATAAAGCTCGGTTGTGTTCTGAACAGGACAACTGAAGGATCAATTTCACACCAAATGTCTTAAACGTCCTTGATGCTTCTCTAAATATCAGCTACGGAAGAACAGAAACATGAAAACGTCTATCAGCCGTTTTTTAATTTGCATTTGATTTTGTTTCTGATGTATGGGCATGATCAGAAGGAACAGCATCAAAAAAAGACCAGATAATAAACTGTAAAAGTGAAGAGACAAAGGGAAGGAAAGACGAGGGACAGGACTTGAAAGAAAAAGCGCTAAAAAACATCTAAATGCGGACCAACAACTCTTGGTCGTAATACACGGCTGACACTTGCCTAATTCTGTGACCTAACAATTGACAACGATTCTAAAGTAAAGATCAAATTGGATGAAGGACCGCACACGTACACGTCTCATCTTGTTGCACTCCATTTGAATGCCAAAGGTAAAGAGGTCAAGTGTGACGTACTGTAGTCGGTGCACTGAGTGATCTAAGTCTCACGCCCTTTTTTGTTCTACACCAGCGTAGAAACACATCCAGGTAATTACTGTATGGTGTGACTCACTAGTGAGAGGCACCAAGTGGTTTGGCAGGTTTAGTACAGTAATCTATAGATCTCATCTTGGATTGTTTAAACACAAGATTGACAAGATAGAGAGCCGTAATGACGAAGACATTACGGCTGAAGACAGGGCCGAAATAACTGTGACATATAGTATATCCAGTCCTGTTATTCAGCTACTTTCTATTCAAATGCAGCCAATACGCCATGTCATTCTCTAATAAATGCGATAGTTTAACTACGGATAGAGTCAAATTGAGGACCATTCCAGGTTTCCAACGCCTGGGCTGAATGGCATGAGAAGTCACCACACTCCTCCAATGACGTGGTATGTTTTGATCTTTTTTCAAATATTTTTTTCCTCCACTGAAGAAAAACAAAGAAGCCGAATTTCTCCCTTTCAAAGCCTACTTGCCAAGTGTAGAATGCTTGCGCTTCTGCACGTTTTAAACTGAAGTTGCCGGGCACGATCTGACGTGTAAAAAAAAAAAACAAAAAAAAAAAACGAGTGTGAACTACGAACGTGGGTAGAATACCTTGAGGCCGCTCGATTGCGGCCTGCCCAGATGATCCTGTGGGAGAATGCTGAAGATTTCCTGAGCCAGCGTTAGAGTGAAGAGAACAGGAGACACAGAACTTAAAGAGGCATACTCTGAAACCCACGGTCATGAGTCAGAGTCCAGTGAAATGATCATGCTTGTTAAGGTGTTCGTTATGAGAAAACATATACTTTGCTTGTTTTTCAAAATGACCAAGCTTAAATATTAGTCATGCATTTCTTAAAGGCGCAACCATTTCCATGCACGCTCCCGCCTCGCGACTCCAATGATGCAACGCTGCCGCCTTGTGACTCCAACGGGCTCCGATAAGCAAAGCGCAGCATAAAACGGCATTTACAAATAAACGTCAAAAGAAAACGCTCAATGGGCCAAGCAACAATACAAGGGGAAATAAGAACGGCCGCTTCCCGAGCTCCAGTCGTCGATTGATACAAAAAGGTATCAAAAGCTCAGACAGACGATGAGAGGGTTAACTCTAACCGTACATTTAGACAAGACGTGCAAGTAGAACCCATAAAGCCACGGAATATCTATCACCGCCGGGTTTCTGAGGATTGTTTCTGAGGGCCAACGTGGCTGGACCCAACTCAGTTGGACAATTATCCATTATACTTTAAAGTTGTTTAATGTGAGTGAACCACGATGCTGTAAACAAAATGCAAAGCTCTCCAAAGTATGAGGTCAAGGATGTATTATTTAGATCTATTTGTTTAGACATTTTAAGTATATACATCATACTTGACGTAATCATGGGATGACTGATTAGGCACCTTGCTCTGTCTGCACGGCACAGTCAGGGTGTCTCAAGCATTCCCAGGTACATTTTCTGCATTTCAACTTAACATCTTACTTGTAGCGAAAATACATAAAACTCCCAAATTACTGTCAGATATAAAGCAACAGTAAAAAAAATGGCACCCATCTAGCCACCCACTACATCTGTACTACAGGAATTACAACAATGTGTAGACCATTTATTAGGTACAGATCTTCCCATTCTGTTTATCTTGACCGTTTTTGGGTCCTCACAAATCATTTACCAGAAATCAAATTCCACAAAATGAGAATGTAGTTATATGTAGCAAGAAATATTTAATACTATCAAAAAACCTAAATCAGAAAAAAAAGAAAATGAATTCACTGGTAACATGGTAATATAGTTTGTCATTTAAAAACAGTGATTTAAATCACCAATAATTAATAAGTGTGTGGTCTGGTTAATACCTGGAGGTCCAACAGGTCCTTGTCCAGGCATCGGTCCGGGAACACCAGCCATGTTAGGAGGCTGCATCATCTGGGGAGCTCCATTCACATGCATTCCAGGTTGCTAATAGATTCAAATAAACAAAAGCAAATCCCTTAATCCTACCTGGAATATAAACACATAATTTAATTGTATTTATTATCATTACTTTACAGTGCGAGTACTCACGACTCCTCATTAGGGCTGAACGATTTGGGAAAATAGTCTAATTGCGATTTTTTTAAGACCAATATTGCGATTGAGTATGCAATTTTTTTGAAGTTCCTTATCTTCTGTATTATTCACTAAACACTAGGGATGCAACGGTACACGTTATGTTATCGAACAGTTCGGTACGCTTTTGTAGGAGTGAAGGGAACCGAGCCTCGCTGGGTGATGAGCTGTTAATTTTTTGTCGAGACTGCCTATGCTGTCCTGGCTGAAAGGAGCGCACCCACTGTCACGGCAGGTTCACAAACAGAAGACACACACACACACACACACACACACACACACACACACACACACACACACACACACACACACACACACACACACACACACACACACACACACACACACACACACACACACACACAGAGTGAGCTTTTATTTCAAAAGTTATTTTGCTATGTGTGAAAAATACTATTTATACCTGTTCTACACAAAAATAACTAACAATAGTACTGGTTTTATTATTTATTTATTGTTAATATTATTTTTATTGCGGAACATATTTTAAATATTATATAAATAAATGAATTAATGAATAAATGAATAAATAAATGTTAATGAAAATTAATATTTGAATTATCCACTATCCTGGATGCCTCCCCTCCAGTCAGATGAACTTATGCAAATTATAACAACCCACCCATGAACTTGAACCCCCCCAGTCATACACAAGGAGGGTTATACTAGTTATTTGTGGCAGACTATTATAAAACCTTTTTTGTGTTTTTTTTTTTTTTTTAAACACATTTTAACTTTAATGTTTTTCTTAAATATAAATAAACCAAAACCATACCATTACCATGGCTCCAAAACTGTGATACATACCGAACCATGATCCTACTGTACCATTATATCCCTCCCTACATTAAAATAAAATAAAAACAGTGTTCTGGCACGCTGGGTTTGCAATTTGAAAATTGCGTTCTGTTAAATTGAGATGTCGGTTTGAATTTGATTTGCCATTTGACATTGCCTGATTTGTTCACAAAAAAAGATCCAGCCTATCTGTAGGTGCTCTAAGTTAGGACAAAGAGAAAAGACTGTCCTTACCATCGGCTGTGGCTGAGGAACTGGGGCTGCAGGCTGGACAGGGGGTGGATTGCTTGGTGGTGCTCCTCCACCTTGGCTGGGAATCAGAGGCTGGACCGTCGTCTGACGGTGGAGCATTTTCTGCAGCAAAATAAAAAAAAATGTCATTAGGCCTCTCCTTATAAAAAATATCAAATATCCCAGAGGGTTCAGTAAGTATGGGTGGGAGACAGAGTTTTTTCTGTTTACTAAGATACTTTATTCACCCCGAAAGGGAAACTGAAATTGTCTCAGTGCTCACATCAAAACAGTAGGCAAATAATAAAGCAAAAAAGAAATGGGAAATAATATGCACTAGACCCAACAGTTAACTATACACAGTCAGATATGGCAATATACACTTAACCTGGTGATAAACAACAGGTATAACCTAAAGATAACAGGGAAAAAAAACAACAAAAAGAAAAAAAAAAGACCCTAAAAGGTCAAGAACTTAAAGAACCGACAGCAACAATTGCAGACACAGGGTGGGATATGCAGAATCTGTAGTATTAACACACACACACACACACACACACACACTTTAGATAATTGTAGATCTCCCCACTTCCTTCTCACCAGTGCAATTTCTGGGTCAACAATCCTCATGACCACCTGGGCCTGCAGCAGAGCGTAAGCCAGCTGAGGGTTCTGCAGCAGCATGTTCCTTGCTTCCTGGGGACTGTTTTGCACACACAGCTGGGGAGGGCGGAAAACTCATTGTCATGAACCACATCAGAAGTTGCAGTAACTACATTTCTTATTTATTCTAGTTTGTAGGCAGCAAAAGGAAAGGAACGGTTTACACAGACACACACACCTTCATTTGTTTCATTAACTCAAACATCTGCTCTGGGGGCAAACTGGCTACCGCTCTGCTGATGGACTCCGGAGCCTCATCAGGCTGGACATTTTCACCATAAGGTGATTCGATAATGGGGGCACCAGTTCCCAAGCCTGCAGCGGAGAATGATTAAAAAACGATAAGGGAAACAGCTGTTAAGGACCTAAAATGTCTCAAAACAAATAATAATAAATAAATAAATAAAAATCTCTTCTTATGGCAACAAATATCAGTGGCATAAAAGACATCATTAAGACTTACTTTTGAGCTCCTCCTTATTCTTCTCACTGGCTGCATTGTCAACACGGAGCGCCCTGCCACTGAACTCTCTCCCATTCAAGTTCCGCATGGCACTAAGCGCCGTCTCCTGGTCTTGATATTCACAGAAGCCATATCCCTTGGGCTTCCCCGTTTCCCGATCATACACTAACCTATAAAACAACCGACAGGTGATATTTTGTTCTTGCAAGATGCGATTGGAACCAATAAACCACAGACCCTTTACGCAGCAGATAGTCTGTCTGTTTGACGAAGGTGTTAAACCTGGGCTCCAGCATGAAGAACTGTACAGGACACTGTACATCATTACATGACTCTTTATTACTTCATCTGCTTGCTTTATTTTGCACAGGCTTTGGAGTTGCCCTTTCTATCATTTCACGACATCGTACTTGTATGTGACAAATAAAGAATCTTCAATAAGGTGTAAGGTGTAAACACGAGCTCAGACCATGCATTACGTTCTGATCTTTTCCATAAGTGCAGGATTTGACTCCATCATTACTACGGGGAGACTGGTTTTGTGACTCACCTGAAACTCACAACAAGCCCCACTTCTGAAAATATGTCTTTCAACTGCTCCTCTGTAGCTTCATATGGAATGTTCCCCACTAAAAAGAAGGGGGGGGGGGGGATAAAGAATTAATATTAAAGAAAATATCAAGACAGTTGCACCGCCTCGTTATTCAGCGACACAATAACACTGACGAGTTGTAGTAGCTAAAAGTATCTCATACGCGTTTAACATTCCCTCGTTGAAATGTCCTGGAGTCAACGTGCGAGCCTCAAACGCGACGATGTTACATGAGAATATTTACCAAAAACGGAGCGTAGCGAACGATCCAGCGCTGGATCCCTGCTCGCTGCAGCGGCGACCGCAGCCGCCAAGTTCGCCATCTTGGGGAGGAAACGTAAAGTAACACCAGGAAATGAGCGAAACCCATTTCCGCTTTCACGGCCGCATTGTGCTGCGTTCCATTGCAAATCGGATATCGGCCACCCCGCGTCGGGCGCTCCCGCTTCCAAGCCAAATGTGCTCCGTTGCCTCTGTTCGCGGCATCTTAATGTTTATTTGTTTGTTTGTTTATTTATTTGGTTGTTTGTTTATTTATTTGGTTGTTTATTGCAATCTTGGGAATTCCCCAAATACCTGCACGGGCTAAATAGCTCCGGACAGGAGATCTGGATGGATGTTAGACGTGTATCCAAATAAAAACCAGCGCGAAGGGAACTTTGTTTGACCGTTGACGTTGTGTGCGCTGTTATGTTGTTGTGACATCAGGCCTGTTACCTTGGGACACTAGGGTTCCAGCCACCTGCCCCGAGTTAAATGGCCCTTCCCTGGCGCTCGTCCGAATTGTAGGGTGGGTTTTCCGAGTTGCCACATCAACGGAACGCAGCATAAAACCCACGCCCGACACCCTCCAGTCTTCAATGGAACGTTTCTTCCTTGTTTTATATTCATCGATTAATTTATTTTTTCATTTTATTTTATTTATTTTTTAAGAACCGACAAACCAATAATTTTTTGTGTATTTTCACCGTGGGCGCCGCGAAAGGACGTCGGCTGGTAAAGGCACCGCTAGATGGCGCCGCTGTCCGCGGTTACGGATCCGTGCCGCTTTCTTGCGCATGGAAGTCGAGGACGAGACCGAGTCGTTCCAAGCTCGACTCCGCTCGGGTCCCCGGCACAACTGCTCCGATCCGTCTGCAGCAAAGGGTTTGTGAGTTTTAAGTAACTGGCCAATAGGTTTCCCTAAATACTCCTCCGAACAAGAGAACGATTGCTTATAAAGATTAAAAATGTATAGATTGCAAGGCTTTGCGCCTTGCCCATATAGACGTATTAGTATTTCAATAATGATATATACGTGTTTACATCCCGAGCTGTGCGTTCATGTTTTTAATCTACCTCTTGTCAAACTGTAACTGATGGGTCCGCTGTATTCATGTTGGATCCCGTCATTCAATGGACGATTTGCGATTAACCGACGGCTCTGCTGCAGCAGCTTCGGTTCATTCCAATCGGGCAAAGGTGTCAAGCAGAAAACACCCAAATTAAGCTTCATTTTAGAAAACGGGAAGCTCGCAACATACACACACCCCTGCCTGTGTTTTTTTTTTTGCACGTTTAGAACAACACTTGATTCACATTTTATGTCGAGCCATGTTTTTGCAAGGAACATTGGAACATTTGTATTTTTTTGCGCTTGTGCAACCTTCACTCTTGGGTGAAGTAAAAAAAAAAAAATGAAGTGGCGTGACTTTTGTTTCTAGTCGCCGACGTTAGTGCTGATGGAGCCAAAGGAGCTGACGTGAGTCGATAAAAGCCTGACGCACGGTCCGTGACCGTCTCCTTTTCCGACTTAATCGAGAGCTTCCTGTTTTCAATTAAAAAAAAAAAAAAAAAAAAAAAAAAAAGATTTTATGTTTATTGTTTATTGTTTTTTAGGTTTTGTTTTTTAGGTTTTGGGTTGTTTTTTTTTAAGGCTTTTTCTCCAAAACATCTGCTCCATTGGATTCCATTTACATGATGGGAACCAACATCCTAATAAGGCCCGGCTTGGAAAAACACCCATCCTGTCCTTCAAGTACGACAGAGAGACATTTTGACCGGTGATGGTGGAATACTGTCGCAAACAGATACTGTAACTGTAATCATCCGCATTATGGACAACAAGTGAACCAACTTCACCAAGGGTTACATGCAGTGTCTAACACGTATAATGGAAGGGGTTAGTACAAGAGTTAGGGCCTTTGAATATATGAGATCTGGATTTGGTTGGGCGTCCCTAGTACATCTTAACTGGAGTTGGATCAGTTGGATCATTTGGATCAATTGTAACTGGAACCGCGGCCGCCTGCGCGAGCGCCTCGTGTCGATTACGCACATTTCATTATTTTTAGTATTGTCAGTATTTTTAGAGCTCATTGTGCGTAATCTCCGGCCGTCACGACACTCCGCTGCGTACATGCACGACAGGATGTATGCGTACGTGACAAATAAATCCCTTGATTCTACCTCGGAAAATATAAATATAAAGTTAGTGAAAAAGAGGGGAAAAAAGAAAACAAAAAACAAAAAGGATGGTTCCACTGGGGCTCGAACCCAGGACCTTCTGCGTGTAAAGCAGACGTGATAACCGCTACACTATGGAACCGTACGCTTGCTGAGGCGGCGCTCCAGGACCCCTATTTTTGTGAACAGCTGTGGACCACGCTGGATGGCGGACGCCTTGCCATGTCCTCGTCTGATGTCCGAACGTTTTGTGACGTTCACGATCAATGGTTTATGATGCGTTCAATGGGAACTCGGAAAACTGTGATTTGCGTCGGTAGCCCCACCGCCCCCCCCCCCCCCACAGGCCAACATGTGAATAAGCCAATCAACATTTCTTACCCCCCCCACCCCCAAATAAAAGCAGTCTAGAACCTTTACGCCCTAATAAAACTGGACATTATCAACATATTTATCACAATATCTTCTTCTCCATCTCCAGTTCTTCCAAGGGCAGCTCACGACGTCAAGCGCGGGTGGGATCCCCCAAATATGGCGGCTTGCGCCAGCAAAGTGATGGCGGCCTCCCAGGCTCTGTAGTCCGGACGATGTCCCGTCGGACATGGACGACACCCTGACCTTAACCACGTCTCACCATATACCTGACCCTAACCGAGTTTACATTTGCCAGATGACTGGGATTTTGGAATGACGGGCCGTCCCCGGAAAAAAACATGGGACGGCCCTGTTTCTTCGAGTGTTTTGCGCCAAAAGGAATACGCCTCAGATTTGCCGCGGTGATATGAACTGTTCAGGCCTCTGAGGTCGCCGGGGGGGAAGGTCAAGACAAGGTCATACGCTACGCACCGCTGCAACAGGCTTCCCCAGAAAATCTCACTACTTCTAAATCCAGCCTCACAATGTTTCATTTTGCCGCTCAGCCTGCTTTGAAATGCACTTTTTTTTTTTTTTTTTTTCTGTGACTTTATTATTCTACTCCATTTTTATACACCTGCTTTTATATTGTGCCTTATGTAATGCACGTTGATTTGCCTCTGAGTATGAGATGTGCAATATAAATACACTGCTGTTTTTTGGTGGGACGCAGCTGATGTAGTCTTGAGCAGGGGCGGAAATTACTGGGGGGGTGGGGGTGGGGGGGGGGGGGGTCCGGACCCCCCACATCCTGGGAAAAACAAAAAGTCTCAATATATCATTGAAAACATAAATATATCATTTTACATGATATAATAATATGCATTTAAAGCGCTTGTAATAATTGTAGACGCAAACAAATGCGTTTTTTAAGTTTCGAAAGATTGCGTCCGTCCGTCCGTCCCCCGTCCCCCCCCCCCCATCATTTGCCTCACAGTAGTTTGGTCCACTGCCAACCCCGCACACGTTAGGTGCCGCCATGTTGGTGCGGGGCAGCGGGGTCTCCTAATGCATGGACCGTGTGTCTGTGCAGGCGGAGGGTCTACATATATACACAATTAAAATCATCACCACTCGCTGAATTTTAGACCGATTTTCTAGCCGTTTGGTTTGTTACAAATGCCAGACGTGCATTCATGATAAAGTATACTTGGTGGAATTAAAGATGTGGGTTTTCATAGCAATATACTTCATCTTTTGTAGATGGTAACAGTAATATTTCTCTGATATGATATTTAAGATTAACTTATCCGACGCAATTAGGTTCGAAGTATATTATGGGTTTTTTTCTTACTGCATGTAAGATGGCTGCCATGGTGTAATTTTGTCTATAGTTTTGAAGAAATGAAAAAAAAAAAAAAAAAAAAAAGACATTCACAACAAACACTAAAGTTGAAATATTAAGTACGTGTCTGGCAGGCTTCATAGCCTTCTGGAATTTTACACGTTAACAGCAAAACATTAGAGATCTGCTTCTTTGGGAAAACAATCAAATTATTAGCTTTAGTTCAGTTAATGGGTGTTGCTTCTTTGCTATACTGTAAATAACCTGCATGCTGTACAACCCTTAAGCTTTTTACCTATCAATTATCCAGTACATATAGTAGTAATAAGGGTTTCCTCTATATACATTTAATACAACAGTTCCTTGGGGGTCTCCTTTGGGAATTGCCCTAGAGATTTTTTTCTGTTTATTGTACCCCCCATCTCAACTTTCAATGTTGAGAAGATTGAGTTCTCATCGTTTCAACTCACACAAGTCAGCTGGAGAACATGGGTTCGGCAAATATAACACACTGGCTATTCCATGGAATATACTCAACTTTGATTGGCTGGAAAGAGGCAATTATTTTATGATATATACCTTGTATGGGATCTTGTCACTCTGCATTCTATCCACGCGCAAATACTTTGCAACCCTAAAGAATTTTTCAATATGGGATAAGATAATTGGGGTTTCACATCACATCATAAACACTCTGTGTTTATCTTTGGCATTTCCCCTTTTTTAACTTGGATTTTTGACATCTGTTTTTACCTGTGATATTACCACTGGATTTCTTGATTATTTTTTTATTTTTTTTATTTAAAATTTTTTTTTTTCAAACCCATACATTTTCCGGCATTAAGATGTATGTGCCTTGTGTCACCTGCTTGTGGGACTCCAAACTTAGAGATCGTTTCAGCAAATCCTTAAAATTAACTGAATCATCCACACAGCACAGTTTGAGTTTAGCGCATTAACTATGACCCGCTGTTCATGTTAGATATACTTAAACCTTTAAAAGGCTGTTTGAAACAATAGACCTCTTCACTGACATTGTTACACAGATATCAGATGCCAGTTAATCTGAGTAATCTAAATCCAATATGCGTAAAACGAAACGCTTTGACAATTTATTATCATTGTTCTGCATAACAACTCGAGCTTTTTACACCTTTACGATGCTGATTGTGACGTTTGCTAAGTCAGTAAACTGGAAAAAGGAGGAAATAACCTGACCTGATTGAATTAACCGAAGAACACTGATCATTATGTACTGACTAGGGACAATACATAATCAAAAAACCATCAAGGTTCCCAACACAGACTGAAATCTCCCTAGTGACCGAATTAAAGACATTTTCTGCAACAGAATGCTCAGACCTAAAAATCAAGTACAAGTTGGTATCGTTCTTTCTGTGGCATGTGTGGGGTTTTTTTTTTTTTTAGTCTTTTAGTCGAATCTTCAAGCATTCACCAGAAATCCACGAGATGGAAGAAGAACATGGGGCGAGACACTTTTACTGTAGCTGTGCTTTTGGCGGGAATCCTGACGTAAACACAGTGGAACAACACGACTGTTGTGATCTGAATGTGTTGTTTGAAAAACAAGGGCAAATTAGATTAAGTTTCTTTGACTTATAAACACAATCTTGTTTTTTTTTTTTGTTTTGCTAAATGCACTCATAGAGATTTGATTTGAAGAGGCAGAGGTTGAGTTATTAAGTTCTTGTTCTCTGATACCAATGTAATAAGGTTCTCTGCCGAGCCTGCCTTCTTGGTAAATTATGTGTTCTTTCACCTTGTCAAATGCTTCTTATTTTTAATCATTTGCAAGGGCCAAGGATATGAAAATGGGCTCTCAAGGTGTGTAACATCCAAATTTGATGAACGAGGCGGTGGCTGCCTCCATGGATTGCATTCAATTTGGATAATTGACACCTTGCTGCCGTTGTAAATGTATATTCCCTGTGCTCCCTCCACCCAGAATATACTGAGATTATTGGTCCTTTACTAAAAAAAGACAATAAAATTGGATTCAATTCAAATCTTTTTCAAACTAATAGCTGGTCATCATAGGTTCCTTTAAGGCCTCTGAGCCTGCTGGGCTCATCCAGTCACAGTCTACTGTGGGGTCTCCATCTGAGCTTCACATCCAAGTACCGACAGACGCAGCGGGAACCAGGAGCTTGAAGAGCAATACATCTAAGGTAGCGTGGATTACGACGATGGGAGACTGTGCACGTGAGACCCAGCCCGGGCTGTGCGGGAACACCAACCAAATTGCTTGCGCCCCAGTTAGAAAAATCTGCAGCAGAGTGACAAACGTGTGGCTCCTCAAGGACAGATGCGTGGCTGGAGTTATTGTTGTCCCTCAGTTTAAGAATGAACAACTGCATTTTAGGATTGAGACGGAGGGCCCCAGAGTGCTGATAAGCCCCGGGTACTGCTGAATTCCTCCTGATGCCTCTAAGGCAGCAAAAGTGCTGTGTATCAGTAAGAAAAGTAGTAGTAGTAGTAGTAGTAGTAGTTGTAGTAGTAGTAGTAAGTAGGGAAAATACTGGTGAGTCATATTGTTTATTCATGCCCATCCATAAAATGCTGTGAATGATCAGCTTTCCTAACTTTTGGTAGATAGGCACAATCATCAAGTGTTTTTTAATGACTCAGGCACTACCGCGTTTTTCCGAGACATCACCTCACCCATCACTTCGAGATCCCTTCAACTGCTCCTCTGGCACCATGACGTCGATTATGTCACTCGCCGCCTGTTCTCCATGGCCATTCCTCCGATCGCTGCATGTTTCCCTTCCCCTCTGAGGTTCCTCCTGAAGACTCTGTCTGGTGTTTTCCAAGCATAGAGCCAGCACCCTACCACATCGCCAGCCCCACAACTGTGCCATAGGCTTGTTGTTCCGTCCTCTCATGACGATCTACTCATGCCCGGGACCTTCTCTCAACTATCCGTGTCTCTGGTTGGAACAAGTTTCTTCTTCGTGGAGAAGAACTGCAGCCTACGAATCCTGTATTAATTACACAGGACCTCACCAAATAGGAGCAGACAGGGTGGCCAGTGGGGGATGACGTTTAGCTCCTCTAATTGGTTCTTAAATATAGGGTTTGGTTATGCCATTCAGTGTCACCAATGCCCCCGTGGTTTTCCAGCCGTCGGCTAATGACGTTTTGACAGACGTGTTTCGATTTTGTCTTTGTGAACCTTGACAAAATCCAGATTTTTCTTTCATTCCAGTAAAGAGGGTCTGCTCAATAACTGCTAAGCCGGAGAAGTTTGGTGGTGAGTTTCGCGCAACTGTCGTCTCCTTGCTGGGGATGGCCGTCTCCGTTGGTGGCGTCTACGGGTCAATGCAGTGTTCCAGGGTCTATCTCTCAGAAGCTGCTTCGGTGGTTTCTGGGTTTTGCCAAATTTTTATCACCGGTTTACTTGTAACTTGGTGGCATCTCCTCTCAACACTCCCACACCCTGTTTCCCACTCCGTTGCAGAAGTTGTTCTGAGCAGTGTTAATTTTGGCAGCCATTTGAGATTAAGTTTTGGTCTTTACTCTTAAGATGAAAATACTCAATAGTTTTAGTCACGTTTTGGCCATTTTCATCCCTTCTTTTTTTTGTCTAGTTTTAGTCGTTGAAAACTCTGAACATCTTACTCCAGTTTTAGTCATAGTCTGTCTTATAACCATGTATAAGTCCTTTTCTCTCCTTCTTCTCAGGCCCAGAGACCCCCTGCTTCGTATTAGAAATTTTTTCTCTCAGCAATTAAAGATAAAAAAATAGTCCACATTGGAAACAGATATTGGAGAGAGAGTGTGGATATCTGCCCGGACCTGCACTCTCTGGGTGCAGTCTTGCAAGCTTGAATCACAATTCAGCTGGCCCTTTTCTGGCGACTCCTCAGAACGTCAATCCTGCAGCCATTCAGCTCCCCACAACTCTCTCCGTTCATGGTAAATTCCATGTCCACTGGTTCTCCCAGATTCCCTCCTCAAACAGCAACGATCTTCTCCTTGGCTCGTGCGGCTGTGGCTGGGAAGGGCTGTACGGTCCAGACGCTCCTGGGTCCCTGCGCAGGATACTCCGGATGCTGCACTTATGGATTACTTCCACCGCAGCATCCAGAGTAATCTAGAGGGAAATTTGGAGCTGTCGCCTTCACCCTCGTTTCTCTTCCCTGTGACTCTTCTCCATGAGTCGCTCTGTTTTCTCCGGTTATGTCCCCCTGTCTTGTAGATCCTGAATTGGCGTGTTGCGACCAGTGTTTTTCATCTTACTCCATATTGCTCTCTAGTTGCTACAGCATCCAGAACAATGGAATTATTCTAGCTAACCAATCTTTGGAGGATATTAAACATTGCATGCATGGATGAATGTGTATGTGAAATAGGATGGATTGCTAGAGTTTATAAATGAAAAAAAACCAATATTATTTCAAAGAAACTGTACCACCTTATTTAAGAAAGCTGACCATTCTATAAGAATGCAGATTATATAATGTATAATAACAATTTTAAGCAGTCATTCTTGGTCTTTATTGTTGAATACAAAGTAGATGAATTAGGTGTATGAAATGAAGTGAATTGAAAAAAGTTGTTATATAAAAATACTTACCATTTAATGTAAAGAATTTGCATATGCACATAATTTCAAGTGATTAAAAACTTTTACCGCCATGAACTAAGAGAATAAAGTCTGCCATATTTCTACTGTCTATCGCTTTATAGAGCTATATATAAAAAAAGTTTGGTTTCCTACACAACCAAATACTAATACAAATGCATATACCCTTAGACAGGTGGTTTTGCTGATGTCAGCAAATTAAATACCATTTTCTGCGTGTTTTTGTTGTAGTTGCTCCCATTAAACCCCATTGTGTGGCACTGTCATAGTCAGCAGTAAAAAAAAATACTAACTACCACTTGGCCTACAATGTGTAAAATTCCATCTGGAAATTCCCCACTCGGTTAGCTGTCTATGATCATAATATCGACTAGAGGATTACGTAACAGCCAAACTGGCCTGGCTGCTTTTGTGGTGAAACAATGAAAAGATAAAGATTCTGCTCTCACGGAGGATCTTTACTTTTTTCTTTTACACTGTAAATATGGGTCTGAATTACTATCTGCATAAGCTATGGGTTATTGTTTATGGATCCATTGGAGAACTAATAGGTTAATATAGTTGTAACAGATAGTGTACCCACATGCACAACGGTTTCAGTGACTAATGCTGGATAATATTTTTGCATAATGGTTGACCAGGAATGTTCGAACGTTTGTATCTCACTACTCTAGATGGGTTCGGTATATGCACGTGAACATTACATCACTGACATCAGTCCGGGCTAATTATGGTTTTCGGTGTGCTATCAGGCACCTTACTCCAGGTGAGCTCAGGTTAATGAGTCTTAAGCTTGCCTCGCAGGTAAAATATTTAGTCGGTGCCCTTTTGCTCTGAAAACCTATGATGTTCTTCTTAAGTTGCAGGACGTTACAACAGACTGGCCTGTAAAGCCATTGCAGCCCAGCACAGTTGGGTTCCGTCCCGATTATGTCTGTCCCCGTCCCTTCTGACAAAAAAACCCCCGACGTATCTTTGAGTACAGACCGCACACCAAAAATACAACGACAAAAGAGGTAACTGGTACGGCGGGCCTTGTAGACCGATGAGTTTAGTTTCTTGTGCAACCTTCCATGACCATTGCCTGCTCATAGTTCCTTCTGGGCGGGACCGGTGTCAATCTTTGGTCAAGCCTTGTTGAGGGGTTGAAATCCTGCCCATCTAGATGTCAGTAGCCCCAACAACATGCTATTAGAGATATGACTCAGCTCAACTGAGTCAATTCTCTGCCTTCCACTTCCTCCCAGTCCTCGGTTCTAAACCAGAGTGAGGGAGCAACGTAACTCGAATCCCTGTACAGACAATAAGGAGTCTTGTCTAGGCTTGTCACGGCATTCTGTGTTGCCGGTGGCATACTTATTATACATACTTATTTTCAGCTCCACTGCACATACCGTTATTTGGAAATAAGTATAAATTGACACAAAATAAAAAATACTAATGAGAATAATGAACTCAATGCCTATTGTATTAAAGAACTTAAATAATATAATGCAGTGATCAATTACAGTGTCGGAACAAATATGCCAGATGCTGCTGCTGCACAGAGTAGTTGACCTCTAGCTGAATCCCCCCCCCCCCAATGGTAGATTGGACAAACAAGCAACACAGTTGCCTCTAATTTATCAAGAAGCCACCAGCAGCCGTATGTTATTGTACTGTACATCCAGTATGACATGTTACTTTTGCCAAGGTGGAAAAAAAAAAAGAAATTCTGCAGGTCCCAATTCGGGAAGGAGAAGCCCCATCTCGCTATTATTGAGACGCAAGATATAATTCAAGATCCGCACCCTCGGACCTTACCATTAAACAGCCTCTTTAAATGTGTGGTTAGGCTGAATAGTATAAATGTATAGCTGCAATATAATTATGCAGCTATAGTGAAATTAGCACTTCAATCTGGATGGTCTGGGTTGGGTGGGATAACTTACTAATACTAGGGTTAGTACAGTGTGTTTAACGTAGCCTCCACAATGTTTCACCATCTTTAACATTATAAAACTTAAAAATGTTTTCTTCAAATAAAAAAAAAATGTACAAAAAGAATGTTAGGATAAACTCCAAGATCAACTGCTGCTGAGCTACATTTGGCCTGTCCGCATTCAGGGGGCGGGACTTCGCTGTCGGTCAAGTCACTGCTACCACTCGCTTTGAAGTGGTAATCCATAAGATTGTCTGTATTGGGTGGATTACACTGCATGTCCCAGCATTCCTTTTGAAACCTCAATGATTAATTGACATCCGTGCAGTGGTTTATCAAATTATCCTTGCCTGATTTTCACTTTGTTGCATTCTTGCCAGGAAAGGTGGACCCGCCACCAACAATGGAAACAGAATATAGAGGAGAACATGCAGAACACATATACACTGAATGGTTCTTTCTTAAAAGGTGCCAATTAAAAATAATGTATCAAACATGGTTCTTTTCAACAAAACAAGCTTACGGATTACCACTTTAATGAGTAGCAATAGTTAAGTATTTACCTAAAAATCAAGTGCTTGATTATGGCGTAGTATTCGGTTACCCCAAATATCCAACTTTATGGGTTTGGCAGTGTTGCCAATATTGATGTCAATCAGATAATCTACTACATAGCCCACAACCACCTCCCTGTTGTCACCTTCCCTGTCCAGCAATCATCAGAGTTCCGGCACAAAGTGGGGCAAAGGTCTTTGTCTTATAAAATCTGTGACTGGTTCAGAACCTTTCGAGGAACAAAGGGCCTACTTTTCTTAATATGTGTAAGAATATCAAAAAAACACCTGACCATAGGAAGCTGACACTTGGGAAGACATGTCTACCAGTTCCATATCGTCACCTTCCTAAAATAATGGCATAAGTCATTTTCAGGTTTTTCAGAAAACACAAAAAACTGAACCAAAAATATTATATTTATTCATGATTTCATTCAAAAAGGTTATGACAATAGATGATTAATGACATACTGAGGAGGTAGGTGATTTTACCAGAGGTGGCCAGCATCATGAGGAGATAATTTAGGTTAAAAAAAATCGCTTTTGTCAAAAAATGACTTATGCCATTATTTTGGGAATGCATCTTTTGCATCTTTTGATGCTGTGGTACATTCAAGACCATATTAAATCCAGTTTTAATGTTAAGTTCTGGTGTCCAAGAATCACCTCCTTCCTGACTGAATTTCAACATTAATAAGAACTATATATATGCAAATAATTATTTATTTACCTCTACTGTCTGTTAACAATATCACACCCTAATAATAATAATAATAATAATAATAATAATAATAATAATAATAATAATAATAATAATAATAATAATAATAATAATAACAAATATAGCTGCAAGCAGCAATACATAGTTTAATCGTGTTGGGTGCGTTTTAAAGTTTATACGGTTCTCGGAAACGTAGCACAATTTTCTGAGTTTACGTTGAATGCGGCGGGGGTTCCCCTGGTCTGTCGTCTCCTGATTGCTCATCTTGCGGAGCCACCACTATGCGGTTACCACAGCACAACCTTTCTGCCTTTGAAACAACGGTCAACAGCAACAACAGCCTCCTTTTGTCTGTGGATATAGAGCTGCACTCTCAGTGACGGGGGCTGTTTGGTGCCATGTCGGGCACGTCGTTTGTTTTCTGAGTTCTTTCTATGAATTACATTTTCAGTAAGTTACGTTTCCATGAAATACCCAAAGCATTGTGGTATTTCTGTGAGTAATTACCATTGCGCTGCTTAAAGTTTATCGACGCCTCACTGGATCCTGAACGCATCACTTAATCGCACATTTCAGTGGTTTCAACTGGATGTGGTGAAGAGTTTTTAAGGACTATTTTTTATGTATAAAAATTAAAAAAATGTATATGTATAAAAATGTATTTTTCATTAACCCGGCAAAGTAATGTGGACCATGGATTTAAAATATCAATCCGACAGATCTACTGACATCTACCAGGTAAGAAGTATATAAATTTACACGTAAATCAATAGTTTGGTAACGTCAAACCACTACAGAGTGACCGAGTCCACACCGCACACTGGACACGGTCCAACTAGACATTCAAACGGAATCTAATAATCGGAAAATAATATGATGACATCATAAAGCGTGTTACTGTAAATCTCATCTTACTCATTTATTTACAGTCAGTTAACGAACCGGTTTGCACCTCAAACATTTTCATAGGTTCTGGCAAAGTATGTATGTGCTCAAGATAGTTTTAGACGGGTTGGACATATTTTGGCATGAAATGCATTGAATATCGATCTAAATTTTGTTGGTTTTTGGCTAATATCTGCACCGAATGTGCATAGATTTGTATGAACCATTTGAATCAACCATGCAACAACACGTAAACCGTGTTTGTGTGTTAAGTTGGTGTTCCAGATAGTTTTAGACTAGTTAGATAGTTTTAAACTATGGAGAACTATTCCCCGATCAATAACAATACTAATGAATATAGCTGCAGGGGGTCTTTTTTCAGTCCATTTCAGTCGTGTTAGTTATGTACTACATTTTGTAGAGTTTACGTAATCTGGCCTGAAACGACACAAATTCAACCATGATTCTGACCCATATTTGTCGTAAAGGGCAATATTTTAATTGTCCGGCCATAATAGCGGTCTTTATCCTGTGTAGTGTGACATAATCGATGAATTCTGTGACAAAAGCTCAATTATTTTATATTATAGCTATTACACGTTCTTGAGGTTCTCAAAGTTCGATACGTCTGGGGGATCAACACTTACTGTATATTTAAAGGGTCCTCATCTACATTAACTTTTTTCATAGATATAATTTCAATTTATTTTCTTAATTTTTTTTCTCTGTATTATTTTTCAATTTGTGTTTCATAGGTTTTTTCAAAGTCTTTTTCTTTAGTGTTTTATTTTAGAGCAGTGTGACTGACCTCTCAGGCTGGATGTTGACATTTGCTTCTTTATTGCCTTTTACTTTTGGCTACTTTTTTGGCATCTGGAACAAGAATAAACATAAGCTTTGTTATTATTTTATATAACAAAAACAATAAATACTTACACAATTTCACAAACATAATAAATACATGTTACTTTCCATTTTTTTCTTTATTGCACTTATTGTGCTAACAATCTACTGAATCGATTGAATAACTCTGATTTACTGATTTACTGATTAATTGTCTGTAATGTAATACAGTGGTACCTCGACTTACGACTGCATCTACTTACGACAGACAACTTTCTGTGAGTAATTACAATTTGATGGGTTCTAGTTTTTCGACCCGTTCCTAGTATATGAAACACATCATTCATTTGTACAGTTGGACTGGACTGGACTTGATGTGGTGGCGACTTTATGTGGATTAATGTTTTTCCGTGTCCAAGTTTTCTGATAGGATTATAGGACAGGAAAACAGAAAGCAGTTAATGTCTTTGCGTGATTATTTTACATTTTCAGGGTACTATTTTTCTGATTCGCTCTGAGAATATGAAACTCATCATGGCCCTGCAGAGTATGTATCTTACGACTTCCTTGAATCCCGCAAAGTAAGGAGGAACACAAGATTAGCCTGATCTGAACAGAATGTCTTCATTTACGACATGAAAAGAGGTTAGACGGACACACGCACACACACGTAGTTTGTAACCTCCCACCATTACAGAGCGATTGACTCTACACCACGCACAGCCGACAATGTGAATGGACGTTCAGAACCGCAACCTGCACATTTATAAGGAATTTCTCGAGCATTGGCGTGTGGGTAATGCACAAACGTTTGGTTACTTCCGGTCTTATTACGTTGGTTTTTCACTCATTTCTGCTCCATATGTGGATCAATTTGGATTAAACGAAAACCACGAGATGTCTGCAACCTCCCGGTTCTAACGAGACCTCAACCGTGTCCGTAACTGCAGCAGTTGTTCTGTTCCAGACAGTTTAGCTCGAAAAGTGCCAAGGAGATTAAAATTAATAATAATCCGAACAATAACAATCGGGGACCATCCCGTATGGACCCCCAAATATAGCAGCAGGCAGCAATAGTCCAGTTAAGCCGTGTTAGGTGTAGATTACAGTTTTCAAAAACGCAACACAAGTTACAATTTTCCGAGTTTACATTGAACACCTCATCAGCTCCTCCGCTAGTGGTCTACACAGCACAGCTCTCTGCATGCGAATGAGCAGCCAGAGACGGAAACCCGACTTATACACTGAGCAGCCACAACATTCAAACCACTGACAGGTTAAGTGAATAATATTTCTTATCTTGTTCTAATGGCACCTGTCAAGGGGTAGGATGTATTAAAGCAGCAAGTGAACAGTCAGTTCTTGATGTTGATGTGTTGGAAGCAGGAAAATGGAAGTAAGGATCTGAGCCACTTTGACAAGTAATCAATAAGATTGGCAGATGTCAGAGTAAGAGCATCTCCAAATCGGCAGGTCTTGTGGGGTGCTACCGGATTGCAGTGGCTAGTACCTACCAAAAGTGATCCAAGGAAGGACAACCGGTGAAACGGCGATAAGGTCGTGGGCGCTTATGGGCTCATTGGTGCACGTGGGGAGTGAAGTCTGGCCTGTCCGGTCCAATCCCACGGAAGAGCTACTGTAGCATAGATTGCTGAAAAAGTTAATGCTGACCATGATTAAAAAGGTGTCAGAACAAACAGTGCATTGCAGCTTGCATGTATGGGGCTGCATAGCTGCAGACTGGTCAGAGTGCCCATGCTGACCCCTGTCCAACGCCGAAAGGGTTTTACAATTGGCTGGTCCATGGAGCAATGGAAGAAGGGGGCCCGGTCTGATGAATCACATGTTCTTCTACATCATGTGGATGGTGTTTGATGCCATCGAGCATCTGTGGGATGTGCTGGAACAACAAGCCCGATCCATGGGGGCCCCACCATGCAACTTACAGGACTTAAAGGATCTGCTGCTGACGTCCTGGTGCCAGATACCACAGGACACCTCCAGAGGTCTTGCGGAGTCCATACCTCGATGAGTCAGAGCTGACTGGTGGCACAAGGAGGAGCTACATAATATAAGTGTTAGTTAGTAGTGGTAGTGGTGGTGGTTTTAATGCTGTGGCTGATGGATGTATAACATTTGTTCATGATCTCACAAGTGGAAGTTCCTAACAACACGGTTCCATTCAAATGGACCAAACACTGCATGTCCCTCAGGGATATTTCATCAACTTTTTAAATTTTTGCGACTTAAATTAAACGGACACGATTCAGACCCGTTGCTTTGGAGCTGCAAGCAAACTCCATGTGTGAGGACACAAACACGGAATATGTTTTTGACTGACCCGGGGGTGAATAAGGAATGTCAACATTTAAATTCCGCCAGCTTATTATGCATGGCGCGTGTAACTAAAATGATTTTTCTCATTCATCTCATTCCAGGCAGTCTTTTGTGATGTGTTTATCGCATATGTTTGTATCCAGATGATGATGAAACAATTTCTGGTCTTCCAGAGGGCCAGTATTTTAATCGACAGCTCAGGCGTTTAACTGGCGCCGAAATCTGCGTTATGATTCGATCCGGTAGATACCGATCTTATAGGACCTGTGTACCATATTGGCAACAGGTTTGGGTACCCAACCCTAGTTTAGACTGGTTTGAATGCTGCAAAATAAGGAGGGACATGACACCGGGTTAGATGCGAATCGAATGAGTTTATTTACAAAAAAAGGCAGAAGAGATAAAATATCAAATGAAAAGCTGGGTGTTTCGACCCAGTGCATATACGGCCCAAAGCAACCACTACAGACCAATGGAGTCTACACCATGCACCTCGCACGATGCGAATGGCCCCCCAGACTACTGCCCCCCCAGAGCCACAACATGCGCATATAAGAATTGGATGATGATGTCACAAAATGCCCTGCTCTACAAAAGCATCTCGTTCCACCACCCGACCGGAAGTTGTAGAACGCGGGATCAACTATGCGTGAACGTTCTGCTACTTTGGGAAATTTTTCATCCATTTTCCACTAATTACTGCTCCAAATGTATATCGATATGGATCAAACTTGAACAACGAGATGTCTGAGACTTCCTGGTTCAAACGAGACCTCAATCATGTCTATGGGGTCAATAAAAATAATAATAATAATAATAATAACAATTATTATTATTATTATTATTTTTTTTTTTTTTTTATGATACTCCTTTTAGATTTGGGTCATCAATTTAGACTTTGAAGAATCACTATCATTCTCTATTTAATTACTGCTCCTGAATTAACTTAACACTCAAGTATTTCTCACATGTGGACTTACCCACATAAGTCGTCCTTAAGTGCTCAAACAGATTACACAGATATTCTATTACTACTCAATTTAACGCCATTGCTCAATTCTCCCCCATGGCATGGGATCCCCAAACATTCTATGAGTATAATATGAAGACAAGTAAAATAATACAATCATTAAAATAATAAAGTAAAGTAACAACAGGAAACGAATATGCTAATAAAATGAAATAAAAAAATTGCATGAAAAGGTCATTAAAAAACCCCAAATAAGACCAAATGAAGGCTGAGCTGAAAAGAAAGGTTTTTAGAATTCACTTGAAAGGGTCTACTCTACTTAAAGAACCTCTAGCCTTTCTAATATTCTTTGGAAGCTTCTTCCATAATTTGGAAGCATAGTTAAAAAGGCTGCATCTCCAGTCATCTTCTGAGTGTACTTCTAACAGGCCAGCAATGGACGACCTGAGGGCTCTGGATGGAGCATAGGAGACCAGTGATTCTGTAATCTAGGCTATTTAGAGCATTGTATACAAGTAAGAGGACTTTAAAATAAATTCTAAAAGACACTGGGAGCCAATGCAATGTAACTAAAAACTGGAGTGATGTGCTTTTGCTTTCTTGTTTTGTTAAAAACCTAACAACAATGGATCATAACTGATCACTCTTGTAATGACCTTCACCACTTGGACTATATGAAAGAGGCCCTGGTGTAAATCCTGAGGGTGCAGAAGGCCCGTAGCTGTCATGGGGCTCCTTGTCTCAGGTCAGGGTCGCTCTTGACCGATCTGTCTCACAACTCCCATGATGATGCTCAATTATGTATACCTACTGTGCATTGTTATCATTGTTATTTTCACCTTCACATTCATCACTCTGTAAGCGGAAAACTAAGAATGGAGCAGGCAGTAGAATCTTATAGCTGAAGAAATGATTGACTGAATATTGACTGACTTATAGGCTTTATTTAGAGAGTGTGCTGTTTTTAGTCTTGTTATACCTTTGTTCTACTACTACTAAATTTGCATATAATTTTAGCATTTTATCTCCATATAAACACAGTAAAAGTAAAAGGCATGTTGCCCCATACTGTATGTATTATTAACACAAAATGTGAATTATATGGGAAAGGGTAGCCTTCATAATGTAATGAACCGGGTAGAAAAGTGAACGTGTAAGTATGGACATTGACATTTATTATGAAAATAGTTAGGCTGTGGGCAGGGCCCACCCTGGAGTAAACACACAAACTAACTCAGAGGATAGGGACATAGAATTAAATAATCATGTCACAACTGGTTTGGTAGTCTATGTATTTATTTACAATTGTGTTTTTTTTTAATCAATTCAAGTCATTCGTTCGCTATTTTAACTGTATAGATGAGAAAACTGACCATGGCGCTCTCATATAAAGTGCATAGTTTACTGTAACGTCAAGGATGAACCTTATTCACAATTCACAACGTCATCCATTCCATGGAAAGTGCACGTGTGAGCCGTTCAATAATGGTATTGTTCTCCGGTCTCTCCCACAAATCCCCCCGCACTTATTATCGACAAGAGCCAGGTCCGAGCCGCCTCGTTCACCTGTAGGGCTTCTCCCGGCGCTAGGACCCAGGGTGCGCGATTTCCATCTCCAGCTGCTGCAGACCGAAAACTGGCAATAAGCGAAGATCGCGAGGACAAGCCAAAAAATTGTGCCCAGCGTATCCATTCCGGTTCGGATCAAAGCCCCGGAATCCGCACCGCACACAACGGTAGCTTGTTGCGCTGCGTGTGCAGGCTTTGCGGCTGCGGGCGGTTCGGAGCGCAAGGTAAGACGGTGCGGTACCATGCGATCACTAATAACAAAGGCGTTACGGGCGAGCAGGGGGCATTAAAGGGGATACGGTACAACGCCATTGGGGACAAGTAAACTCCGGCAAACTTTGGCCTTGGACGTATGTATTTATTTCAAGTTGAAGGGTCTCGTCGGGGCGGGTTGCCTGGGCTGTGTCTTATTTCACCCGCGGTGTCGCCCTATGTAACGTGCGATCGTGTCACATGTACCGAGACCCAAGTTCCCGAGGTGTCACACGCGATATTACGGTCGCCGGAACGCCGAGATGATATGTTCCGGCTCCCGCTCGCGTCGGCTGTTTTACACCCACAACACCGCGGAGCCATTAACCTGCACCGCCGCGCATCGTCCGTCGACTAGGATTCCGGATCACACTTCCACGGTCACATAATCACTGACCGGCCGCGGCGTGGCGTCGGGCTACGCCGCGTCCGTGACTTTAAACTCGGCGTTTTGTCCCCCCCGCCGTGCCTCGCGTGGACCAGGTGGACCACCAACTTAGACGGGACATCTCCGCTGTGGCTTGTAAACCATGGCGGCCTAAATTGGGTCGATAATCTCCCGCGACACGACACGACACGACATCGCGGACGGACGACCACGTATGTCCACTTTGAGGACATTTCGCAAAGCTCCCGGGGCCTTGGAAGTAAACACGGCGCCTAGATGTTGCGTGGCGGCGGCGGCGGCGGCGGCGGGGCGGCGGGGGTCCCCAGGTTCCAACACGCCCCGGGGTCCTGCGCTTCACGATGCCTTCGCCGTGTCACCCCCCTCCCCCTCGAGTTTTGCTGTTGGGTGTTTCACAATTGTCCATCTGTCAATGATTTCGGGGTCCTCGCATAGAAAACGCCCGAGCTGCCATTACGGCCGAATGGCGTCGGGCACGCCGGAGCTCACGGACGCGCTGGTTCGCGTCGCGTGTGATACTTCCCTCGAACGCCCCACGTTGGACCGCTGCCCCACATCGGCTCCGCAGCGAGTTGGGAAGTGGGCTGGATCCAGATCTAGATCAGGGCTTCCTCAACTTTTTTCATGACAAGGTCCCCTTCGCAGACTAAACTCCAGCTGGGGACAACCACCCCCGCCGCCCAACGCCACCCTCACCCCCACAAGGTGAACACACTTTATTTACATGCAATAAACTACCATGTTGCTTTAACATTTAACTTAAACCTTGCTGACCAGAAAAAAAAAACAAAAAAAAAAAAACAAACGTGAAAATCTCACAATCATTAGCGGGGTTGAGTAACTATGATATTTTGTGGGAAAGGATATATACAAACATTTGTGAGTAGGTAAATAAAATAATACATGCTGCCGACCTGCTGCAATCCGTTCATGGACCCCTAGGGGGGCGCGGACCCCAGATTGGGAACCCCTGGGCTAGATCGCGGAAGGGAAGGCAATAAAGTAATTTCATTCGCACGCTAATGTCGGGCTTTCATTACACACTGGTGCATTTCTTTTCCACAAGTGTTCTGGGCTTTGTTTCTTTTTGGAATTGTTTTACATGCCTGCTGCTTCCCACGATTCTGGCACCCTGGTTCCTGGTGTGATAACGTGAGGTCTCCCATGTGCCTCAACCTGACCATTAATTGAATTGTTGGGAGCATTATCACACAATGAGTCCTATAATGACCGTTCCCCCGCTGGGCCGATTTGAATTTGAAGTCGCAAGGTGAAACATCACTTTCTTCTGGTCTTCCTCTCTGATATGCATTCATCTGTGATGTTCAGAGTGTAGATCATTCACCCAGGCCTTATCTTAGTCCTCCAGGTACTGAATGAGCCCTCAGCAAGATTTTAAGATGTACATTGATTGTGTCAAGCTGTGGTTCCTGTCTCACCTCCAGTAGGCCTACTAGAGTGTATTCCCTTTAAAGATTAGGTTCGCCATTTCCGACCCGCAGGCCTTGTTAAAATGCTGGTTCTCATCATTGATAACCGTTTGTAACACAAAGTCGCTGAACGCAATACTATTGAGAAACGCACCGCTCTGCCGCAGCTTCTCATCGTGCTTACATGCAGTCCAATGGGGCAAACGTTGAAGCCTCAAAAAAAAAAGGTTTAATCTCCTTTTTGAAAACGAGAAACTCACATTATTGTAAGCACGTTCTTAATATTTTATACTGGAAAATATGGTCTCAAACTGTGCATTTCATTAGGTTTTCCTGGGTTCTATCGACTCTTTTGCACTTCTGCAAACCAGATTTTTTTTCCGACATCCACACTAACGTAAGGGAAACAGGAAGTTGCGCCGCTTCCTACCGGCAAACTGCTGCACACATTGATAATAGTTACAAATCCACAATATCAAACACAATGTGATACTACTGTTATTGAAAAATATGTTCTTGACTATGAGTTTCCCGTTTTCAAAATAAATTCAAAATTCAGATTTAACTGCATTTAGCCTAAACATTTGCCCCATTGGACAGCATTTTAGCACAGTGAGAAGCTGTAGCAGAGCGGTAACCTATCCTTTAAACCAGTGTATGTCATGTTAGTCATGTTATCTGCATAGAAAATGTATTATTTTAAGAAAGTTGGTGAGAGCAGTTATTATTATTATTATTATTTCTCTTATAAGGTCACTATCAGTTATGTGTATTATTATTTTACTGTGGCTTGATGAATGGTAAATATTACTCGATACCCCTAATTAGGAATGACTAGTCGTTGCGTATAGATCCAGCATTGTCTCGACAGTGCAAAAGTGTGTGTGGGACTGTAGTTGAAACTGAGTGCCCCACACCTGGGCAAAATATCATGAGGCTGAATATCTGCACCCTTTCCCTGATCTCCCTCTTTATCTTATATATAGGTGCCATGCGGCCATGCTAATCAAATGTCGGCGTGGACTGATACTGGAGGCAGTGAAAAAAAGTTCTAGTTGGTTTAAGTATTAAAATGCCATCACCAATATAGTGAATAATTCATCCTTGGGCTATTTAAGATTAATCTGCGAGTTAAGTGAATTGATACTTGTAATTATCTCTGCTGTACAAATACTACCGGGTAATTTGCAGCTGGATTATTTTTTAGATGGAGGTACATGTTGAAATGGGCAAGTATTAGACAAGAAAATGTGTTTCAAACTTCCACCAACAGTTGGAAATGCAATGTGAGCTAATGGGTAAGAGACAGGTGGAAATGTATCAACGCCTTTTATCAGCAGAAATTTCGCCTCCACAGATCAGGCATCGTGCAGTCTGGGTGGAGGGTCATACCAGGGGAACTTCATTCGGTGGCAGGTCTTAATATTTTAAGTTACATTTATAATACCAGCGCTGGGGACCGGAATATAATAATTTAAAGATGGTGCTCTTTTTGATTCGGCGGAGCTTTCCTGTGCATACAGATTCGCGTGTGAAGGGGGCCGGAGCTCTGTGGGACGCCACACATCTCCCGCGCGTACGTTTCACGGCGTGCGACCGTGGACGTTGCCTCCTCGTGTTCATTCCGCCACAACGGAACAACCATTCCTCTCCCACTCTTTTTTCCCCTCTATTTGGCACTTCCCTTCAGCAACCATCACCCCCCGCACTGTGGAGCTCTTAATTATCCCGCTTGTTCCCCAAACGCCGACACCCCGCGCTGCCGTGGCTCTTTTCGATTAAAAACACGAGGCATCACTTCGTCGTCGTCCCCCCTCTTTTTAATTTATTTTTCTTCTCTCTCTCTTTTTCTTCTTCTTCTTTCAGTTCCGCGCACCGTTACACTCTCGGTCGCGATCCCCTCTTTTCCCCTTGAGCGGCCGGGGGTCCGCGGTGCATTCTGGGAAGCGCAGTCCTTACTCCTCCCACCTCGCCGGCGCCGGCGACGGGGCGCGGGTGGCCGCGAGACTACAAGTCCCACCCTCGCTGCCCGCCTCGCTCTCCCACCAGACTGGAGGCTGGAGATACGGTACGGACCGTCTTGGCGAACACCCCCCCCCACCCCCCCACCCCAACCGCCCTCCTCTCCTCCTCCACCTCCTCCCCCACCCCCCCCACACACACACGCCCCCCCCCCCCCCGCGCCGCCCAACCCCACCCCCACCACCACCCCCCCACCCCTGGACTTTTAGAGCCGAAAAGCCGTCGAGATCAGCGGACAGCGGCGGTTATTTAAAGTCGCCGTGGCGTGCCGTGTACGCGCCGTGCGGACGAGCAGGTTCGTAAGTGTTGTCTGTCATTTTGGACCCGTTCCCTCGCTTGCTAATCACCCTTGTAGGATCGTTCGGTGATTTTGGGGGGACTGGGAGTGTGGTCGCGGGGGGTGGCGGACGACGACCGACCGAGCGACCGGGGGGCGGGGGGGGGGGATCCGTTCGACCGGGTCCGACTCGCCGATGCCTTTGGTCGGGCGCAGCGGCTTCCTCTGTAGGGCCGACCCGAGACGGAGCACTTGGCTGTGTCGGCGGCGGGTCCGAGATAAACACGGCAGCCTGTCGAAACATGTGATCCGAACGTTGTGTGTGTGTGTGTGTGTGTCTGTGTGTGTTATTCGTATTGTTATTTACACACCGGGAGTTGGATGGGTTAAGCGCTGGCCTGTAAGTTGAGTGTGCACTTTCCAATCCGAACATTTGGGGAAGAACTCGGGTTAAAGTCAAGGCGTTATCTGGTCTCAAAACGATTGTGCTGTTTGTGAACCGCGATCCCTTCTTGTAAACGCGGGTGGGTTTTTGTTTGTTTGTTTGGTGTTGTTTTGTTTCGTTTCTGCTGTTTTACCCGAACGTCCCCCGTTTGATCGCGATCCTTGACGATCCTTATCCGATGTGCCACATTATCGCCGGCGCCGGGTGCGAACGAACGCCGCAGCCCGGACACTGGCGGAGGAACCCCCCACATCCCGGCCGGCCGGCCGGTCCGCCCTCCACCCTCCACCCCACCTCCTGACCTGCCCAAACACCAGGCATTATAACACATGTTTGGGTCTTGGGAAAATGCATCGGCTCACTCAGTTTGGCGCGTGTGTGTGGTTTTTTTTGGTCACTAGACCGATCACCTGAGAGGGAGCAGTCACCCTCTCATTAGAATAACTGTCAGAGAGACCCGGGGGTCTCCGGAGTTCCTCCCTGCTCAGACTGATATACAAAACGAACTACAAATAGGTCCGAGCAGCCTGCCATGCATTAAGCTACCGTTGTATTGTTTTCATTTTTTTTGTTGTTGTTTTTCTATGACATGACATTGGGACGTGTCTCTTTTGTGACGTGGGATGGACAGAGCTGGCCGGCTGGATCCGAGCCGTGCAGTCGTTGTCGTGGGGCGCCGTGGACCTACACGGTCTCGGGGGCTTGACTTTGTTTGAGCCGCACGCGTGGGTCCATATGCGCTGAGCTCGGACTCGTGCATCGCATCGCATCGCATCGCATTGGCCTAAATGAGTGCCGGTTAATCCAAGCGATGTCGCGGAACAGCCCGTATCCGCAGCACAAAGGCAAACTGGCTGTAAGCAACACGATGTCACGGTAATGCACGCAGAGCCTCCGAGCATCCAGCGGCTGCTTCGCTTCCCACTCCGGGCTCCGTGCACATTCCAGCGGAGGGAGATGCTGCATTTGCCGGGGTGTCATTCTTCCTGTGTACGGCTATCCTCTGGATCTGTAACTTGAGTATCAAACATTTCTGCCATTGCGTTCGATAGTTGTATATTTATTTTTTTAGGCGGTGGGGGTCTGGTTCCCCCCTTTGTCGATGTCTCGTTCACTCGCAGATCAGATGCATCGCCTCTCTTCCAAATCCACACCCGGGGCTGTTTCAGCCCGAGCCTCGTTGAGGTTAAGGAGAGTATTCTGAATATTGACATGAAGTTTTTTTTGTGTGTTTTGTTTTGGATTCTGTTTGGATTATTCCCATTCTTGTACGTCATTGTCAATGCTTTTGTTTTGCTAGTGAACTGATTTTTTTTTGTGAAAGCACATGGTCAATTGCCCCCTTCTTATGATAGTTTGAGATATATATATATATATATATATATATATATATATATATATATATATATATATATATATATATATATATATTCTTTTCTAGATTCGATTTATGACATCTATGGCCACTGGAAACGCGCAAGTACTATAGAGTCAACTGCCCTATCCTACAATTTAAACAAGCATGTGGTAGGTTTTGTTTATTTATTTATTTTTAGGTCAGAGCCTATGAACTGATTTATATGTATTCAACCTAATCTAGACTTATCAACCCATCGTAGTCAGTTCACAATGGTTTTCCTCAATGTGTCTGGAGTCAGTCTGCCTGGCAAAGTGTGCATGGCTGGGCCAGTATTTCACACAGCATTAAATCACAGTAACCATCTCAGAATTTCCAATATACGCCTCTGGTTCAATATAATTTATTTAATATTTTTCATGTCCTTATTTTGGTGAACATAAATTGTTATTCTTTCTAAATTGGAGGATGGGGCGGCATTGCCAGGTAGTGAACATGTGCTACTTGTTGCCTAATATAATGGCACGAAACAGCAGAGAAACTGTGTTCCTCAATTTAATAGACATTGGTGTGTTTCCCTGAATCATTTCCCCGCTTTGAGGAAATTGTATAATATCTTGTTGCTAAGCTCATCTCAGACGCAGGAAGTTTTCAATATGCAGTTGTTATTCAGTTAAAATCCATTGCTCTTATATACACTTGGGCCCATTACTTTTGAAAATCTGAACGACGGTCGTTGAATTTTTTTTGTAAACGTAACAGCATTATAACTGATTCACTTAAGTGTAGTTTTCCTTTTGCACTTTTCCAGAAAAACTGACTTGACTGACTCAGACTCCCCTCTCCCTGAGGGATGTTGTGTTGAAGAAACACCTATGCAGGTAATGTGATGTCGCCGACACCGATTTCATAGTCTGCTGTGTTATATTTACATATTTAATTAAGAACAGCCTAATGAACTTCTCTTATTACTCAGGTGGATCCTACACTAATGTATGTAGGGGATGGAGGCACGGTGAGCAGAGAGATCAGTGCTCCAAATAAAGTGTCTACTAGTATGGTGGGAAATCCCCCTCAGACGCTTCCCCCCGAGCTCAGAGGAGATGTTACTCTCAGTCAGCAGAACAAGAACACCCCAGCAACTGACTGTAAGACGAAGAAAAGCTGTTTCGCTAACAGCTACAATCATAACCCAGATGTTCCCCCGCCCAAACCGCTCAACAACGCACCCACACCAGGCCCTCCCATCGCCAGCCCAGATAAGAGAGCAGAAAAAAAGGTAGAAGTCACCAAAATCAAGACCGATGGTGCTGGGGTTGCTACCTCCCAGTGGGCAGGTGGATCAAAGGCCCGCCCAGAGGATTCGCCCAATCCTAGCCACAGCAGCGTGGCATCCAGTAAGAAATCACAAACGCAAACACAACCGGTGATTAGTCTTCCCCCTGGGTTTCAATGCTCAACGTTATTCAAACCGGGCCAATCTGTCTCTTTCCTTCCATCCACCAACCTCTCCTCTCCACTTTGTAAAATCACTCTCCCATCAGCATTGGGCCAGATTGCAGCGTTGCGAGAGGCTACCGCCACTCAGTTTCAGAAGGAAATTTCCGCTCAAAACCCAGGCACCGGTGGCGCCTCCTTGCTGCGGACCTACCCGTATCCGTTTTCCGTCAGACGGACTCCCTCGCAGGAGAAAAAAACTGCCACATCATCATCAAAAGTGAAATCTAACCTTGCGTCGAATAAAAGCACTAAATACGTAGGGCAACACAAATCCTTAGCCTCGGTTATGGCCTCATCGACCATCGCTCTGCCATTACAGCACCCATCACTAGGTTCTGCCCCACCAACTCGCTTCACATTGTCTCCCACTGCTGCCATCTGCTGTGGCCCTGCTCTGGCCAGTATCACCACTCAGAGCAGACTACTGAACCATGTGGAGAAAAGCCACGCAGAAGACAAGACGTCCGCATCCTGCCTAAAAACCAAGCCCCCATCTGCCTCCGAGGACCGTGCTGATGCTTGCCCCACTGAACAGAGGGATGTTCCTCTTGATCTGTCTGCCAAGTCTAAACGTCCAAAGTGTGTTAAGGACACTCCAAACGCGGCCAGTGAGTCAAATCAGAAAGATCCTTCTAACATTAAGAGGGCTAATACTGCTACTTACGGCTCGGCTGTGCAATTCCCGGTTCTACCAAACGTGCAGAGAAACGGGGCTCATCAAAAGCAAACAAATCGGCAGCCAAATCACCCGGTCACGGAGCCTAAGTCATCGTGGGGGAAAGGATCCTCGCAGGATTCCATTCAAAGCATCCCTGGAACTTATGTCGGCGTTGCAAGCCCCATACTGGCTTCTACCCTGCGAGGAAAAGATGGAAATGGGACTTTTGCAGATGAATTTCAGAATTTTGCAAAGCAGGAGTTCATATCAATAATTGACCAAGGAGAACATCTTGCCTCGCGGGGAAACAAGCCATCGTACCTAATGAAAAATAACCAGCAATTTCTCAGTGTTAAGCATGTCAACAGCACCAGCACGGTGATCACTAAGAACTGTCCCTCTAAAGGAGGTCCGGCAGCCGCCCCTCATCAGAAGTCAGGAACTGGCAAATCAGCCGTGTCCTTCTCAACCACTGTCGTCAAGCCGTCGTGGCAACAGCCAGCTATTCTACCTAACCAAGGAGCTTCTGTCCAGAAAAAGGTTTCGCAACGATCCCCAAAGGCCAAGGGCAGCTCAAGTTCAGACGTCTCCAAGTTACAGAGTGCCCATCACAGCTCGTCCAAACCCGAGGACGACACGTGGGACAGAATAAAATCCCCGCTTTCTACCCTGGAGTCTATTGTGAAGCAGAAGGCCCTGGAAACAACAGCACTGACAAGGGAGGGCTACTCTCAAGCCCCGCCCACGGGGTCTCGGAAAACCGACGCCCTGAATCCGCTCATTGGAGGCCAGGGCAACCCTTCGAAACAGACTTCTGATTTAGAGTTCCTGCCATTCCGGACCGCAGAGAAGAAGGACGGGAAGCCGCCGAGTGCGCCATCTCAAGGCGGGTCGACTCCAATCATGAACCGACTTGGGAGGTCGAATGCTACTGAGGCCAGGGAAAACAGCACTGAGGTACATAGCGGTCAGGGTGAGCACGACAAGAAAGTGTCTTCAAAGCCTGCTGCGCTCAACGGGAACAGGATGGAGAGCAAACTGGCCCAGGTGCTGGAGGAAGAGACATTGAAAGGAGGAGGCGGGAGGCGTGACGGCTCCCCCGACGAAAAGTTTGACGGAGTGGTCATGTCCATACTCACCGGCCAGAGTCCCGCGGGGGGGAAGGAGGCCGAGAAGAAAGTCAACGGAACCAAAGAGAAGTCGCACGTCAAGGCGAAAGCCGCCGCCGTCCTTCATGAAAAGACGGCGAATCCCAAGAGGCCCGGAAAGGAGAAGTCGCCGCCGGAGCCGGCAAAGAAACCCCCCGGAACACTAAAGAAGAAGCCGGACCAGCAAAGCACTCCGCCCCAAGTGCCGATCTCCAAAAAGGTACGAATGCTGAGCTATAATTAAAAAAAAATAATGATAAAATTGATGGCGTACATTATCTGCATTTTAGCAGAGTCGTTAACGACAGCGTAGAATAGTAGTCTGTGGGAATTATCTTTCAAGTGTTTTAAAAAGTCCAGAATTTCAAAAGATTTGACTGCGTGAATGCATCTCCCCTGCTGCTGTGCCAAACAGTATCTGCTTTTGAAGGAGGAATTTCAAATAAAGGGAATAGTTTAGTCTCGTGATATTCAAAGACTGACAACTTAACTTACCAGGGGCGTGTCAAGTTGCAATCGGTAGCACCCCCCCGTGCACTGTGCTCACCGTGTCGTTGTTGTCGTCGTCGTCGTCCCCCCCCCCCCCCCGTGTTTCAGCAAAAAAGACAGTGTGCACCTGTACCGGAGCGCAGCGTGGACAAGCAGCCCTCGCAGATTAAAGAGGAGATTCCAAAGGACGGCGGCCGCAACAACAAAGTGAAACGGGCAGCTGTCAACAAACCAGGCAAGCCTTGATTGTCAATTGATTGTCGATTCTGTGACGCAAGAAACGCAGATTTATTTATTTATTTATTTATTTATTTTTGCCAAATTCTAAGTTGCCCCGGTCTTATGCGTGGTTTTAAACAATGCTTTCAATTTCCTTAGTTCTGTCTCGTTTTATAGTCAGCCACATTATAGTTATCTCAGAGTTATAGCCACTGTTCTTCTGAATAATCCTCCGCAGTCTCCCTGGGTGGCATGGTCATTTATCTGCACCATTAAGTGAGAAGAGAACATTACCCGCATTGTCTACGTACTGTCTTTTTACGTTATGGGACCGTTATGGCTCCACGCTGTGTGCAATGTGTCAGAGTCTAGCGAGCGACTTGTGTTTTGGCACTTTCAGTAAGCGGGAGCGGTCCTCACGGTCCAAGATCTCCGGAGGGCTCCTCTCCGCGGCTGAGGAGGGGCAGGCGGCGCTGTGAGGAAGCTCGGCCGGGCCAGTGGGACCCCTCCCCCCCGCCCCCCTCCCCACCCCCGCCCCCCCTCCAGCCGGCGCGCCGCCCCAGGGGCCGGCCGCGCACCCACCCCTTGCCGGGCGACGCGGGTCAGCCGAAGGCCAAGGCGCCCGCCGCAGAGGGCGACGCGCCCGCGCCCAAGAAACGCCGACGATGCCGCAGCAGGAAGTATCAGAGTGGAGAGTACATCATCGAAAGAGACAAGTTGGAAGATGGAGACCCACACAAGGGATCTGTCTCCCAAAAACAGCACGCAGGAGAAGCACGAGGTACTCACTCTTCCCATTAGGTTACTGGCATGCCTTCTCGTCGTGACAAGACCAAGGAATATTCTCTGTGATGGGGTTTTTTTTGTTTTGTTTTTTACATGTTTTCCTTGAAGTTGTTTTTATAAACACGCATAATCCCCTGATCCAGATACTGATGACAGGCCGAGAGTAAAACCATCGTTGTTCACACACCATCCTGCAATTTTATCCGTGGTTTATGTCCGGTGATCATCATTTTCAGTTGGAGGAAATTCCCTAAACCTCTTATTGTTGCAGATTCGCAGACCAGCCCGTCTCCGAGTCTCAGTGCCTCCAGCCCGGAGCCTGCTCTCCAGAGGCCCCTGTTCACCCGTTCCGGGTCACTTCGCTTGCAAGAGAGCGAGGTCTCCCCGGACGGCGGCGACAAGCCTTCAGGAAAGAGGAAGTTCAAAAGCAAGCACTTGTGTGACAGCGACGAACAAAAGGTAGAGTATGGCTGCCTGTTTCCCTTTCTTGTAGACGTGCAGATTTTTTTTTTTTTTTTTCCTTTTTAAACTCCTGCATTCAGTTGGGAAATGGGTACCACAGAGCGTCACCCCACAGATTGATTAGCTCACACTGCCCTCTTGTGGCCTCATTAAGTAACTACATTTCACTTTTCATAATGGCAGCTGTTTTCTATGGCAATGGCATGTGGCGGCAGGCAGTTGCTCTGGGTTTGCACTGTATTACGTGAGATTTTGCAGACAACTGTCTTTATTCTATCTTCATCGTAGCTGAAAACAAAACGGAGCAGCTTGGGGAAGCGCTCTTCCTCGTGCATTGCAGATGACGACAACAGCTCGAAAAAAACAGCTGCCGTCCCAGCCGCTCAGAAGGGCTTACTGTCACCTCTGCCCAGTAAGAAAAGTTCACTTGGAAAGGGTGGCGGGCCAGAGTCTCCACCCAGAAGACCAGTCCCCCCGGAGGTCCGCCGGCTCATAGTCAACAAGAATGCTGGCGAAACTTTGCTGCAGCGAGCTGCCAGATTGGGCTACCAGGTCAGGTTGCATAGTTTGTGATTTAATTCAAAATTCTCCATCTGTAATTTTACACACTGTGTGTAAAATTGCTCAAATGGCCACATTCTCCTGTCCCGTCCTCCAATGTTCTTTTAGGAAGTAGTTCTGTACTGTCTGGAGAAGGACATCCGGGAGGTCAATCGCCGTGACAACGCCGGCTACACGGCCCTTCACGAGGCTTCGTCCCGGGGCTGGACGCAGATCGTCCAGATGCTGTTGAAACACGGCGCCGACGTCAACTGCAGCGCCCAGGACGGAACGCGGTAGGTCAACACTTGAAGTTGTCTTTATTTGAGAACCGCCCTTTATCACCTTGTCAGACGAGCTGTGGTGCCCGGCCAAGATATATAACATGTCTGTAACTGATTTAAAAAAATAAAAAATAATAATAAATGGACGTGGTAAGGGATTTATTGAAGATATTTGTGAATTTCAGTTGGTATAATTGTGTGTCCTATTCAAAACGTGCCATTTGCAGTTGTTAGATGATGTCTTGCTCCTACAAGGTTGAATGTAAGATGATGCAGTAAAAAATCTCAGCTGCATTTCTTGAAAGCCAAAGCCCCGACAAAGGCCAAACACATCAGTCCTGAACAAATAACTGTCTTTGTTTTTACAAGTGTTATTGGGCGTTGATTTTCCCACCGTTGCTCTGACCACCTCTGCGGTGCTTTCCAGGCCCATTCACGATGCGGTGGCGAGTGATAATCTGCCCATAGTTTGGCTGCTGCTCAACCACGGGGCCGACCCCACGCTGGCCACCTACTCCGGACACACGGCCGTCAAACTGGCCCACAGCCCCAGCATGAAGACCTTCCTTACAGGTACGTCGTCCATTTCATCCTGACGTTCCAAATTCAGAGAAACGGATCCGGAGCAAAGAGATCACACGTCGGCGGACAAATCCACGCAGTTTGATTCTCTCTGAAATGAGGTCGCTGTTGAGGAAGACAACATTTTGATGCAAACTCCAGTTCATTTATAATGGCAGTGAACAGGTCGTTGTGGAATGGGCCCCAAATAATGTTTTTTTTTTTGTTTGTTTGTTTTTTTCCACCCCAGTTTATGAAAGTACAGCATTTAGATGCACATGAAGCTTTTAAATGAAGGGCGTATTCGATCCTGTAGTTCGTTTGCAGACCGTGCCTCCTCTCTCCTCACGTGCCGTAGACTGTGTGGCAGCGGGCAGCGAGGGCGACGCCCCCTCTCCCTCTGTGTGTGGGTGTGCGTGCGTGCGCAGTTTGTTGGGTCGGTTGCATTCTCACCGCAAACCAACCGCTCCGTGGAGCGATCGCAAGTGAGCCGAGACCACCCTGCCGCGGCGACCTCTGCGCGGTTGATTTGTTCCGGCACCGAGTGCGTCACACACGCCCGAAGGAAGCCATCCAGGGGGGGGGGGTGGCCCGGGAAGCTGAATAAATGCTCCAAACGAGCTTGGTGTGAATCAGGGTTTGGTTTAAACGATCAGCTTTTTTACACTTAATTCCACACTTCAAACCAGAGCCCATGCTGACCATTCAGTGTTCACATTCGGGCGTTGAACGGTGGAAATCTGAGTTGAATGTGTTCGCAACAAGTGCCGCTCTGTGGGTCCCGCTCTGACCTTCCCCCCTCAACCCTCATTATTAGATAATAACTGAAGCTGGAGTCTTTAAAACGACAAATGGCCTTTTTTTCTTTTTTTTTTTTTAATACCTGGATCCAAGTTTGAAACACGGTGCGCTTCCCTGTTAAGGTGTAATGCAAATGTGAGATGTAACGCAAGGCACTTCCCTCTTTGTTTTCCAGAATATTTCACGGATTTAGAAGGGCGCAGCGAGCAGGATCCCAGCTTGCACTGGGACTTCTTCGGCAGCTCCTTGTTCGGTAAGAAAACACCAGATCGCCGTCCCCCCCGTCCAAATGTTTGACTCGTTTCTATTGACGGAGGAGCGTGACGTGACTTCCTCGAGGGGGATCGTAAAAAAAAAACAAAAAAAAAAACACCTCGGCGCGGTCGGACGCCGGCGTTTATCGCCACGCTGGTCCTTGACGAACGGGTAATTGGCCGGGGGAAAGAATTGATACGGAGATGATTCGTCTTTGAAGCGTTCTGCCTTGATTTGGTTCATGTCGCCGCTTCCTCTTAAGCTCCGGATACCTAGCAGAGGATTTCAGACTCTCCGCTCTAAACGTCTCTAAACTGGCTCTAACCAAGATGTAGTTCTTTTCTTATTGGCATATCTGAGGCCCATTACTCACACTTCTGCAGATAATATCCCGGACGTTGAATCCAATTTCCCCCTCGTCGGTGCCAGAGCACGGTGATCCATTCAGACAGTCCTTGTTTTTTTTTTTTCCCAGAGCCACCAGATCCATCAGACAATGTCGATGGAGAGCGAAAAAATATATATATTTTTGGTAAATTTTTGTGTTTTACACTGGCGCAGTTAAATAGAATAGCAGAGCAGGCTAGAACAAAATGAATCCTCTGCATTTGACCCATCCTAGACTTCCATTTTCAACGGTAATTTATATTTGGAGGACAAAAAGAGAGATCAGAGATGAGGCCTAGTACACCTATGGAAAACCTTTTATTTTATTTTTATTCATATATTTTTTTATGAATTCATTGATCAGACACTTTTGTGACTTACATGCGGAGTCTACTGTCCAAACAATCAATGCATACATCCGCCGTTGGAGCCACCACCAATTTAAGTGCACGAGCACCTGTTTCTAAATTAAACCAGAAACAAATAAGGATTCAATTGCATTATTAGGCTTTTATTTTACTTTTTTTTTTTGTTTGTTTGTTTGTTTTTTTGGTATGTTAGTGCAATATATCAACTAGTCAACAACATCATCAACTCATGTGCTGTGACTCATACTCATGCATTCAATACAAACACTCAGTCTGTCTCATTGCAGGAATGACGTAAAAGTATTTTTTCCACAGAGAAACCTGTGAAATGAAATCACCGGGACCCGAGCATCTCAAACAGGGCTTTCCATACGTTATAAAATTAATCTGTTTAAGAGCGTACGAGAATTGTAAGGCGTTCCCACGGTACACATTCCACTAGCACTTTGTGCAGTTCATCACTAATGAAGGGGTGACATCACCGGGCCAGACTATTCCTCCGCTGGATGGAGCTAATATCAATGACACTGGATCCAGTTCCACTTTCATTCAAAGATTTGTTTTAACATTCCAGAGGGAATATCAGGCCAGTATTTCTGAACTTATGCTTCGGCCGTAAGCGGTGTTGAAGGGTCTGAAGCCTACTTCAAATTTTCCTTGAGATATGATGCTATGGTATGAAGCTGAGTCAAATCAAGGTCACTCACATTCCTTTCGACATGAACGTTAACCACAGACAGTCGTGCGTCCCCGAGCCAGATGTGTGGATCAAAATGTGCAAATGTGACAAACTGGACGGTAAAACTTGATATATAATCGGGCTCACGATCATGAAATGTGTTTTTTAAATTTATTTTATGCCCCTATCATTAAGAATCCAATTATAACTATTATAATATATTACAATATTGTATTTCAATATTTATAATTAATACAAGCAATGTGTTTGTGTTGAGATTTTTCTGAGTTTTTCTAAATGTTTTCCAACTTCGTTAATCTTACAGGTTTTATGTACTTGAAACATATTTTAGCTATTTCAGTGAGTCCTGATATGCTAATAGGCTGAATGCTCTTTGAAGACTCACAGATAACAAAAAATCACGTCTCGTTTATAATTGCACTCAGAACCATCAACTGTGGCTGTTTTCTGGTGACCATTAATTCTGGGTTGGAAAACCAGCTGTGGGCACATGAGCCACTGTGTTGTGTTAACAGGCCACTAGAGGGCGTCCTCACCCTTTAGGGGGTGCAGGTTACTCGACCTGTAATCGGTCCCTTTGCTTGTTGTTTTCAGAGAACGAGCAGGAGCCGTGCTGGGACTTCTTGCTCTCTGAGCAGGAGGAGGAGCCGGAGGAGGAGAAGGGAAGGGGGGCGGCCGAGAGAGACCCGGACAAGGATTGTCTTCTGTTCGAGTTCTCCTCCGAGCCCCTCCTGCCGTGCTACCACATCCAGGTGTCGCTAACCCAGGGGTGAGTTGGGCGTCATCCACATGCGGTCCGAAAAAAAAGACGCCATATAAAGATATACCCCCCCCACTAAAAAACCTGCTTATATCAGAGTAAAATTGATGGTCAGGAACAGTTTCCAGCTCCACTTTTTGAAAGCAGAAGAGTCTATTTGTTAAAACCCATGGCGATCAGGAGCCAGGTGTCAAAATGCCTTTGTCACTAGAAACTGTTCTTCCGCTTTCAATATCACCCATGTCCCTCTCATCCACAGCTTCTGCAACTGGTTCACGCTGACCGACGTCCTAAAACGCATGAAGATGTCCGCTCGCATATTCCGGGCGCGCTACCCCCACCTGGAGGTGGTGAGCCTATCGGGGGCGGAGTTTTGGCGGCAGGTGTCGGTGAGCCAGGTGAGTGCGGCTGCGGCAACGCCCAGCAGAGGCAAGCGTAAGGACCGGGGCAGAGGAGAGGAGGACGAGGACGAGGAGGGGGACGAGGACGAGGAGGAGGAGGAGGAGGATGAAGACGGGCCCGTGGAGCTGGTGCGCTGCGTCCCGGAGCTCCAGAGACTCGTGGGCTCCTCCATTCACATCCTGCAGGAAGAGGAAGAGGAGGAGGAGGAGGAGGAGGAGGAGGAGGAGAACGCAGACGTAGCCAAGTCTCGCTCCCGATAGCCCTCCGTTGCACCTGGCTTCTCCACCATGTCGATATATTTCACACCCCTCCGTCCTGTCTCACAACGATGGAGGCTCTCCGCCTCTGACCTTTTGACCTCAGAAGAAAGGGGGATTGCTCTGCCACAGTATCACCACCTCAAGGACTGTATCAGGGAGGTCGGTGCTAAAAAAAACAACAACAACAAAAAAAGAACAGCTTTCAGGTTCCTATCTATTGGTAAATTTCATTACCCAAAAAACTATTGAACACTTTTTTTTTTTTTTTTTTTTTTAGGACGATGTATGTACATGGTTGTGTGTACAGGATGTATATCTTGCCATCAGGGTCAAACATTTGGTTGTATAAATGTATTCTTGTGGCGAGAGACGGATCACGTTCAGGACCTTTTTTTTTTTTTGTTTGTTTGTTTTGTTTTTTTTTGTCGAGTTTGTTTGTTCCTAAGGGAAAGTGAATATTTCTGGATGGGAGATAATCCAAGGCTTTTATCTTGGTGAACTCTTGCGTAAAGTTAAGAGGATTACGGCCAGCTCTAACTGCGTCAGGGAAGGCCGTTGGCCCAGATGGTTTTCTTTGTCGGACCTCGGGAGAACTGGAGACCCGCGGAGCGGAAACCACGGCACATACATTCACACACCTTCCAACCTCAAGGGCCCCCCTCAACCCACCCCACACACACACACACACACACACACACACACACACACACACACACACACACACACACACACACACACACACACACACACACACACACACACACACACACACACACACACACACACACACACACACACACACACATGTTTGTATTTCCCTTTCCATCATGCATACTCAACAAATCATTGCTGGATGAACATGAAGTTTGTTGGGGTTTTTTTATTTTTTATTTATATATATATATATATATTCCCCCCCCCCCCCCCCGCGTCTCGTGAAACGTTTCGCCAAAGCCGTCCGAGGCCCGGCTGACAATCGTCGAATCTCCCGAGGCGGGACTCGAGAAGGGGAACTTGCTTCGAGAGCGGTTCCGCGGCAACGTCCCCCCCTCCCCCCGCGCGCCCGAACCGATACGGAGTCCTGTGGATCTCTTTCGGTGGAACGGTTAGCTCCCTCTCCGGAGCCGACGACGCCCTCTCACCGCAGCCATGACTGTCCCCTCCTCCGTCCCCGAGGTGTCGCGCTGTGCTCTGTATAGCGAGTATTTTATTTACACTGTTTGTTGTTTGTGCTTAATTTAATAGTACCTAATATATTTGACCTCTTGTGTATCTGACAGAACTATCTATATGAAATTTTGCTTTGTATGGTTGGTGCTTAATTTTGAATTGTACAAATTAGGATTCCCTTTATTCTGATCTTTTCTTTTCTCTCTCTCTCTCACCCTCATTGCAAAACAGTATTTCAACAACGGCAAAAGTACAGTTTTATTGTACTGGTGCTAACCTAGATTTTGTGTTGACAATCAATGATGTTTTTGGTTTTTTTTGTTTGTTTTTTGAGGTCACAAACTAAATAAAGTTATTTAAGGTGATGAGGCTGAAATGTACAGAAAGTATAGTTAAAAAAACAGGAGACACTAAGACTTAAAAAGACTTTGAGCAGCTTGTGTGAAAACAGGAAAGAGCCTTTTGTTTGATTCTTTTATAAGAAATCCACAAGAATAAAGCATGATTGTGAATCATATATATATATATTTTTTTTTTTACCTTTTTACTTAACCAATTAGTCTTAAATGATCACTAAAATTTACTCACATGTGATTCCTGTACAATGGGGTTAATGAAGGAGGAAACCAGAGAACCATCAATCTGTCACTGGGAGACTGTTTTTTTGCAAGGTTTGTTTTTCTTTTTTACTTTGGTTTAATTTTAATGCATTTTGTTATGTATGAAAAGTCTTTTAGTACTGTAGGTATTTAATAACCAGAAAATGCTCCGATTTCAATGGATACTCAAATCCTGGATTCCATTGTGGTGATCTAATCGCTTAATTGGCAGGTGTGTGTGCGTGCCTGCCTCTCTGTCTGCTTGCCTGTCTGTCTGCTTTCCTGTCTGTCTGCTTGCCTGCGTGCGCCTGTGTGTGTGTGTGTCTGTGATTGCAACCTAGACAGTTGATCTGCATGGGGAGTTCCCATCCACAACCTGCAATATTTATCCAAAAACAATAACTTCATCCTGAAGTTGCCCTGTGCAACATTCAACCGAATGCAACACACTTACTAACCCTAGACTTACTAACCATAGTGTAACTAACCCCAGTCTTAAACCCTAGACTTACTCACCTTAGACTTACTAAACCTAGTCTTACTAACCCCAGTCTTAAACCCTACACCTACTAACCCTAGTGTTACGAACCCTAGACTTACTAACCCCAGTCTTACTGCCCCTAGTCTTACTAACCCTCGTCTTACTAACCCCAGTTTTACTAACCCTAGATTTACTAACCCTAGACTTACTAACCCCACTCTTACCAACCCTAGATTTACTAACCCTAGACCTACTAACCCCACTCTTACCAACCCTAGATTTACTAACCATAGACTTACTAACCCCACTCTTACCAACCCTAGATTTACTAACCTTAGACGTACTAACCTGGAACTTACTAACCCTAGTCTTACTAACCATAGCCTAACTAGGGTTACCTAGTCACACTAACCATAGCCTTACTAACCTTAGTTTTACAAACCCCAGTCTTCCTAACCCTAGACTCACTAACCCTAGTCTTACTAACCCTGGCCTTACTAGGGTTACCTAGTTGTACTAACAATAACCTTCCTAACCCTAGACTTAATAAACCTAGTCTTACTAAACCTAGTCTTACTAACCCTAACCTTTCCAGGGTTACTTAGTCGCACTAACCATAGCCTTACTAACCCTAGTCTTACAAACCCCAGCCTTCCTAACCCTAGACTAACTAAACCTAGTCTTACTAAACTTAGTCTTACTAACCCTAGCCTTACTAGGGTTACCTAGTCGTACTAACAATAACCTTCCTAACCCTAGACTTAATAAACCTAGTCTTACTAACCCTAGTCTTACTAACCCCAGTCTTACTAAACCTAGTCTTACTAACCCCAACCTTTCCAGGGTTACTTAGTCGCACTAACCATAGCCTTACTAACCCTAGTCTTACAAACCCCAGCCTTCCTAACCCTAGACTAACTAAACCTAGTCTTACTAAACTTAGTCTTACTAACCCTAGCCTTACTAGGATAACCTAGTCGCACTAACCATAGCCCTACTAACCCTAGTCTTACAAACCCCAGTCTTCTTAACCCTAGACTTACTAACCCTAGTCTTACTAACCCTAGCCGTTCTAGGGTTACCTAGTCGTACTAACCATAGCCTTCCTAACCCTAGACTTACTAAACCTAGTCTTACTAACCCCAGTCTTACTAAACCTAGTCTTACTAACCCTAACCTTTCCAGGGTTACCTAGTCACACTAACCATAGCCTTACTAACCCTAGTCTTACAAACCCCGGCCTTCCTAACCCTAGACTTACTAAACCTAGTTTTACTAAACCTAGTCTTACTAACCCTAGCCTTACTAGGGTTACCTAGTTGCACTAACTATAGCCTTACTAACCCTAGTCTTACAAACCCCAGTCTTTCTAACCCTAGACTTACTAAACCTAGTTATACTAACCCTAGTCTTACTAAACCTAGTCTTCCTAACCCTAGACGTATTAAACCTAGTGTTACTAACCCTAGCATTACTAAACCTAGTGTTACTAACCCTAGACTTACTAGACCTAGTTATACTAACCCTAGCCTTACTAAACCTAGTGCAACTAACCCTAGACAAAGTAAAGCAGGTCCAGGGTTGCAGTGTAGTGGTTGCATATAAAAGACTGTTGGGTCACTCATTCACAACTCATTACTCTAAATATTATAGGAATTGGCAGGAACCTTCTAGTTTGATATGACTGAGTATGTACGATGTAGTTCCTGTTTCAGTTTCCTTATTTTGTGAGTGAGTCATTCAATACTTAACTCCAACTGAAATGCCCGCCCACACACACACACACACACACACACACACACACACATACCACAATTCTGGACAGAAAATCCAGGTTTCATCTCCTCTCCCTAACCAGTGGCAACCGCCATTAAGCCACTTTCAACTGCCCAAAAAAAATGAATTATGCGCCCCCATATCATCAGAAAAACCTTATTTGCAAAAAAAAAAAAAAAAAAAGGATGGATTAAGTCCACTAGAGGGAACCGGTGACCGAGAATCAATCCTCTGTAGCTGAAAGGCGGAATCCCCTCCCAGTGTTTTTTCTCTCGGTCACTCAGCATTGACTTAAAATATTATGACCATAAAAAGAACGGTTGGATATAGCGCCGGACCTTTATCCTTTTTGGTTGCAGGGTAAATAGGGAAACCTGGAACAGGTTCAAGGGCCTTGAACAAGATCCGTTCCTTTCCCAACGTTGTACATCAGGGTGTTGTTCTTCTCTCTGAACGGCCTCTGGCGAGGACACGTTGACTCCTTGAGATATTGAGCACAGCGTCAGACAAACTTTGAACCTTGAAATATAACCTTGACAAGAGGTATTTCCACAAACGTCGTTTTCCACCCAAAACCCTGGCCGTTCGACATAGTAGGAGTGGAGTGAGCTTGTGAAGCGCCGGACCAGAGGGTGACCCGATGTGCGACGGCTCTGACCTATGGTTACCCTGCAGCGTTTGGTCACCTGCCGAGTTGCAGAGTCTGCCTTAAGTAAGCAAGTGCACACACAAACAGCGTATACAAAGAGGTGCCACGAATGTACTGCACTTGTGAAAATGTTAAATACTTGAATCATATGTGACAGACTAAAACAAACATTCAACTTTTAATTGCTTCTTCACTATTGGGCAAAAAAAAAAAAAAGGTTTAAGCCTTTTATTTCCCTGAGTAATTATAATATTCAAATCAAAGGTCCACTCACTACGAACAGTATGACACTTCCCACGTTGCAACAGAGTTTAACGGGGCAGCTGTAGTGTTTCCGATACAGCGATTAAGTCCCTGAGGTTACACAGGACTGTTTATAATTGTTGTGTGCGATGCTGAGAAGCTGCATTTTGCTGCGACATGAAAACACCAGCCACGGCCCCTGCACGGGGGCCTCCGTGAGACAGATGGTGTAAAACACTAACCTGTGCAGTCCCCACGAGGTTACCACAGTTCAGTGACTGCGGAGCAGCCGGGCGCTTATCACAAAGGCACGTGGGGCGTCTGCCTTTTCCCAGTTTTTCTGGTTTCCCATTTAGATGTATATTTTGTTGTTTGTTGTTATGGAGGGAAGGATGGAGGGAGGGTGACTTTACAATTTTACTTGAAGTGTAAGTTCAACAACAACAAAAGTCAGCTCTCATTGCTTTGAAATCCACAGCAGGTTCCTCTCGGAAGCTTGAACTATTTTGAGAACACTCTGGGACTAATCAGAAATCGCGCGGCATTCATTGAGTGTATTCGGTCGCTCAGTGGCGAAGCCTGACTCTGACGCTGGAAATCGAGCCGCATTACATCATACGTCCATGGAGTTCAGCTTCGGGATCCGCCCCCCTCACCGAGCCCCTGGGCTCCTGTGCTGCTCATTGGCGCCCTCCGGTCTGCCTGTGCATTGTGATTGGGTCGAAACAAGGGCAGGCCTCCACCACGCCCACTGACGGACTGACATGGAAAGGGCAAGTGAATGGAGTTTGGTGTTGTCCTTATACATGTGTAGACCCGGTTGACACAGAAGGAAAGCAAGCGAAAAATATTATCCATATGTACAGTATGTGCAATTCCACATAATGTGAGGGGGCGGTTTCGGTTGAATTACTGATTTAAATGGTAGAACAGGTTTTGTTTTTTTTATTTCTGTTGTACTGTCTATGCAAAGATTACATCCGTTAAACATTTGACACATAAATCAAGCAGGACACGTGACGGCGCTGCTGAAGCGACTTCCCGGAAGATCCCGCTCTTGCTTTCGCAACCCGTCCACGGCGTCATTATTTCTCAGCGGCTCCTAAAATAAGTTCTCCCAAACATCCGATTAGCCTCATCCCCTCTGAGTGCCTGTCGCTCGGCCCCGTTCCTTCAGGTTCACCGAGGCCTTCGTCATTGTCTCGGTCCCCAGCCTGCAACCCTTGGGTTGCCTTGCGTAACAGCTTTCTTTGAAATCCCCACAAAGGGGGTAGCCCGGCGCACTTGGCTTGCATCTTCATCTCAGGATGAATACCTCCCTTTCTCCCAATGAATACAAGCCGCTCGCCATAACCCTCTGTAAAAGGGCTGGCGAGAATATTAAGCAGGCCCGAACAGACGGACAGACAGGACAAGCGATTGCTCTACGGACTTTGGAAACCAAACCTCAGTACAATAGAGAGGGACATGAGGTAGAAAATGAATTTCGTTTGTTCAGAGGTGCAACATTTGAGAATGTTGGCGGTGTTTCAGACATTTGAGTCTTTTAAAGAACTAATCTGTCCTTTCGAGTCGGATCGCCGCATCATGCCTGTGCCCACTTCGGAAATATGCTGTGAGCTAAATATAAGTTAATGTTAATGTTATGGATAAGGTGTCATAGTGCCTTGGCTGCCGTAAACATCCAGACCCTGGTCAGTGTTAACATTTTCGGTGCTGGCCGACCTGGTGGATTCACCCCTTTCCTCCAAGAATAACCCTTGGCGTGAGCCCGGCCGTGCATAGTCACTTTTATGTTGTCATGGATCGACTTTTGAACAGACACGTTATTGCATTCAGAGAGTCTGCACGTACCTCTGCTCCCTGGGTATATTTATTTACGACATCTGATTAAATTAAAATATGCTCTTTGTCCTTTGTGATATGGAAGCATAAATACAATTTTATTGAAGGAAAAAAATACATTTGGGGAAAGAGAAATTCAAATATAATTGGGATATTGCCTTTTCATTTCCCTTATAGCATAATTGTATGGACCTAAAAATGAAATACCCTTTAAACCTTACATTTTCAAAAATTGTCTTGCTTCAGACAGATATTATATGCATGCATTGCATTCTGTTTCCATGGTTACCAACCTGTCAATCATGGGTGCCCCCAGGGACCTGCAGGCATTTAGAGGGGCAAGGGCTGTGGGCAAGATGCGGCAAAAAGGAGGTCTTTGTTTTTGGTCATTCCACTTTTTGAAGGAAGAGGAGGAGGGCGTTTCCCTTTTTTTTTTTTAACTTTTCTTTATTTTAATCAAGCAGCCTGTCATCTATAACTTGAAGTGTTTGCCTTTTTTCCTTGAAATGACTACACCCTTATTGCCTGAAAAGCGGTATAGAGAGAATTTAGCTATTTCCCCATAATGCATCTGGTTGCTTCTCTGAGAAGATGGAAAACTGAGTGCTGACTGTGGCGCTTCTGTCCGTTGTTGTTTTGAGAAAATGGTTGATAGGTGGTCTGACCATTCAAATGAATGCAATTTAATATCCATCTTGCATAGAACACATTTAAGCTATACATACATATGAGAGGTATAATTGCTTTTCAAAGTTTGCAGATTTCTATCACTGCATTTATTTTTCTGAATGCAGATTTCTAAAGCTGCAAACATTCTTTCATAGTTTCACTGATTTTAATAGTATCACCCTAAAGCAAGTAATTAGATTGTACTTCCAATAGGGTACATATTTGTTTCCTCCCGTGATGTGTTTTTGTTGTGTTTGGACCGGTTCACAGCGCACCCATGGCTCCAAGCGCCTCATGCCGGAAGATAAAGGTCAGGCTCGATAAAAGCGAAGACACAACGTTTCGGTAACGTGAGAAGCACTTTTTAGTAGATTGTATAGTTTAACAGTGCCTCAATTGATACTACAGACCTTGCGCACACATGCATGCACACGCACGCCGGCATATGCACACACATCCCCACCCCCGCTCACGCAAACAGTCCTGTCATTGTCTCGCAAATTACATTGAGCAGCAAGGCGTGCATTGACCTGCAGAGAACTGACCCCTCTTACCTTCCTTTGAGGATTCCATCGATAAGGATAGAGATAATACGCTGTTAAATGGGACAAAATGCAAATAAATACCATATTTAAAGGAGCAAAAGTAAAAAAAAACCCCAAAAAACAAAACAGTTTATGTTTGCTGTCCACAAATCTGTCTCTCATAGCCTTTGACAGACTGCGGACTCCAGGTCTGATACTTGGAATACGTGCCGGACGTGCAACCCTGCAGTACTGACCTAAATAGGCGGCACAGATAAAGCGGGACAATGCAAGGAGCCTGCGCGAGCGGCAGACGTGGTAGAGGGGATTGTCTGTCTGTGTCAGGCTGTAAGCAGCACCGGCTGGGATCCACGCCCACTGGCCTCTTACATAACCACTTGCATTGCTTGCAGTCCTGTATGTTCAGCGCAGACAAGGCACACTGTACGTGTCGACATGGTTTTAAACACTGATCCGAGGGTTGTTATTATGTGACTTTATTTTTTTTTCTTTTACCATCGTATGGATCCGTTTTTGTTTTCGTTTCTATCTTTACACTGCACGCCAGTTGTCGTTTTTTCTACTATATTTTAGAGTTGTGGTATACCTTTATATAATCACTTCAGTTCATATAGTCAACATTTTCCGTTCACGTGGGCTCCCACCACGAAGGGGACTCAAACTATGTCCTCGCATGAGTCTGCGAGTCTAGTTCAGGCTTGGAGTTCCCAGTCAACAAGTGAAGGAGAAGAGAAGGGGCGGGGGCAGTGTGTAGAAGGAGCTCTGGTGGGAAAACAGGACTGTTTATAATTGGAAAAAAAAGAACATAGCGTCCCCACCGTAACAGCTGCATCCAAGGCTGCCCCCCAACGTCGATACGGTCGATTTTTTAAATCTTAACAGGAGGATGCGTTTCTGTTTATTCTTACAAAAGCCTTTCAAAAGCTGTGAAATGGGTGTGCGTGCATTTTTTGGCAGCAGTGGGCATGCAAATTATGGAAGAATACTGAAAAGGAACTACTGCGTGTCATAGCACACAGGGCTGGTTCCTGTTACACTTGTTTCTATTCAAATACACTTCTGCTCTGACAACGATACTCTTTAGTGACCTTGCGTCAACATTAAAAAAAAAAAAAATTCCTGAAAAGCAACTCTTTCTTATTGTAGGAGCCATGACGGTTCCCGCCGTCAGATTCCGCCAGCGTCGCTGCTCCCCGGCGGTCTCAGAGACGTTGCGGTTCGAGGAAATGCTAATGACTTGATGGAGCGTGCCGGTTCCCATTACAGCACAAAGCAATACATTATGACTCTGAGCGTGCGCTGTGATGTGGGCTGCGCCCGCTGGATCTGATGATTACCCACAAACGCAACTGACGTCAGGAATGCGAGCGCCATACGTTACGGCGCAATTGAACACGCGCCTGAGAGTCGGCCGCTCTCGCCGTTGCTCAGGACACGCAAGGACCTAAAAGCAAACTCCACAATGGAGCTCTGACAGCAACGCTGTTGCCATAGCAAGGTGGAGACTAACCGGGGAGAATCGTTAAACAGGTTACAGGCAGGACAGCCAACCACCACTAATGTTTGCAAAAAATAATAGATAAGGTTGTTGTGTTTTTTTTTAGGATCACCGTCTATCTGACGTGAGTCATTACCTTCCACGACCTTTCCAGGTTAAGTCCTCCACCCTCATAAAGATAAGGTTGTCTGTCTCATTGGTGTGGGTGCGTGACGCTGCGCCGTTGTGCGTTCCCTGGACACTCGGTGTGAAAGTGAGGCGGCGGCCACCGCCAGGGCGGTTGGCTCGAGCGCGACGGCAGACATGGACATCGTCTGCCAAGCCTTGGCACAAAGTCTCATGCCGGCCCACCGGATGGGCCCCGCAGACCCGTGAGTGGCGTGCAGACCCGTGGGAGGCGTTTCAACCCCCAAATGTCTCCCGTGTCCAGGGGCTCGCAGCTCCGGCCTCCCTCGGTCACGTAGCCTCTTATGAAACATTCACCACAGCATCAGCACTATCACGGATACATAACCCATTATGAGGAAGCTGGGGGGGGGGGATTTATTACAGATTTTGTTGCTTCCCACACACACAGAACTGCTGATAATAACGTAATTACGTTTGTACAACACAAAGCGAAACTCAAATGTCTAACGCCGGGGTTTTTTGTGTCTTTTTAATAATTTTTCGAGACGTTATCAGACTTGTAAACATTAGAACAGAGAGTCCGGGTGATCTGGTCGTCCCTGTACAACAATAAGTATCCATTTCCACGGCCGAGTCCTTAAATATTTGGTTCGTGTGAACAGTCCAAGGAAATAACATTTCTTGCCTTTTAAAACAAAACAAAAAAAAAAACAGGGTTAAAAAATGATGTTTAAATGCAATGAAACTGAGAAGTTTACATCGAGAACAATACTTCAAACTGTGACATATATCTGTTTTTCATTCCGACAACCTAAATACATCCCATAATATATTAATCCGTTGTTTTGTCTCCCTTTCAAAGGCATCAAAAAACACTGGAGAAATCTTGACCCCTGCTTGAATGGAAACCTTAGTTTCATTCATATTGTCTGTCTTGCCAGCTGTCATCCACAGTTGACCCAGTTCACCCAAATAGCCCGAAAGATTGGCCAACACAGCCATTTCGATTTGAAACCATTCGCATAGGTCACCATGAGCCAAAACGGAGGAATACAACTGGCTCACACAACAAAGCTCATCTAATATTTGACCTATTATTATTATTATCATTTTTTTAATCCCATTCATTTGTCAGCGGGGGCATTGGAGAATAGGTCCAGGTTCAGAGAATCCTTTTCCTTTTCAGCCACCAAACGGGCGCAACTTCTGTAGCCTTGAGCACAAAACCCATTGTTACATGTATTCTAATCCGACGAGAATGAGACGCAACGTGCAGAGCCTCCCGTTCTCCCGAGGACATTTCTGATGCTTTCTCGAACCGCGACAGTTGCCCTTTTTGACTCCTGGAAGGGTAATGGAACGACTGCGCCCCTCGTCATTACAGCCCAGGGGGGGCGGCAGAAAATCAGGTCTGCGCGTCCCCTTGCTCGTGCAAGACGTGAGGACACGAGGGGGCACGAAACAAGCGGGCCGGTTCTTTGATAGCACGCCTCCATAACCCTTTGCCCTTTCTTTTTTGTGTCTACACCCCCCCCACCCCCCGACCACAGCGCCTTAATTATTGCCGTGCATTTCAGATAGTGAGGCGGAGCGAGGGAGAGGGAGAGAAAGCTTTCTGGGATTGGCTGCTCTTGGCGGAGCTGTTGCTAAGGGGAAGGGTTCACATGATTGATATACAGTGTGTGGCCACTTGTTTGAATAGCCGCTTGCACCCCCATCGAGACGTTATACCTCGGCCTATCCAACACATTTGCAAATGGCAGCAGAGATTGAAATAGATTATAATCCTAAAAATTCACATTAGACTTCAAAGTACTTCCCTACAGAGACAGCAGCATCTATCAGCGGTGCTGGTTTATAGTTAGTCCTGTATCCGTTATCCCTGGTACGACAGTCCAGTGTTTCTGTATATTCAGTTGATGGAATATGAAAGTGTTCATCTGATAGTCTTTATCCAACGGCCGTGCATGCAAGAGCGATTCTTCAAATATTTGAGGGATACTGGGAGAAGGAAAAAAAATAAGTTGATTTGAAGCAAGCATAATATGCATTTCCTGTTCAGAAGCAGTAAAATATTGATTAGTCCTTAATGCTGTACTACTCTGGGAGGCTGCACATTTTGCTTTTAGATAAGATAACACTTTATTGGTGCCCAGAAGGAAACTCAGGTGTAAGCAAATGATACCGGTTAAGTCAGTCGCCAAAATTGAAATGTTAAAACAATTGCGAGACATGCCCTGCATTGACATACCGGTCCGTGGAATGGACAAGTTGCAACTCATGCAATGTTTTGGCTTGGCATACGGGCATCGCCCCACATTTCAGCAAGGCAAGTGCTTGACGTGACTTGCGTTCACACATTTGGCAAGTGTTTCCATGGGGGGGGGGGGGGGGGGGGGTGAGTTCCCACTTCCCCTCTATAAAACCACTTTCTGTTTGTGATAAAGTACAAGACACATCAATTTTTCCAATTCTTTATTCAGCATTTATACTGCATTTTCGCTTAATATATCAAAAAAAAACAAAAAAAAAGTTCCGAAATATTCCAAAGGACAAACAAATGAGTGGTTCATTACAACTTTCAAGCCAATCTGAAGACAGGAACCTGATAAAAGAGGGGGAGGGGGGGCCAAATTAAATTGTATAAAAAAATTCAAGGCACAGAATGTTACACAAGTATTGGCGATGACAACCATAAGACCATTTTTTGGAGACAGGACAACCAGCATTCCAAAACTTCTACCGCGAGACCTATCCGGCACCCAGATATGTGGACCACTTGAAATGAAAAGACCCAAGAAACGTGGCGCACCAACAGATAGTGTAGTGTGATAGTGAGTCTATACTCACTGAAAACATTGTGTACTCAAAATTTCTTTCCCCTACGGGCTCAGGGGGCATGTGCAGCACGTGTTATTGAAATAGTTTAGTGAAGCTGGTTTAAAAAAATAAAAAAATAAAAAAAAAAAGGGGGGGGGGGGGGGGAGTTCTTTTTAGAGTGTCAAATTGGGCAGGATTGAGAAAAAGAATAAAATAAAAGCGGCCCCCGGTCACTTCAGTCCATTGACGATCTTTTAGGTGCGCTGGGGGTGGGGGTCCGCCCCCACTTCTCTTCCCAAAAACAAACCCCCGCCCCCCCGTTGTGTTACGAGTTTAGCAGTCTAGTTACAAATTAGCAGGGACCGGCTTATCTCATGAAATTCCCCCCGCCAATTTCCCTCTTGTAGCGATTGGTGAGGTGGTCCGCCTGCACCGTGAGCTTCGACAGGACCCCAAAAAGTCCCCTGAGGTGAAAGTGGAACTGGTCCTCCAAGTCAGAGTTGCCGGCGCAGGGAAGGTCTCCGGTCACCGGCGTCTGCTCCTCCTGCTTCACGGCCATCTCCAGGAAGCTGGCGCCGCTGCTCATCTCCCGCTTCAGCAGGCCCCACTCCATGTCGTTCTTTATCGACTTGAGGAGCAGGTAGTGCTCATACATGTCCCTCTGCTTGTTGGACAACGGCTGGTTGTTGTTTGTCTCCGTGGCCGCCTGCTCCTCCAGCGGCATGTCCCGCAGGAGGCTGGGCACCATGATGGTCTCATCCATGTTGTTGGCGGCGGCGATAAAGCGGTGCATGACGTTGATGAGAGAGTGCTTGTTGCTGGCCGAGTCGCTGCTGATCTGCATCATTTTGAAGGCTTTTGTTGTTGTTGTTGTTGTTGTTGTTGTTGTTGTTGTTGTTGTTGTTGTTGTTGTTGCGGGGTTTGCTTGTGGCAGACAGGTGGAGTAAGGCAGAGCTGCTGGACGCACAGGAGGTAGATGGTCCAAAATGTCACACTGCAGGAAAGTGACAGAAAGCACAACACAAGAGAATATACGTCAGGTCAAAGTGGCTACATTAGAGACAATACTATACTCGTGAAATGTAATCGACAAATAATAGCGATCACATGGAGTACTTGTAAAACATAGTATAAACACTGGATTTATAACTAAGCCACATAGTCACACACGGGTCAGATCAGATGGATTAGTGCAGCCAGGCTTAGAGGGGCGGACTCGCAATAACATCAACGTCCAGATCCATTTCACTGAAGCGAGGCCGGCTCAAACACACGCACCCCTGTGTGATGGAGGGAGGGAGGGGGCGGAAAACAAACAACGGGGCAGCTCAGGACCAACCGCCCAACTGCAGCGACACAACCGCAGTGTGCTACAGCTACAACAAAGCCTGTGACCTTGCCCCATCGCCACAGACGAGAGAGGAGAACAGCGCGAAACAAAAAAAATAAAATAAATAAAAAAAAAGATGTACCGCTGACCTGGACGATAAGGCAAACTGGAGTGCTTTCTTGGTGGTGCCGCTTTTGGTTAACGTTTAATTCCAGCTGCTCTCGGGCTCTGCTCACACCACCCGCCGGGAAGAAACGTAAGGATTTCCCCGGTCGCCAGGCAGCGGATATCGGCTTTTATAGGAGCCGCGCCGGGTGGCGGGGGAAGGCCCCTCCCGTTTACTCCCTACAGCCGAGCTGATTGGATAGTGACGGGTCGGTGGGCGGGCTCTTAGGGCGCCTGATACTGAGCGAGCCTATCAGAGGTCGCTTTAGCACTGTCAATCAAACATGTGAAAAGGGCTTGCCCGGCCGCGGCCCTCACAGGAAGTCTTGCCAAATTTATATTCTGGAAGTAAATTTCAAAAATAAAGAAAATTTCAGAATGCTATTATCGGTAGAGATTTTAAGGCTCCATTTAGACCATTAAACTACATTAAATCCACCCAGGGGCACACTGGCAGTTTGTCATGTTGTGCAGCAGCGCCCCCTGGCGCTCACACCAATTTTACACCCAAAACTCATCAGCCTCAAATAACTGAACTCCAAGCCAATATTTTTAAATATTGAGTCTTTACTTGGATATTCATATAAAAATGAAACAAATCCATAATATTTATAACAACAACAACAACAACAATAATAACAACCCCCCCTTATCTGTTTGCATGAGTACTCTATTTGAAGTTGTGACACCACAGATTGGATTTCTTTGCTGCACTCTATTTGAGAGTTGTGACATCACAAGAGTTGTATTTCTCCTTTCAAAGTTATCACGAGCATAATACAGTATATTCAAGTGTCATTTTGATGTTTTTCATGGGTCTCGAAATTGTGGAAAGTGTAGCACGGTAAAATGTCTAATAATACTATTACTAATAATAATAATACTAATAATACTAAGAAAAAGGGCAATAATAGCAGGTGCGCGGTGCCGCCAGTACACTTGATGTTGATAGGGTATTTATACTGACTGAAAATCCAAATGAAAATAAATCATAACTGGTAAAAAACAATTTTTGTACACTAAGCGATGTGTGAATCCAACAGTGCAAACCAGCCAGGTAACACCTTGCCCACTGTCAAGTTTGGTGATTCATACGATGGAGATGTTTTAGAGCAGCAGAGACTGGTACTCTGGTCGGGATTTGATAGGAAGACGGACGGTGCACAATTTACAGAAATCCTGGGCGGGAACTTTTCCTTTCAGTGGATAATGGAGCGGCTTAAAAATAAGAACACCGATGACCTTGAGCGACCAGATCAGACTCAACTTTAACCCCATTGAACATCTCTGGCAACAGGCAAGACCTGCTGTCTACTCCCCTACTGACCTGGCACAGATTGAGCAAAAGGAAGGAGGAGTGAGACGACCTTGCTCCATCATGTTTTGCAAAATGAATAGAAACTCTTCCAAAAGCACTGGCTGCCAAATCGACGAGGCGGCTCAGCCCCAAGTGAGGTGGATGAATGCATATGAATAGAACTCCCTCCCCTTTCTTTTTGGGGCTGCACTGCAAAAGTGTAATATACACAAGACTCCCAGACAAACTGAACAAAATTGCAGGTTATGTCATTTATGGGAGCTGGAATATTTAGCTGAATGCAGGTCACACTTCCTATGGTATAGAAAGCACATTTATGAAGTGGGTTTCTGGGAAGTAAAATTACGATTGTTATGTTAGTATGCCTTTAAAAACGTATATTCAGACAAGGCTGTTCTCTGCAAAATGGTTGTCAGAATTTACATTTGACCTTCTGTCTGTCAGAGTCTGGGATGTCACTAACTCTCCCGTTCCTTCTATCCATAAGGGACACTCAAAATAGTTAAATAAAGAAAATAATGGATACTCTATTTTTAAAGATATGAACCCACCTATATTTGAGCCAATGCTTTTGAATTTTCCAAACAGTAACTTGCTGTGCTGGGAACTGCTTTGACAACTTAAACCAACTTTTATACTTTGACATCTTGAACCAAGGTCTCTGAGTCAATTCATTTCAGTTGATGTGAGACTGAATCCCGACTTGTTCGTGCTGTAGATAGAACATCAAACTGATCCTGGGCTTTTCCATCTGCCACAGCCGCTATTAACAAACCATTTTTTCCCCAAACGACAAAGCCAAAGAACATGATTTTTATCTTTATTTCTCAAGTATTACACACACATGCAAACACTAAACAATTTAACACTGACAACTGTAGCAGGAAGAAAGTGTGGCGATAATAACCAAGCACAAGTGCAGACTGAAAGAAGCGGGCCGAGTCTGTGCCCGTCAAAAAGGCTAATGTTATTTTCCTTTCCCCCAATTTCCCTTTCGATTAATCTGTGGTTTATCACCATCACAAACTGGCCTATTGACGTTTCTCCAGCTACAAGAATTTTCACACTCAAAAGTTCACTCGGTTTTTTTGTGCCACTTTAACTATTTTCCTCTATCATTAGCACACGGGCTTAACATTGGCAGACTTGCAAAACACTGCGGGTACAATATCTAACTTATTTTTACAAGAACTGGAAATGCTAATGAATTGATAAAGTTAATTACACGGAAAAAGTATCAGAATAATACCTGTGCATCGTTGAAATGAACTACAAAATGCATACGTTCCAACCCCGACAGCCTATTCTGTCCCTTATGATGTCCTCGACTGTGTTCCCTTCTGTTTTGGTGGTCGTTGGAGAAGTCAATTAAAATGAGCAGCAAGTGTTTTTTTTTTTGTTCCCCCTCTAAAATATAACTAACACAATATTATAAAATGATGAGAAAATTTTCATTCGGTTTCAATCCAGGGGTGCCTGTCAGTAACCTAGGAAACGAGAGAAGACAGTGTAAGTGTGTGTCAAAAATAGACCTTTAGCTATGAGCATTAATATTTGACTTTCTTACCGCTTCATCCTGTTACTTGGGAATGAAAAAAATTACGAGTGATATACCAGTGCATAACGTTTTACCTGTGTGACACTGCTAGACCATTTCATATTGGTTGTTGGTGATGTATCGAGACAAGCAGCAGGCCAGGAATATTCCAATGAGCTGAGTAAAAAAAAAACAACAAAGAAAAACAACCCAAAAATACCAAATCAATCCTCGTTCTACAAGAAACAAACGAGCTTATCAGCAGAAACGCAACTGTTTCCGAGACCAAACATCTAAAAACACGTCCGAGTGAACGTCAAGCAACTTCACCTGGAAGAAAGCAATTCCAAAAGATATCCCCGCAATGATCCCCAGGTTGCCCTCCATCACCGTCGACACCAGCGAGAAGCATCCCTAAGATTAAACAAGAGACACTTAACAAACACCGCAGCGAGACAATTGAGGAATAAAAAAATGAATAAAAATAAAAATAAAAAAACGTAATCTGACTGGCTGTGTAGGCTGGCTGATTTAATATTGGCGGATAAAAATCCACCTCAGCTTACGGTTTGGTACACCTCGGTGCCGGCCATCTCACGGTTCTTGAGGGTCTCGGGCGTACAGTTGGTGTTGTCCTTGCAGCAGCTAGGGGGTATGCCGCTCTGCCTGAAGTAGGCGGTCTCAAACCAGTCGGTGTAATTTTTGACTCCACAGCAATGCAACTACGTGGGAAAAAAAAAAAACCACGAGTAAAACAATAAAGATGGCGCTGCAAATGTCTTTCAGCCAGAACAAAGGGGGTATGAGTTTTTATTGATAAAGAATAATTGGTTAATGAAGGACACAGAGTGGCCGGATCTGCATGGGAGGGAGGGAGGGAGGGAGGGGCGGGCGCAAACCGCATTCACACATTAATGTAATATTTACTTAGCAACAGGAGAAAATTATTAATCTAGATATCGGCGGCGGTACAACACCCACCGTCCTCTGGATTGTGTCCACAGCTGCGCTTTGGCTCTCGGTGCCGTTGTAGTTCTGCACTGCGTTTCTATAGGAAATGTCCAAAATATTCTTGATCTGGGGAATCCAGAGGGAAGCTCGTTACATCTCGGACATCACACATTTTTTAATGGCGGGCCTCAAATGTCGTGTGTCCGTGTCTCACCTCGTGCCTAAAGAGGAAGCCCGAGATTCCGGCCACAAGCTCGGCCAAGAACACCAAGGCCAGGAACATGGCGTACTGGACAGAACACACACAGCATGAGTGACCAGGGGCCCACATGGAAGACGTGCCTCAAGGAATATACCACCCCTGCAATATACTGACCAGTTTGAGCATCCATGGGCTTCCGCGGCACGTTGCGAAGCAACCGAACAATCCGAAAATAACAATGGTGGCTCCGGTCCCGATGAGGACATATGGCGCATTGGTGCTCTTGTCGGAAGCCAGGGATAAATAGGACTCCAGGCTCACCTTCCCCCACACACCAACCGCGAGCAGGATCACTCCTGTGAACTGAGGAAGCACAACAAGTCAGCTCAAATCTCAGAGGACGCTTCAAAAGATTCGGGCCGGGTCAGAGACACCACCTTAGGATTTTAGGGCGCGGAGCCCACCCTCTTAATCACACGCTTACTGATCCCCACCGCCGTGCCGGCTGAAAAAGCCCCGTTGTGGCAACCGTCTCTTAAAAGAGTTGGGGGAAAAACCCTTGAGGTCTTACGTCCCCTTACCAAAGCTCACGCGGCTGTTCTGAAACAGCATGTGCGTGTGTTTTTTTTTTTAATAAATCGACCCATCAATCCTCAGACCGCTGTACTCTGACGTGATCAGAGTCAACATTTTCAGTTGGAGCATCTTCCTCACTCACCGCTCTTACTCTCCCGAGCCATTAGTCCCTAATGGGAGTCATCAGCGCGTTCAACCAGGACCCATAAACAACCAGATAAAAGCCATGGTGAACTTTGCACCCAGTAAACAGCCGTGTCACATTGGTAACGCAAAGAAAAAAAAAAAAAGGGCGACAATGGGCAGAAAAAAAACTTAAAAATTAAAAAAATAATAATAAGGATTAACATTATCCTTTTGTAGCTGGAGCGTGTGAACACTAGCACAGTATAAAGTATTGTTTTCCATCTCGTGTTGGATTCAGTGTCATATTACAGTAAATTATCTCACCTGTTGCCTTTGGAAATCATGGAAGAGTCAATACCAAGTATTTGACTCGTATCTCATTAAATACTTTGGCGCTTTTCCAGAGAAACATGAACAAAATGATAGAATTAATCTTTGGCCAAATGATCTCTCTCTGTTATTTAATAAAGTATTTAAGGTCGATTTAAAAAGCTAAGCATCATATATTTGGTAAGTTTTGGGTGGAAAGTGGGTAGGTTATGTGCTACAATGGTTCTATGAACGGTTTCTATTATATTATTATATGTTAACAGTTCCCTTTAGGTCAGTAAGCGGCGCAGGAACTGGGAATTAAAAAAAAAAAAAAAAAAAGAGGACCGTGGAGAACCTGTCCCCCCCGCCCCAGGTGCGTGTGGGGTGCGCCGGGTGAGTCCGGAGAAGGCGACGCGTCAGGGCACCGGGAGGGTTGGCGGCGGCCGCGGCGGTGCGGACGGACTCGGGTGAGAAAACGGAATAAATCGGACCCCGAGCGACGCGGCTTCGCTGGCGCCGACGCGGCGGGTCCAAGGCGTCCGCCCGCGGCTCCCCCAGAAAGCGCTGCGCTCGCGTGTTTCGACCCGGGGGTGCCGCGTCGCGCCGGCACCGCTCCTCAGCCTCGTCGTTACCGCGGTTCATCGGGCCCCATTTTTTTTTTTTCCCCATTTTTTTTTTTTCCCCCTTTTTTTTTTTTTTTTTTTTTTTTTTTTCCCTGTTCATCGCACACGGACTCACCCAAAATATGAGGCTGTAGGAAATGAGGAAGGTCTTGAGGCAGGTGATCACGGGCTTCGTCTGAAGCCGTCTGGACGGCGCTGCCATGGTGGGGTTCCTTTTGGGTTGTGTTCTTTTTTTCCTTCCTTCCTTCCGCGGGCGGGGAGAGAAAAGTTCGGTCGCTCGCTGCGCCCTGTCTGCGGGAGAGGAAGGCAACTTTGGCCGGAGATCCAAGCGGGAGAGGGGGAAGTGTCGTCACGAACCCGCGTTCACTTTCCTGGGGGGGACGTTGTGGAAAAATAAAATACAATATAAAAAAAAAAAAAAAAAAAAGGACTTCTAATATTACAAATTATTGTATATCTCTTTTATTTTTACATTTCTATGTATTTTATATTTGATTCAACTACTACGGTAATGTTTGGATATACTTTTTCCCCAATTATGGTATCACCAGGGGTGAAGATAAAAAAAGTAAACAATAATAATAATGATAATAATAATAATAATAATAATAATAATAATAATTAATTGATAAAAGCACTTAATTACACCGCACGCGCCCCTACGCTTCACTTGTACATGCGACAAAACAAAACATTTAATCTGGCAAAAAAATAGATGAAAATTTTTTTTGAATCAAATCAGAGGCGTGGAGATAACAATTAACATTCCTATTAAAGCTGGTAAACTGCTCGGATCCGTTTGATTTAAACCACAGCCAGCCACTCCGGGGCCGGGGTAGTACGCAAGACTAGGCCTTGGGGTCTTGGGAGGAATTGCAGATAAATCAAATCAACTCCACTCCATTGACTTTCGTTGAAAGATGTTCAACTTTTTGTGGGTTTTTAGTTAAACCACACGGTAGTTTATGACCTTTTAATTATGAAGGAGGCGGGAGGGGCGTCCTCAGCCAGAGCTTACCGGGGGTTTTGGTGCCGTGGGACAGGGGTATAAGTAAGCTTGCAACGGGGTGCCTCGCCATAAAGGTGGAAACTCCTACTTTACATTTCCCCTGCCCAACGTGGGGGGTATAATATGGTTAAAGTGAAAAGTAACCATTGTGCCCCCAAGCGGCATTTTCCAACTCTTGTAAACGACAATGATCATCGCTCTACACCAGGAGAGCCCCCCGCCGGGGTCTGGCTGAGGACCACCCACGCTTCTAAAACGGTGAAAACGCTTTTTCTGGATTGTGATTTGACATTTAAACTTAAATCTTGCTCACAAAAAGTGAAAATCTCACAATTTAACCCCCCCCCCCCACTATTATTAGCGAGGTTGAGTATATAGCTTGTGAAAAAAAACATGACAAATATATCTACAATAAATAAAATAAGAAAAAAATAAAATAAGTGAAACAAGTAAAGTGGAAGAATGTAAAATAATAAAACAAAATGAATAAATCATATCAAAAGTAATTGAGCCGTGAACCCCCCTGCGATACCTTCGATGGTCCGTAGGGGGCGCGGACCCGGGAACCCCCCGGTCTACAGAACATTGATCAGACCCTCTTTCGGCTCGGTCCTCCCCTTTGCCATCGGTGGTCGGTCGTACCGTTTTTACCTTCTCTTCTTATACCGGAGATTACAAACCGCAGACAATTTGGAAATCCTTTTCCCGCCCACCCCACTCAACAGAAGGCACAATGATCTGTGGAGCTGCGGACGACAGAACTTTTGCCATTTCCCTCCACCGCTTTGTTACGCTGCTGATTTTCTACCTCGCAGGTGAGCCGCGATACCTGGACGCCCGAGGCACCTTCAGGTTATTCACAGATGCAGAGTTTATTATAAGAAAGGATGGAAACTTGTAAACATGCTTGTTTGTTGCCAGTGGAAATCTGTGTTTTTTTGTTTTTTTTTTCCTCCCTTTGTATCCCAAACATCATGAATTCAGTGGGGAAATAGGCGCATCTCCGCTTGGTATTGAATGCAGATGTTGTGGATTTGTGAGGAAACCGCTGGAATAAACACAGGGGTCGTACTCATCCCTCAAGGACGAGATAAAAACGTACTGCGATTTTTACAGTGATTAACTGACTGGAAGTGACGAGAAACCTACTTTAATTGACCTTTAAAGTTATTGCAATAGCGGAAATTCTCATGTAAAGTGGATTACAGTTATTCCCGTGCTACCGTAATTATTAAACCGTAAAATAAGACCAATACTGTGATTTCATGCTGCTTACATTTTAAATGTTGTATTCATTCAGGGAAGGCAAATTGTTAATTCCGATATCACTGATTGTAGAAACAAAGTGAGAACATTTGTTTATAGAACATACAAAAGAAATCCACATCCACACATTGACACCATTTAACGATAATAACTAATAATACTAATAGTCGCAGGTTAATTGCTCTGCTGTTCCACTTTTCTTTTTCTGTTTCTGTTTGTGTATGTGCCTGCTCAGGGGAGTTTCTTTTGATTGGGCTTGTCCCAAGATGTTGGTATAGTAATTATTACACTCTATCAATCACTACCAGCTAATTACTAAGTCTCCAAGGACCCACTGTGGAAAAGCTATTATTTTAATGCCACTAGATAGTAAGTGACTTAAGTTTGACCTGAGGGACTGACTTAGGGAGACCCAAATTCAGAAAATACATCCACTGAGAATTTAAATCAGAGTAATTATATTATTTCACCGGAACAAGTTGATCGCCCTCGTGATCTTATGAATGTTAACTGTAGATCGGGATCAGGGGTCGTCAACGTCAATGTGCCGTCAGGGGACCCGCGGGGGCCCTTCAGGAGATTCCAGAGGGCCTCAGCTAAATGATGAATAGTTCAACATTATTCATCATTGTTACATTTTCAAGACGTTAGCACCGTGAGAAAATTTACAATAAAGACTGTTTTGAACGTAGTTTCACTGTTTTCTCCCCAACTATGGTTACAGACAGGTGTGGAGCTTTGGACTTAACCGGGGGTCCCAGGGACCAAATCCTATCAACTGTGGGCCAAATGTGCGCACTGGCTCTGTGGGCCAGTGCGTATCAAATTCAGGGTCCTTGACGTGAAAAAAGGTAGAGAATCACTGGTCTACATGGTGTCTGAAACAAGCTCTTTTTGCGCGCCGTGATTTGGGATCAGAAGTTATACCCCGTCTACCGTAACGTGACTCACCCGCCTCTTAGACGCTCTCCCTGACGGTCTCCCTGCGTGGTATAGTCAGTGCTTTCAGCTGTGGGGAATGTGCCCGACGCGTTTGTGCGTCAGAGTCTGGCAATTCTAGACCCTTTCCATTGACGACCAGCACGATGACACACGGCGGATGATATGTTAAAAGACATGTTTTGATATCACACCGAGAATTTTCTATTTATTTCTTCACATTTTACCTCGCTCCCCTTTGTTTTCCACAATGACATACACTGGTACACAGTCTGTTTGGCTCATTTCCTGTCAGAGGCACGTGGAAAAAGTTAGCGGGAGGAAGATTTTACTGAGTGGGACAAGCTTGTGAAAGAAAGCCGTCTAAATGCAAACGTGGAAAGGTGAGATTAACAGCCTTTGGAAAATGTTCCAAGATTCCAGAGGATGGCAAGTCACAGTATTGGTTTTATATTTGAAATCCACCATTGAGCAAATAATTGTCATTTGGCACACAATACAAAATCTAATTATATAACAGGGTTTGGGTTAGAGCTGACTCAGCAGAGCGAATGTGAAAACACATCACGGTAGGGTGGGAATTAAGGGTTATGAACTGGATTGGAGGAAGGAAGGTTGGCAGCGACTGTTAAAAATAAAAGTAATTTTTTCAAGATCTGAAAGGAAAAAGGACAACTTGCGTTAACCAAAAATGCTGAGAAAGGTCTATGTCAGTGGGGGAGTCTTAATGGTATGGAAAACTCCTGGAAAGGGGGAAAAAAAACTCCTGGAAAGAGCGGCTTACACGGCCAACGTTTTGTACAGCAAGGGAGTATTAATAAACTTGTCAAAAATAGGGACAAACGAATGCAATGATGATGTTTGCAGTAATTAACTGTCAATCAAGTCGTTCACGTCACGGTATTCAGCAGCTGCGGGAACAGGAGCCGCTTAAATCATTGCGTTAAAAGTGTCTCTGTTCTCCGGTTTAAGTTTGGGTCTGGGCATGTATGACTGTGTCTAGCCTTTAGGAAAAAAAGGTGGAAACTCTACAAACATGATATTCCCACGTCCTCTCTCCAATACACGCGTCGTTTGGACAGTGGTGTGTGTTTCACAGCCCTGGGGTCATGTCTGCAGGATCACCGACTGCTTCACTGATTGCAAGTCCAGGTGACTGTGGATCGGAATGTTATGGAGCTGGCCCACGTGCACACACACACACACACACACACACACACACACACACACACAGTTATGCAATATATCTATTCTGCATAGTAAGCGATGGTTGACACTATATTTTATTTTAGCTGGATCTGAGGCAACATACAGTAACTACGAGTTGTCATCTGAGGAAGACTACACTCCAAGACTGGACTACAACAGTATGTATGGAAGAACGCACACACACACGCACGCACGCACGCACGCACGCACGCACGCACGCACGCGCACGCGCGCACACACACACACACACACAATCAAGTGAAGGCTTGTATAGCCTTTGGTTAGTCACATGCTGGCATACTGTAGTTCTGCTCTGACAGTATAGCATTGGAGGGGAAAAAAGCTTTTTATTCTGAAACATCTTGATACAGACCCCAGGTGGTGCCATAATCCGACCCTGGCCAATGGTCAGCTGACCTGCTTCTCCCCTCGCGGAGGAAACTACCGCAGCACCTTGGGCACCCGCTGTGAGATGACCTGCGACCGCGGCTACCGGCTGCTGGGGAAGTCCTCCATCCGGTGCTTGGCAAACCGACGCTGGTCCGGGACGGCCCATTGCCGCCGTATGTGGGAGGTGGACACTGGCTTTACGCTCTCCGTTTTTCAGATTTGGAAGTGCTCCAAAGAATGATTCGGCCGGTTCTTGTTGTTCCTGCAGAGGTGCGCTGCCACGTCCTGCCCCTGATCCCACGTGGCACGTACAGCTGCACCCATGGCTTCGTGGTGGACTCGAGGTGCGACTTCACCTGCGACCCGGGACACCGCATCAATGGAGAACACTGGCGCACCTGCCTGGCCGGGGGGTCCTGGAGCGGTGTGGAGCCCGTCTGCATCGGTATGTTTTCTATTTCAGTTCATATTATCTTATTTTATTTCACCTTTGACATTTTTTTTTACAGGGTGGGTTGGCTCGCATGGTTTCTCACAGCAACACCCCGTTGCAGCAGTGGCTCCGGAGGTGGTTCGAGCCTCGGCTCCTCTTGGCTAATTTTCCGAGGTGTCCTTGCGCAAGACAGCTATCCCCTGAGAGCTTCCAACAAGTCTGAGATGATTACTTGGATTTCCCAGGAAATGCAACATCAACAAACTTTTTATTGTTTTTACACCACATATTCAGCTTGACCTGATTCATATTTTTTTTATGATTATCTTTTTTTATTTTGTTTTTTTTTTGCCACTTAGGTACATCAAATACTACCTTCTCCCAGAAAAATGGACTTGCATGGCTGACTCTCTCGTTGGTGTGTGAAAGGGTGTAATGCGCCCTGAGTGGCATTAGCGGCGAGAAAAGCACTATATGAATGCTGTCCATTTATATGAATCAAATAGCGAAATGTGGTTATAATGAGGCAAGTTTAAAAACAGTTACAGTGACTTACTGCATTTAAAGCCCCGTCCTTGACGAGAGATTTCAATTTTCAAACAGAGCGCGAGTCATTCAGCTGGAGTTCCCTCTGCAGGCTGTTGCAGGTAGAAGGAGCAGGTTTTGGTGGCTAAATAGGCCGCTGGATTCAATATTGCCCTGGTCTTCTTCCACAATGACATCAAGTAAAGCCATATTTTAATATCCTGTTGCCGTCAGTTTAGTTTAAGTATTTAAGTTGATCATTTTATCATTTTCAGGAAAGCGACAGTCAAAACTGTTATGCAACTGCAAAAAGTTGTGCTTTCCCTTTCCCGCCAGGAGTTGGACTTTAATTAAATCCAACTGTAATAATGCTGTTCTTTTGTTATTGTTTTTGAGTCTTTAAAAATTCCAGCTCTCCTAGTGCTCCGTCTCCCACTGCACTCAAACACAACAAATATCTCCACTTCCCTGCTCGCCACATATTTTCTCTCCGTTTCCTCATTGTTTTTTTGGAGCGCCTCCAACACCAGGCTTCATTTTCAGACTAACAGAGAATGTTAACAGCGAGCCCAGCCCCATGAGCGGGGCCAGTCTATTCTCTATGATATTGGAGACAATTTTCTTTTTAATCGTTTGACTGTTTCAGATGATGACCCTCCAAAGATAAAGTGCCCCTTTTCCAGAGTCAAGGTCGCCGATCCTGGACAGCTGACTGCCAGCGTGTCCTGGGAACCCCCCGTTGCCACGGACACAGCTGATAAAACACTTCAGTAAGTCTTCTCTTTCCTCCCCCCCCCCCCCCTTTTCTTGTTCACTTACTGTACTGTCAAAGTGTGTGATCGTCTTTTTCCTTCTCTCTTCTCCCCAGGGTAATATTGGTGGGAGAGGGGTCAGAGACCCCCTTTAAAGAGGGGGCCACCATTGTTCGGTACAAAGTATACGACCAAGCCAGGAACAGAGCTGCTTGCAAGTTCATCGTCCGCGTTGAGGGTCAGTAACTTGATATAAAAACCATCTGGGTTTACCGCAAAGTCTAGATTAGAACAGATCAGCTGGAGATTTTATTTAATCCTGGAGGGAAATTGCAATGATACATCAGCTCACATCAAAGCAAATCAATTAAGGCGATCACATTAAATTATTAGAAATAGAAGAAATGTGGCACTATACAAAACATTAATACTTTTTTTGAGGGGGGTATACAACAGGTGAACCTTCATCAACATTCATTGTGTGAAAGCAGGAATTGTGCATAAATTGTATGCAAAATATTTTATATACATTTTTTAAAATGCACAAATATGTAAAGGCAAACATGCCTTTAATCCATTGAAGATGTAGAATAAATTGTTCCAACAGCCTTTTATTGCGGTGAAGAGCTTATTTCCAGTGCCCTCTCCTGACAGTGAGAAGATGTCCGGAGCTGAAGCCTCCGATGCACGGCCACCTCACCTGCTCCTCCGACGGAAACAACTACGGCGCAGTGTGCGAGTACCACTGCGATGGCGGTTACGAGCAGATGGGCACGGCGAGTCGCGTGTGCCAGTTTAACCGCAGCTGGAGCGGAAATAATGCAGAATGTGTCTGTGAGTGTGGACAGTCCGTATGAAAATGCCTGAAATAACACTGGTGGGTTTAAGAATGGGAGAGAACCCTGATTGTTGAAGATTCTGGTGTGTTTGTGCAGCAATGGAGATCAAACCTGACGCGAAGACAGCTACTGCCCTCTTGGATCAGTTCTATGAGAAGAGGAGGCTGCTGATCATCTCTGCACCCGATATCACGTTGCAGGAATATAAGATGCAGAACCTTATGTTACAGGTGAGGAAATTAAATTCGCCCCCAGGGAAATTTGGGCACCACAACTGCTGTTGTCATCAGATAAGCTGCAATACCCCGGTCGTTCCCGGATCGAGGTAATCCTCCTGTTTTTTCCTCTTCGACTAGAAATCCGACTGCGGCTTGGACCTTCGCCACGTGACCGTCGTCGAGCTCCTGGGTTCCCCGCCTCGGGAGCAAGGCCGCATCAAGGAGATGCAGCTCGAGCCGGACGTCATCGAGGGCCTCAGGTAGAAAATGCCCGGCCCCCCCCAAAAAAATAAATAAATAAATAAATAAATAAAAATCCCACAGGATATTTGCTCTTGGTAAATAAAAATCATAGAGCAAGGATGTAATTGTTGTTTGTCCCGCGCCACTGTGCAGGCGGATGTTCAGAGTCTCCCGATCGTACTTCAGCATGGTGCTGCTGGACAAGCTCGGGGCGGACAGAGAGAGGTTCATCACCACGGTGAGCTCGGACGAACTCTTCTCCTACATCGACCACTACCTTCTGGACGAGGAGGAGCGGGAGAAGCTCGAGCTCTACAGGGATTACTGCGACTGATCTGAGCGCGTCCTCCGGCGGCCAAAAGGAGCCTTCACTCATGACACACTGAACCACCAAGCCGCGCACACACAGTATTACGGAACCAACGCAAACTAAAGAACATTGCGGTTGATGTGAGAATGGGGCGTGTCAGGCACTCAAGGTTAAGAAAACATTATAGAACAATATGACGGGGCCCGAAGTTCACATTTTGTGCTTTTGTTTTATTCATTGCATGCAGTATCTCAGAACATTAACAACTACGTTCATTAATAAAACTGAAATGTTATGACAAGCACAATTTGTAAAATAAAACATGGCTAATGTTAAAAACACCAAATATAATTGTGCTAAACTATGCAACTGTACATACATGTAAAGAAACCGTTATTAACTGTGCAACACCATTTATTATTAATATTATGATAAGTGCTGTGTGCTAATTAAAACTGCACAAACATATACACACCTTTAATTTCAAAAGCCAAACACCCATCTCTTAGTTGGACATAATTACATTTAAGGAAGAGTTCGGGGTGGTGTTGCTTATAGCATTTTAAAAGTGATATATGTATGTACACATAGCAAGCTTTGCCGCTCAGCCTGAGCAGAGAGAACGGTGCATTGTGAATAGACGGCGCGGCAGCCGTGCTATTGTAAAAATTCACATATTTGTATTAAAGGGAGTCTGGAATTAGACTTGTAGTGTTCGGCAGGCTGTTTAACTCGATGCTTTCTTGCAACCAATAAACTGGGTTGTGTTTACCTTCAATTAAGTGACCTTAAAATGCATCATAAAAAAAAGCTCCCTCTCATCCCGGGAGTAGCCTTCCATCCAGGATCCAGGCGTACAGTGTCCTTAACTGCCCTTTCCCTTCCCCATGGAGCAGCGCAGAGGAAGGGTGCCCTCCGCCCACGAGTCAGGGTACTGCATCATCTTCTGCCACAGACTCACCTCCTCACCCACGGAGTCCATTTCCACCTCGAGCTTTTCGATTTTCAGAGTACCTGGAAGCGAGAACAATGCAAAATCAGTGCAGATTGTAGTACCGAAGGTTATGAGAGTATTATTAAACCAATTTCTCACAGGAAGACAGAATTAACATTAATGGCAAAAAAATAAAGGATAAAACTGACCCTAGAAAGGTGTACCGTGTTAAAATCCCACAGGACCGTGTAATTACTTCCACCAATTAACCTACATTTAATTGATCTTCCAATAGGAAATGGTTAATTGTCTAGGAAAATTCACAGGCCATAGCCAAACCATAATGCAGACGAATCCTCCAGGCTATCCAGCTGTTAACCTCGTACCTATGCCGGTGCTCAGGCGAACGCCTCCCAGGAATTCGTTGCTAGACATGGCCTCCCTGTCCCAAACAGTCAGCTCCAGACACATGCCCTTCAGCTGCTCCAGGCTCAGATCCTTGTACACGAATGTGTGGTCGAAGTGCGGGTTCAGATTTTTCTTCATGACTGGAGTCTTCCTTTTTGTGGACTTGACGTTGGCAGGTAACAAATACCTTCAGTACAACAAAAACATACACAGTATTTCCTCAGATCGTCACCGGGGTCATTATTGGAAGCAGGCTTATATATCCAATTCCCTCTGTTTATTAAGTGTATTTGATCAACTTTGAAATCAAATTTCTGTCTGCGTGCCAAGCTATGCAAACACATGCATGGTGGAAAAAAAAAAAAAAAAAAAGAGCTCGTAGCTACTCTAAAATTCACACTTGTGGTGGTAGCCGACAGGGAAATTACAGTTTTCCTACTTTCCCTCAGAACACGGCCCTTTGTGCTTTAGAGTGCTGGAAAGCGAGAGCACTCCGAGCATTCGCCCCATGAAGTGATCTGCTACACAGCAGAAGGAAATAGAGTACATTAAATACATCTACCCGGTCTGTATTTGAGGCAGGCTTTTATTTGTTCATGTTGATAACGCCGCCGGCATTTACTGTATTAGAATTTGACTACAGGTTGATATTTGAAGAAAGACGACACACACACACACAAAAAATCTGATTCATTAAGAGGGAACGGTGGGCGACTGACCCTTTCACAAAGGAATCTGACGTGCCCCCCGGTTTCATTGCCACCAAACTTTTGGCCTCTTTGATGAGGACATGCAGCTCTCCGCCTCCTTCGGTCTTCGATTTCTTGCCTAGGTGGAGACAGTCAACATGCTGAGGGATAAGGATATCAAACAGCTGAATGAGATTACTTTCCAACACTCCGCAGCTATATACCTTTCCTATTGTCCTCTGTTGGCTTTTTGGGCGTGATATATTTCAAGGAGATCACCAACTCCCCTTTGCACTGGGCAAAGGCCGAGGCTTGCGCAGGAGAGGCCGTCTGAATGGAAGGCAAACCATTTGACAGTGAGAGAAATATATATTCTTTGACACTCTATTCTGCATAGTAAGTGATGGTTAACACTATTTTATTTTTGCTGGATAGTTCAGCAACTACGAGTTGTCATCTAATGACACACACACACACACACACACACACACACACACACACACACACACACACACACACACACACACACACACACACACACACACACACACACACACACACACACACACACACACACACACACCTTGCCCATGAGTGACATGCGTTCCTCCTGAGGTGAGTCGAGTTCCCTAGAGTCGAGGGAAAGCTCCACCTCTCCCAGGAATGTGTTCCGGCTCATCCGACCATGGTGCCAGACGGCTATCAGCAGGGTGCGAGTGTGCAGCTGGGAGCGGATGATGCCATACTGACGAAGAAGAAGAGATAAAGGAGTAGAAGAGGGGAGGAAATGCATCATGGAGAAATAGCTGAATCACAAATAATGCAACTGGGAGTTCTTTATTAAATGCGGGCATTGTAAGTGTTGTTTAAATTAAAGATGATGAGAACAACTATAAAATACATATCACTTTAAAATATGTATTTTTTTAATTTCTACATTTCTTCCTTCCAAAACAAAATAAGCTGGACGCAAATTGTATCCAATTATATATTTAATTGATCAAGGTAGGTTTCTATTTGGCAGTCATGGGCTGGCTATAATATTTAGTTTGATGATATTGATTCAAAAGACAGAAACAGAATCAATATTTACTAGTAACTGTCCTAATCTTTCAAGTAAATATCAATCTTAGGTCCATGTAGGTGTGGCCATGATCTGCAGCCATCACAGAGCACGGTCACTGTTAGTGTCAAGTCCACACATATTAAAAAAACAAAACAAAACACACACCCCACAATTATTTTAACATCCACCTATAAAATGAGTTTAAACCTTTAATGTTTCGTTGTAGACTGGGTTGATGGTATTCCTCTTAATCGTCGTTTTCCTTTTGCTCTGGCGAGACTTTTCTGGGAGGAGGTAGCATTTGACGTACCTAAGTGGCAAAAAAAATAATAATTAAAAAAAATTAAATAAAAAATCTGAAAAAAAAATCAAAAACAGTCAAGCTGAATATGTGGTGTTATATCAATAAAAAGTTTGATGTTGCATTTCCTGGGAAATCCAACTAATCATCTCTGGGTCATTTGCACGGCTTTGTAAACACAGCCTGCCTTTATCCAGTCTAATCAAAGCCATGTTAATGCGCATCAGCCGTGGGTATGTGTGTAGTAGAAACAGAACAGAAACAAAGATGTGCGTTTGGTAGCTCCATCCAACACCGCAGCTCATGTCAGTACGCAGGGGCTGAAATACCAAGGCAAAAGGCAAACAGAATACCACAAGGTGAAACGCCTGCAAACGGTCGGTGGCAAAAGCAATTTGCAGTCCATCTTGTGGGATTGTTTAATAAGAAAGGTGTCCTAAACCATCACCGCCAACGGGGCTGGACCCTGGGACACTTACGGGTTTGAGCGCTGGTGAGAGGCGTCTCCGTAGGCCAGCCCGTAGCACTCCTTGATGAAGATAATCAGGCTGTTGGTGAGATCGTCGTAGCCGAGAGAAAATACGATGTCCCCACTCACGTCCACGCTGTCGTAATCCCCCGTTTCGCTGTAAATACTCATCAAACTCCCCAGGGTGCTCTGGAGAAACAAGACAGGGAGAAGGTTCAGATAAGAGGGGGGGGGGGGGAGAGTTCATTACCCCTCTGACTGACGCACGCACGCGGTTCCGATCATTTATAACTCTTCAAAGCACAACCTGACTGAAAATAAATGGCTCTGGCTAGAGGTAAAAGCAAAAACAATAGAGCGCGTAAAAATCCCCATTTCTCCATAAAGAAAGAGAAAGGGAGGGAGACTGACAGCAGGAAATTCGAGTTAAGCATTTCATTTGCATCCTCCATGCTCGGTAACTATAGGAACATTTCCCCCCCCCCCCCCACTTGAAGGAGAACACCCTGCAGCGCTGCACTTAAATTAATTAACACCAATCGTCTTTTACCAAAGCTAATGTCGTGCCTTTGAAAGGAACGTGTGTAATGCTGTAAAATAATATCATTCAACTCAATTTACCTTTGAGCTGTGCAGACTGGAAGAACTCGAAGCCACCGTCTTTTTATGGATACTAACCAAGTTATCAATATCCTCATCTTCCTCCTCATCGCCCTGTAGCAGCATTACAAACAATTAAGTGCAAGCCTTTCTTGTCCCCCAGAGGTATGAAAAACAGTTAAGACGATAAGAAATAAAAGAAAACGCAGAGGGAAGGTAAGAAGGCAGTGAGTAAGAATCAAGGAAGTACAGAATCTGGGGTTGCCAAAGAAAATGCTGAAAAGATCTATAAAGATGAATAATATAAGAAGCCCAATCCTAAAGACTTAGCAGCAAACTTCACCTGCCAGTCAAACAAACTCGTCTAACATAGCGATTTCATGAATCGGTAAGGAGCCAATTTATCACCTGTATATCGAGGCCGGGGACAGAATGGCTCCTGTTGCCCATTGAGGCCGAGGAGGCACGGCCTCCCTCCTCACTGAGGTCCAGGGACGATATGTGCTCTGCGACACACCCAGGAAACGATACGGGACATTACCTCTAGGCTGGATGGGAGAAACTCTTAAGTGCTTCGGGGGAAAAAGACAAAAACACACAAAGCACTCACCCGGTGGCTTCTGAGAACGGCGTATACTTTTTTTAAATATCCTTTCAACGTCCGTGCCATTCAGTTCCGGGCTCGGGCAGAACCTTGGCTTTTCTGAAGCCTGTGTTGATAATTCCGTCAGACAGTACAAAGTTAATGCCTTTTTCAGGACATTGGCTTGTTTGATCATCATCACTGACAGAGCTTCTTACAGTGTTTGCCTCGGAGGAGGCGCTGTGAATGCTAAGACTGTTGGCTTTTCCTGGGACGCTCAGACTGGAAACACTGGAACCTGCCAGACTGGACCCCACCTTGTCTTTCCCCCTCCTGTGGGACAAGCACCAAATATGTAATGAGTGAACGGCGCACACACAGCCACCCCCTCTCCCTCAGCATGGCCGCGTGTGCACCTTGCTGGGTCGGGGGTCCCGCTGCTAGACGTCTCAGTCTGACTGCTGGACAGACTGTCTGTCTCGGTAGACTCTGTGTCGCTGGGCTGAGGCTTGACACCACCTTGTGTCTTTGCTTCGGTTGTGTCTTCGCTTGGCCTGTCAGAAATGGCACATCAAAGCCAGTTAAGAGTCTGGGTCAGTAAAATTGAACATACGTCGCGCTCAACGACAAGTGTTAAGTCTCGCCTCTCTCTGTCGGCCGTCTGATCCCTCTGTCTAGGCCGAGGCACTGGTGGGTCGGCGTGCATCTCCGTGCTCCTCAGCAGCAGCTCGCCAGCAGTCTCCCGCTTCTTTACTATGCAAAGTAACAACACTATTTTTTCCCCCCATGAAAAAATAAAAATTGGAACATTTGGAAGTCTGTTGACATTCCTAAGCGGCACATGCCCACATCCTCTTCCTGCACTCACACGGCGGCCGGTTCTTGAGCGAGCTCCTCACGAGGTCGTGTCCAGGCCTGGTGGAGAAGCGGTTCACCCTCTGGTCGTAGAACCAGTCGCCTGTGCTTTTCTTAAGATCCCTAGGTAACCGAAACAACACTCCCTCACAAATTCTTATATATGCTGAGGTCATGGTATGAAAATAAATATCAGCTCTCTATCCCTCATCTCCCCCCTTAAAAAATAAACTCTACTAATATTACATTATTCCTATAGAATGTTTTTCTGGCTATACAATGGGTTTGACTACTTCAGACAACAATGTGTACTTATAGCATAGTCCCTCTGGATTTTTTTGGACGTGCAATGAGCACATCACAATAACAACACACGACTGAATAAAACAAGAGAGTGCCTCACGATTCCTTGGCACACAAAGTGCACAGCCAGGTTCCGCCGGGGTGCACCGTTCGGCAGCTCTGGCACACGTGGTGCTTGCACGCCTTGCACTGGCTGGAGCCCACGCTCAGCCGGCTCAGAGTCTCCTGGCACCGGCCACAGCTGCGCTGACTGTATCTGCCGCTGCCACGCTTGGCTCCTTTCCTCCTGATGTCCAGCAGCTCCACCTTAAGCTTCCTGGAATGAGAAGAAGTTAAAAAGTCAGCTGGGGGGGTGGGGGCAGGGGTTACATACACGAGTAAACCAGAACATCCAAATATCAGGGTTGTGTTCCTCTCACCGCACACGCTGCTCCTCGGCCTGCCTCAGCTCCTCGTCCCGACGCAGAACCTCCAGGATGAGCTCTCGCTCTGACTCGGAGAGGAAGGCCAGGTTCATGTCTCCAGCCTCGGGCATCTTGGTTATTTCATTAGGTCCTTTGCACTGGTGAACCGCCTCTCCCGATATACTGTCCGATTGTAACTGTTGGACAACATAATCAACTCAATTCTAAGTTATCCAATTATTCAAACAGCCCCCTTTAACTAAGAAAGCCATTTCTTTTTTTAAGCCGGTCAGTGAAACACTCCAACCTCCGTGTACAGTAAGCTTTACAGCGCTCTGCAAAAATTGAGAACTGCGTCACTGGACGCACTGCGGGGAAGAGGATGCAGATGGGCGGAGGCGATGGCGATAAAACAACGATAGCGAACTGTTGTCCTTCCTCTGCCGTGCAGCGAGGCCCGCTGCCCTGCTGGACGCGGTTCATCGAGGAGACCAGCAAATGCACAGCAGGAGACATTACGGAAGACTAGATGTCACAGTAGTGACTCACATGTCAATATGTAAAATTGACGAGGGATTGTGAATCAAACTAGGATTACTTTAGTACCTATACAAGGAAGCACCATTTTGAGAAAAGAAAGTGACCGTCTCCGGGTGGAGCCGTACTTAAAAAAAAAAAAAAAAAGGCCTAAGAATCACCAGAGAATATGTCGCAGAATACTTAATAAGAACTGTTTACTTCCTTACGTCATTCCGTGCCAATAGGAATGGCAAAGTGATTCCGCGTCACCGATCTTCAGAGCGAGTTGCCGGAAACCGATATAGACATTGGCAGTGAAAGAAGCGCGAACGAGACAGCGAGCCGAGTCGGCTGTGGCTTTGGTGTATTTAAAGATGAAAAGACGACAAAAATGAAAAGGAGGTTGAAGCCCCTCCCCTGCCATGACGCAGGGACATTTGGAGCCGTTGCCCACAAGGGGAGCTCTCAGAGCGAGATAAGGATAAATAAAGATAGGACACTTCTTTTTGAGTATGCCTCTGCTGTTAGGGTGGAGACAAGGGTCAACCCAAACGTTGGGGGAAAACAAACTTGCAGTTTTGAATGGAATTGTAGTGTGATCCACCCGACAGACAATCTTATGGATTTCCACATAAATTTACCATCAGATCCAAATCACATTAAAACGAAAATAATTAGACATCGCAACATATTAAGTCACAAGATACATTTATATAGTCAACCTTTGGCCCACGTTCGTTTTACTAAAGATAGAAGACTTGATGTGTGTGGTTTAAAAGTGCAGAAAGAGCCCAAATAAGGGGTGAAAGGTCGCTGGGAAAGGGAAACGCAGAAACAACACAAGCTTGGCATCTCCAGGGGGTTCCCACCCTCTAAGGACACAGAGACGGGTGGAGTTCACCAGCTAAAACATGATAAATTTATAATCTGGAACATGACACACACACACACACACACACACACACACACACACACACACACACACACACACACACACACACAGAGATCTCAACCAAGTGTCGGGGACGCAGCAATCGAGAGGAGACGAGTGTGGAATTTAAAGAGAAGCTCTTCCTCATTGTTTGAACGGGTTGAAGACACGCACCTTTCAGGGTATGTGCGTGAGAGAGTCCAGATTAAACAGAAAACACAGACGCACGAAATACAAGGTAAAATAAAGCGACATGAATTAAAGTAAGAAACTAACTAGTTAATTCACCTCAGCATATTATTCTCTTGAGAATATATAAAATAAATCAAATAAAATATAGGTCGACATGTGAATTCTAAATGTGATATTTTCCACTTCGCAAGCAGTGTAACGAAACACAAATACACTGTACTTTCCGAATAGGCGCTCAACCTAAAAAAAAAAAAGAAGAAAAAAAAAAAGGAGACTCTCGATTGGAATATTCCCCAGGAGAGAATTAATTCACATTTCCACACGTTCAAACCCCTGCGGACGATTTCCGGGGGGGGGGAACAAAAACGTAAAGATTGCACTACGTAAAAAAAAATTAATAAAAATAAATGCAAGTCTCGAGATAAAAACAATGAAAAACAATCTACCTTGGTTTTCCTGTGAAATATCCAGTAAAGCTCCTTCTGCTTGTCAGCCTGTTGACTCAGTGCGTGCGTGTATGTGTGTGGAGTCTCGGAGCAGGAAGATAAGGAAAGTTAGTGGCGGTGCTGAGGGCTGCAGGCTGCACACGGGGAAGCTTCTGCATATTTTCCATGACAGGTGCATTTAATTTGCTGTATTTACCACAGTCAGGCTGAATGTGGAAAATGTGAGCCACTGCTGAAAGTCAGCACGTTCTTCCAGCAGTTCAACCCTGCATGGACTTCGACAGAGCCTTTCTTATTTTCGTTCATTGTGTTTAGAGACACGCCACTGCGTTAAAAAAAAAAAAAAAAAAAGGTGAAAAAATAATAAAAGATAATAATTCTAAAAATACCTATACTAAAAATTGACTCGCGTGATTTCCCAGCCAATGGTGGAAGTGCAGACCTTTTACTTAAGAAGAACATACAAATAGTGCGCACAGCATTACTGAAAGTTCCACGTTGACATTTATTAAGTAAACGTGCATAGGTACTTGCTCTTAAATGTACTTCAATCATTCAAAGTAAAAGTACTCGTCATTTCCATTGCCACTGATATAAATGAGCCTATAAAACTTAATTGAGTATTACTGTAGCTTTTCTTCTGCAGATGAAAGGCCATGCATATCCTGATTATAATTCACACAAATTTGTATGGCTGGAGTCAAAATAATTTACAAATAGAAATGTAAATCCTGTGTTTCTTTTTCTAATAAGATAAAACTCAGTTGTGTGAAATGAATTAGATGAATGACAACATGATAGTGAATGGTACAGTGACAAGCCCATACTACCTGAATAACATCATTAATCCAGTCATTGTGCCCCTGCATGAACAACACAGGCCTAAGTTCATCTACATGGACGACAATGCTCCAGCTCATGGAGGTGGCATCATTAGGGAACGGCTGCTGGAGACTGGGGCACCTCAAATGGAGTGGCCTGCACTTTCTCCAGACCTGAATCCCATAGAAAACCTATGAGATCAGCTGAGTCGCCGTGTAGAGGCTTGTAATTCTGTACCCCATAATCTCAATGACTTGAGGGCCGCCCTTCAAGAAGAGTGGGGGGCCAGGCCTCAGCAGACAATAAATCGACTTGTGAACAGCATGAGACGTGGTTGTCAAGCTGTAATTGATGCTCAAGGGGACATAGCAAGTTATTGAGACTGACATTTTTTGTTGTGGTCTAACCACCACTGTTGTTGGCTTTTGTTTCAATAAATAGTTTGAGATGAGGAAATCACCATTGCATGCTTCTAATTAAATGCCCTACTTTCATGATATAATATCACTGTAGCGTGAACTTTTTACATTTTACATGAATGTCACCCGAAAGCCAAATATCCCTAAGTTTTTGTGAGTAGTGTATACTGTATAAAACATGATAACTGTTGTTTTCTTTTTTTTGCCTTCTCAATTAAAGTCATTTGCCAGCCATTTAAGATACATAATAACTCACACGTCAGATCTGTCAAAACTCCATACAGTTCCAAGTTATACCTTCAGCTTTCATTTCAGGCCTCAATCATGGGAACTAGAAAGCTCAGTGTACATACATTTAATATTCAGTTCAACCATTAAACAACTTAGTGTAAGTATCCTACTTTTGTTGTTGTTTGCAATATTTTCAAAAGGGATAGATAAATTCTGACTTTTAAAAAACAATAACAAAGTCATATGAGAGTTAAATATTGCAAGGTCAAGTCTCAGATTGCAATTGTCAAGGGATTTTTTTGGCTGTGATATGCTGAAGAAAAAACTAACATCTTACTGGGTTCTTAGCCATAGAATCCAGCAAGTGTTGGTATTACAGTCTGATGAATTGATGAGGTCTGCATTCCAAGTCAAGCACAACATGGTGGATATGAGGTGCGTATGACTTAACATGCTCTATGTGCTGGATGCTTGTTTTCCACTGTCCCCCAGTGACGTCCTGTAACATGTTGGCGATGCAGCCTGCTGTGTCCATGGCCCAGGCCTGCCAAACATCTCGGTCAGTCTTCTTTTCCAATTGTGGTTGTATTGCATTCTGAAATGGTGTAGTGACATTCTGGTGAATGTGTAATACGCCTCCGGTTGTTCTCTTCAGCAGTCGACAGGCAACGGGCCATCCTTCCTCAGAACTCGGTATGAGCCCCAGGTTGACGCGGTCAGCAAGATCACAAAGTTGGAGCTATGAAATAAACATAAACAACACTATTATATGCCAAACTAGTCCAATTAACAGCCAGTCAGTAATGTATGTCAACTACAGTTGAGAGAATATGAAACATGGAAGGAATATGCATTTAGGTAAAACACTTCTTGCTTCTTACCTTGCGATTGTCACCATGGTGAACAGTACATCGATCAGAAACCTGGTTTGCCTCAAGATTTTTTTTTAACGCTGGCACTGCATCAGGGTTCCACTCACAGGCATGTACATGGCTGGCCCCCGCATGTATCAAGTACGGAAGTGTAAAGTATCCAATACCTATGTTAAAATATAGTTTTTGTAAGATGCATGTCTTCAGTTGCACATAAAAATTGTTGGAAATATTTCAGAGTGCCAAAAGTTTTGATATTGAAACATAATACAAGTACAACTGTGAATGTATACTTGAAACAGTACCTGCATACAAATCTACCACTGTCTCTCCCTTGCAGTCAAATGAGGCTATGCGGATCTTTTCTGTAACGTTTCCAGCCGAGAACATGGATTTGGTGACATCAAACTCGTACCTGAAAGAGACTAGACGTTAAACACATGCATCTAGTTATGGATGATTAAATACTCAGTTGCTGATCGTACCGGATTCCGTTGTCGACGTGAGTTACCCAGCTGTGCTCTCCAAACAGCATGGCCACCACAGGAGTTCTGAATCTGTCCTTGGACACTCGATGCATCTGTGCGAGACGTTTCGCACCCAGCCCTTTGGCGACTGCAGGCCATAGCTGTTCACCTATAGGATAATCCAGATTAAAATTATTGTTATCCAAATAAACCTAACTGAAGAAAACCATAGTGTAATTTGACTGTATTACCATATGTCCTCCATATTGGCAGAGAGAAACAGTTGTCTCCCAGTAGAACCAGGTCACCATGGCGCTGGTAGCTGTGAGGAATGTCCCTCCTCAGAGCCTCTGTCCAACTGTGTCCATGGGACTCCAACATCTCCTGGATGGAGTTTGCAAGTTCGTTCATTGTCTTTCCCTTTTCCCTCTTTGATTTAAAAGGCACCTATAGTAATAAGTAAGTAAATAAATAAATAAATAAACAATGCATTCAAGAACGTGTGTTTTCCCCTTTAAAGATGTGTTGCTAATAATGTGGATCAACCTGTTGTGCCACAACCTCCTGCAACAATTACCTGACTCCAAACTATTTCACAGAGGCTATCTGAAGCCAGTTCTTCTTTGAGGACTTGAAGATCAAGTGTGGATACACACCAAGGCAGGATGGGTACAACCACGGTACCACCAAGGTCCTTTTGGAGATTGAATCTGTGGTCGAGCATGCCTTGGGACTGTAGATGTTTTCTTTATAATTAAAAAACACGAAATAACAGTTCTTAACATCAATGCATATGGAGTATTAATTCCCACGCCAGCAAGCTAGCGTGGGAAGTTGCAAAATCGAGGGCTTATTATAGTGTAGGCTCACCTTAATCTTTGAGCGGCACACCGGGACACACGGACACACGGCACTCCATCCATTCCGAGAAGATCTCTCCTATATTTTACGACTGTATTGCACAATCCTTCAAATTGTTTACAGGGGATTGTTACGTATCGGAACCGTAAGCCCACATCACAGTTGCCAGTCGGACGACAATATTGGACGGACACACTTTACTGACGTTCCAGCGCAGCAACGTTTTTCTGCCGGTAATTATTTTAACATGGTTTCCAGTCGGACAACAATATTTGTCGGACAATTTCGAGAGACAATCCACGACGAGTGCGACGATCTTCTCGTAATTATTTTGAACCTCGCCACCACATACTGGGATGCGATTTGGGCTTAATTACCGCAGGAATAAATTAAGTTAAGTAAGCCAAGTCGTCATTAATGTGAATCAAGCCTAAAATGTAACTGGATAAATACATAAACTACCACGATGAGCATGGACCACGCCTCCACGGGCACATTAGGAAGTTTCCTCATTGACCAACGGGTGGCGCCAAACAAGTGAACCCTAATGACAAATAATATCATGAGCAATATATTTAAAAAATATCAGTCTATCTTTGAAATGCCTTTGAAGAGAAATGCCTCACGTGTATTTCTAGACTTTTTAAATCTTTTGTTTAATTTAACCCTTTGTATTTGTTTTACCTTAAATTTAATTACTATATTCAGTTACTATTGTAGTGTAAGGATATGGTGATCGAAATCTTATGTTTATTGTTGTTAATGGAACCTATCTGTTCTCTGTTCTATTTGCTGTTGATTTTCTACTCTGATTTAAAAAACGTTGCACCCTAAAAGTGAACAGAGGGCATCATCAAACATACACCAAAAAAGGAATTATATTTTGTACATTATTAAAGCAAGCCTTGTATTATTCATGTATTACAGTTCACATGATATGTTAGAAAACGGGTGACCTATTACCACTGTGAAATATAGGGCTGGCCAGAGGGCTATGAACTTTCACCATTCTTAACAGTTTTTCCGATCTTGATCTCTCTCTCCTTAATGTATCTTATCTAGAATTAAATTATTCTCCAAGTGTATTTCCACATACAAGGAATTTGATTTTGTGGATTACAGTATGCTATAAATAGATGTTTGTATGTCGTTCAAATGGGTTGTACACTGTAGCTGCTCTTGAAAATGCTCCTCACTCAGTGCACGTTTTGCTGTGCAACAAAACGATGATTACATGTGACCGGTTTGAGCCAATATTTAACAATGATAATGATTTTTTTTATGACCACGATTTCGAACTGGTCGCTGATTGCTGACTATAACCATCCAAACCCCTTCTGCTCAGCAATATTCAATGTAATGTTTGGAGTGCATCTATTTTTGGAGTACAGTATATCTCTTTTGTATGAGCACTGACAATATTTGTACATTTCTTTCTACCGGGGATGGTAGCTCAGGCGGTAGAGCTGGTGGTCTAGTGATCTAAAGGTTGCTGGTTGGATCCCAGGCTCCTCCTGCTAGCATGCTGTAGTGTCCTTGAGCAAGACACTTAACCCCTCATTGCTCCCGATGGCTGCGTCCGTCGGTGTTTGAATAATTGTAAGTCGCTTTGGATAAAAGCGTCTGCTAAATGTAATGTAAATGTAATTTCTTATGAAGAACATTTTAGCTTTCATTTGCTTTGCAGTCCTTGCCTTGATAGTCGGTTTGAATTAAATGGAAGCCATTTTTTTCTTATAGGCTAATTTGACCAAATGACATAAATAGCAACTACTGCAAATTGTAGTAGCAATTGGAGGACTAGTCTATCACCCAACCAAATGAAGAATGTCAAATAATTTGCCAACTTGAAAGCTTTTCATTTTATACATGCTGGTGTATGTCGTAGTTCTAGCTCCTTTTTTTTTTTTTTATTCCATAATGATGGTTCCTTTTTTCCATCATCCCATTGGTAATCCACTGTATTGCTTTCATATTAAATAGTAGTTCGCAAGGGATAGACAGAGCAAACATTGACCGGGCACACAGAAAATAGGCTGCAATTCGACACACTAGGTGTGAGCTGTGAGGTCAAAAGTCATCTTGTCATAGGTCTATAGCATTTTCTGTGTTAATGTAGAGAGATGCCAAATTCGACACAAATTGAAATGATTGTACCTTTCTAAAAGTGTGTCCATACCATACTATACTATACCATACTATACTATACTAAACTATGAAGTACCAGGGCATAAAAAACCCAAATAGAAAAATATACCTTTCTCCTTCTCACATAGGTCACAACCACAAGCGCATTGTGGGTTAACCACGGATTATAGATAAAAATAAAACCACCCTCTAACCCCGTCGCCCGCCCAATATACTGTGGTTTTCATCATCATTATCTTTTTTTCTGACGTAAAGCGATGGTTCTCAATTTGAGCTCCGGGGACCCCCAGGGGTCCTTCAAGAGGTCCCTTGCTAGATGAGTAGTTGTTAAACGTCACCACTATTTAATTGTAAAGATGTTAGAGAACGTACAATAATCATCACAGTTTCATCGTTATCTATATACAGTATAGACATGGTGTTGGGGGCCAAATCGTTTCTAACAATAAGAATATTCTCAGATCAGGGTCGCAGAGAGTAAATCTGACCAAACTGCGGGGCCTTGATATGAAAAAAATGGTTGAGATTCGGTGTTTATAAGGGCTTTCCGTAGGTATCCGCGATTCCTTTGTTTTGTTTTTTTGTTTTTGTATTTTTTTGTTTGTTTTTTTTAACCCGGTCCACCTGTCCTGTCTCTTTAAGATTAGGCATTTCAGTCTAGGCGTGTTTTCCTGCTGCCATTGACTAAAACGAGGGCTCGCACCCTGCGGGAAAGCTCAGCAAAGCGCGTCCCCACACAGGGAGCGACTCTCGGTATTACTGTCTTCTAGATAAGTGTTAACATTTTTAAAATTTCCTACTCGAAATGGAAAACGTCTGATCGGAGCTCACTGGCGCGACGGAGCCGTGCTGATCATTTATGATCCCTCGAGATGATATGAATGTCAAGCGGTCAAGGTCCAGTGTCTCGATGCAGGAACCGGGACCGGGGCTTCGTGCGTCTTTTGAAAACTATTTGCCGCAATCGTTTGGATGATTTTTTTCTTTTTGTTCTCCTTAAACTATTAACCCGCAACGTCCCAAGGGAGGTCCGTTTTTTTTGTTTGTTTGTTTAAATTTCACTGGGAACGGAACGGGGTGCAATAATGGCACCGCCTCATAATTAAGAAGATGGATTAAAGTAAACCAATATTAAAAAAAAAAAAAAGATGTTTCTCAACCTTCACGTCAAGGAGAGATCGTTATTATCGTTATTATTGCTGTCGAGCTGCCAGCGGATCCCATGGCGTTTTCATTCAGCAGTGCAGGTTAGACCATCCAGGGTGTAACGCCGTCATCATCATCATCTTCATCGTTTTTTCTTCATTACTGGGTGACTTATTTTGTGGACTACACTGACCGAGCGAGTCTTCAGATAATCAACGAATCACCATGTCTGCGGTGATGATCGCACGCAAGGTGCGAAAATGGGAGAAGCTCCCCGGGAAAAACACTTTCTGCTGCGATGGACGGGTGATGATGGCCCGGCAGAAAGGCGTCTTCTATCTGACGCTCTTCCTCATCATGGGGACCTGCGCCCTCTTCTTTGCGTTCGAGTGAGTATTAAGGACAAACTGATGACTAATTGCAATCGAGAATCATTATGTCTTGATTTATTGGCTTTGAAAGAGTGTGTGTGTGTGTGTGTGTGTGTGGAGAAGCCAGATTGCGTTTCTGGATCACATTCTGCAGGTTCATGGTCGTGGCAGAATGTATACATCCAAATATCGCCGTTTCTGTGCTCCCGGGTTTCATTGGTCCAGAATTCAGGGCCTGGGCGACGAGGAAAGGGATTTAAGGGTGTGTTCAGTGTTTAATGTCTCCCACTGGCCGTGTCCAGTGAGAGAGCTTTCTTGCTCAAGAGGCAAACCTGCCTTTTGTTGTCTCAGCAGTTCTCTCCGATGTCAAGCCACAAGCGCAAACCAGTCAGTCAGCCAGTGGGAAGACAATACATGAAGAATATACCTGTGAATGACCCTTAATAAATAACAGTGTTTTCACATGGCCTCCTCCTACCTCCCCCACTTCTCTCTTGTCCCCTCCCTCTTCACACCTACCCCTGGCCTGTTCTCGCTCTCATGTATCTATTCCTTTCTTATGGCACCGTGAGGCAGCGCCAGGTCTTTTGCTCAACATAGCACCATTTGACTGCAGACGCAGTTGGTGTGGGCACGAGCAGCTGAGCGGAGAAGGCCAAACAGTTGTCCTCTCCAAGAGCCAAGCCCATGCAATCTCTGTCTCCGCCGGCACAACCGAGGCAGTCCTACGTGGCTTTTTTGAGTCTGGACAGAGAGAATCTGTTGTCTAGCTCGGGGCAAAAGTGACAAGAGTTAGACTGCTTGTGCTAAACGCCAGGACTTATGGAGGAGGCCCTGCGGTGACTAATGGCTGCAGGTTATTAGAGTGCCACGTTCATATTACAGTGGAACATAATTATCTCTCATGTGGGATAGATATTAACATGGTGGTGGAGCCAGATAACCGGGCGATGACTCCAAATTCCCCATTAGAGAGCAAAGACCTATCTGATTAAACCCCCAACAGTCTTCTATTAAGAACTACCTATAATAACAACAAAACCACAGTCAGTGCAGTCTCCTTTTGTAATCACCCGGCCTATGGCTGAAAATAGGTTCAGTGTTCTCACTTGATATAATTTAAGATGTCATACTCATGGCAGCTGAGATGGGAGAGGGCAGTGTCATTTGGTGTAGGTTGGACCATGTCCAATAACATACGGGTGGATCGCTCATTCTCATCAGCCGTCAAGCACTCCACGCACGGCGGCTTTTCAGTGTCACGATTCTTCGCCCGGTGGATACATGATGGTGTGGATACACCCAATTTATAGGGATTGCAACTACGGTGTCCATTAATCCTATTTTCAGTGTATTACAGAGAGCCTTATGTTGTGAATAGGAGCTTATCTATGGTGGGAGGTTTCAGTTGTGCTTTGGCCAAACAAAGCTACAGAGTGTGTGTGTGTGTGTGTGTGTGTGTGTGTGTGTGTGTGTGTGTGTGTGTGTGTGTGTGTGTGTGTGTGTGTGTGTGTGTGTGTGTGTGTGAATATGGCTTGGATGAAGAAGCAGGGCTTTGGCAGACAAGCACAGAGTGTCATCTGTCTTTCTACCCCATGACCCTGAACCCTTGGGCCAGGGATGCATGTGTCCCACAACGGCTCTTTGTCTATGTGTGTGTGTGTGTGTGATATTTATATATTCTAGTTAAGGTGAAGGACATATTGCACTGTCCCAAGGTGTCCTGCCATCTTCTCCTGGGTTTCCTGAAACACAGGAGTGTAATGAGAAGGAGGGACGGTGGCAGTGCTGAGCCTGCAATGTGACTTTGGCCAGAGCAGATCCTGTATCAAGCCGCTGAGCTCCCTCATCCATCGCTCCCCACCCCTGTTTCCTGGTCGGCCAATCAAGTGGTGGCTCCTGGCTGAAACCAACCACTCAATAATATGATTTATGCCAAGATGAGAGCGCACGCTCCTTTTACAGCAACAACCCTCTCCGGTCTTTGTTCTCCCAACGCTTCCCTGGTAAAAGGGTGGGCTGTACTTCAACGGGGGGATGTACAGATTACTTGTACAGATTGCACATATTACAGAGATGGAAACATGGTACAATCATGTCTGTTTACTTTGTTGTAAATGTGGCCTGTGTACCAGGAAATTTTCAATTTGGATCTCGGTAAAACCTGTGGACAGCCATGGTGGCAGGAGTTGTATGATATTTCAGCCTCAACTCAATTTACAGATTGTGTGTGTGTGTGTGTGTGTGTGTGTGTGTGTGTGTGTGTGTGTGTGTGTGTGTGTGTGTGTGTGTGTGTGTGTGTGTGTGTGTGTGTGTGTGTGTGTGTGTGTGTGTGTGTGTGTGTGTGTGTGTGTTCTAAGGTCAATGGTATTGAATTTTCATTCCACGTGTCTGATTTCATATCCTTATTATCCGATCTGTTTTTTTTTTATGAATCATTGTTTTATCATCCATTTGAATTTTTTTTTTGTTTGTTTTTTTTTTTTTTTCAGACCCTGGTGATATAACAGGTTTAATCCCAGGCACATCTATTTATTTATCTATTTTGGATTTAATGATCCCTGTAGCTCATGGTTAATCCCTCACTTATATAGTATTTAAGTGTTGCATAATAAAAGCACTGGATTTAATGACGGATTGTACCCTTTGGAGCCTCGGTGTATCATCACCAAATTACAGGCACACATTAGATTGGATTTTCAATAAGCTTTACAGATAAGTCTCCAGACAGCTTCCTTTGTACAGTAGTTTTGCGTCCCTATAATAAGAATTATGACAATATCATAGGGGGGAAAAAAACAACATTATTCCGTTTTTGTTTTTCTACTGAGGTCTGTATCAAGGCGTTCTCAGATCAGAGTCAGTCATCTAGGTTGGCAGTGGATGGGTCTCTCTTTTCATTTGTGTCTAAAATGGGAAGATGGAGCAAACAACGGTTTCAAGATACACTTTTTTCTCCGTCAGTGCCCGAGAGACAAAGGGGAAAGCAGAAGAGAGAGAGAGCCCCGGTAAATCGGATCACAGATGTTCGTATGACGGAACGACGTTGCGCGGCCCCGGTGTGGATCCGCCAGCGCAGAAAGTCCATAATTTAACTGTATTGTGATTCATGCAGCTCTCTAATGGCTTAATGCATAAAGTATTAATGAGGGAATGGCATGAAATTTCTCAGTGAAGATGTGGCTACAGCGTAACATCCAACTTCGCCAAGCGCTGGATTCCTGTTATGTCATTTGCTCGGCGGTTGAGGTTATTTTATTTCCGTGACTTTACAGCCGGTCCATCTCCGAGGTTGTAACTGGGCAGATCGCCTCGGATCAAAGTCCAGTTTGGACGCCACATTCCTCTCCCTGAACCCAAACCCTATAGCAGGGTAGTGTGTCTCACAGCCAACACTTTATCTACCCTGTACTGACCTTTGAGGGGAACTGCAAGAATACTGTTTATTTTGCAGACAGTGGTAGTTTCTGTAGCCTTATCTTCAGAATGTATTCAAATAACTTCCCTTTACTATCTTGGTTTCAGAAGAGCGATAGAGCATATTGAACTTCACTTCGCTAAATATTTTACTAATAATTTACGGAGGCTGCTGTTGCGGAGAGCATTGTGCGGGAAATGGAGCGCATCGGCTAATTATTTAAAGAAAAGGGACTAAGGTATGTTTAAAAACCACAACCTCCAGCCTGCTATGCACTGTATGTTTTAAGTATCTAATTATGCTGGAAAGAACAGGAGCCCCATTTACTGTTTTGCGGTCGCGCTGGGCGATACATCATTATCAACACTGTGGGATCGCGTTTGCCGAAATTTCAAAAACAACTAAACAATTTACGGTAGATTACATGGGGGGGGGATTTGGATGCATGTAGAGCTTGTCTCTGGTGCGCGTGAGCCACAGACCTATTGGAGAGTGGATACAGTGGAGTTCCGCTGCAGACCTCCAGTCAGGGGACACAGTTTGGTTCGGCTCTGTGTGTACTGTAACTCTAACGCCTCGTATCGTCAAGTTAACAGAGGTGTTTGGCTTTGTTTAACCTTGCTATAATTTCTGGCTCCCAAAAAAGAAAAAAAAAAAGAAAGGGTTCCTTGCTTTTTTTTGTCTTTGCTTTTAAGAATATAATGGTTGGACCTAATACGGATGAATTAAGCTCTATCCATTCGGCCATCCATTCTGTGGGTGTGCTGTATGATTTGCATTTACTACACCCTGCTCTTGACATCCTTTGAAATTAAAGGCTTTTATAAAAACAAAAGTCAATACCGTCATATGAGACTAGATATTGTCTGGGTTTTTGTTTATCCTAATATCTTGATATAGATAAATGTTGTTTTTAAGGCCACAGTCACAGTGAAGTGATGCTGTTTTCTTAACCCATAGACTGTTCTATCTGTTCTCATCAACACTACCTGCTTGATCGTAATATCCCCATTACAAATGGTTGTTTATCAAATATTTCATGTGTAAATATCTCAGGTAAGCACCAACAGTCATCCCCAAAATATCATCAAATCTTCAATATTGAGGTATTCGTCAAAGAATATTGTCATATTAGATTTTTTTCCAATATCGCCCAGCCCTAGTTTGCGGTCTGGTTGATATTATTGCCCGTCAGACTGAGCTGGATAAAAAATAAAAAAGATCATATTTTTGTGGTTGTTTGCTGCGTCTTTGAGTGATAAACATTCAACGCCAGTTCCACCCTGCTGTTGTAATGAGAGGGGGGAAATAGTTCTGTCCTGGCCGGATGAGGCGGCTTGATGGGAGGCGATGATAGAGGGGGCCTCGAGTGTCTCCGAGTCATCAGCGCTGGAATTACACAGCATCACCAGGCCGCTGGCGCAGGCTGAATCCACTCCGCCGCCTCTCCGTGAATGTCCTCTGACGCCACTGCAGTAACAACACGCCCCCCCCCCCCCAAAAAAGAAAAACCCACACCTTCTTCAGATTTCCATTGATTCAAATCTCGAGTCTCCTTTTTTTTTTGTCTTTTGTCGTTGCCGTGGATAAGAGAGCTGTGAGGAAACTAATCGGACCGGCCGGGCAGGTACAGTTCACCATTGTGTTGCTGTTGCACAGGTATGCTGAGCCACCCGATCCATCCATGTGCAGAGCGGGGCAGAACGGGTAGATGTGGTTCCCTGTTGTGCAGCGCCTGCCCGCGTGTATTTATTCAGCAACACAAATTTCCCTTTGAAATTTTTCCTTTCACCTGAGCCTTATGTCAATAAACAGGAAAGGCACACAGCTTGAGGTGATTTAACAAAGTCAAAGTGTCGGAACTTTAAGTTTTCACGTGGCTTCCTAGCCCACTTTTCAAAACTCAACTTTGTTTGATTTTTGATTTATATATAAACCCTCCTATGATCAACTGTCCGGAACATCCAAAAAAAGTTGTTCTTAGGTGAAAATGACCCGGTGTTTATCCAAAAGTTGTCAAAAAAAAACTGAGAATGGAATGGAAAAGAGATTGTCTCCACCTCAAGAGCAAATAATGGAATCAGCATTTAGTGCAATGGTATTTTTCACCCTCGCTTAGATCACGGTTCTTATGACAATTCACCCGTTTGTCATTGTAAGGAAAACAAAACAAACAAAAAAAAAAAACACGTTCAAACTTTTTTTTCTGTAGTGGGACAAAGACGAAACATACAATATCAATATTCAATACATGCCATGGAGCTGACTGTATTCAGCTGTCGGAGCTTATGCAACGCCCGGTTCACCTTGTACAGGATGTTGCACAGCGTGTTAAGCTCCGACACCACGGCATTAATGTTGCATTCTGGAGATAGGACCCCTTGACGCGGGAAGATGGCGGCTCCGTGCAGCTTGTCTATTAATAACTGCGAACGGGAGCGTTTGGCTCTCCTTTGTTTGTCGCAGCACTTTGTACCGCAGGCCGTGTTTTTATTTTTTATTAATTTTTTTTTTAAATTAGTTTATATATATATATATATATATATATATATACACACACACACACACAAAGGGCGAGGTCTTACAGAGCCTTGTTCACAACCTCATACTGGGTACGCTTCATGAGGTGTGTGTGTGTGTTTGTGTGTCGTCGTCGGGGGGGCTGAGTTTGCATATGCTGCCCGGCTGGGCCACAATTAAAAAATGTGGAGGAGGGTTCTCCCGTTCCTGTATCTCTGGGGTCCTATTTCCTAAAGAGGGGAAGCGTCTCATCGGTGTGGCGAGGGCGAGCCGGCAACACAAGCTCATTATTCAAACGGCGATTCAAAATGTGACGAGAGAGTGGTTTTAGTCATGTTGATGCTGAAAACGCTATTTCCACCTGACCAACATCTTTTAGAATTCATATATGATCGCCCCCCCCCTCCCCTTCCTCAGGTGCCCCTACCTGGCCATCAACCTCTCTCCAACCATCCCGGTCTTCGCCGCCCTCCTCTTCCTCTTCGTCATGGCGATGTTGCTCAGGACCAGCTTCAGCGACCCGGGGGTTCTGCCGCGAGCGCTCTCAGAGGAGGCCACCTTCATCGAGATGGAGATCGGTGAGTCACGGCTCCATGTGTGTCTTCATTAGATTTGGATCCGGAACCCTTTGCGCCGTCCTCGGGACTGGCAAAAAAAGCCTGACCCTTTGGAAGAATTTGGTTATACTGGTAACGTGGTTTCCCCAGAGACACAGGCCTCTTGGTCCCATCCATAGAAATATAATCTCAACTGGACAAATCAATATTCCTGTCTGTACTGCCCAGTTGTAAGCATATACGTTTTGAACGTAACATGCGGTTTCTTGGATTGAGGCTTTCCACAGCAAATCTAGTCAAATGAAAGTATGTCAGAAGCATGAATACTTAACCAGGGAACGCGGCCGAGCAGTGTGGGACCACCGCTGTTCTGGTTTATTCATGTTTGTTTTGCCAAATGTTGTCCAAGTTTGGGCTTACTGTACTCGTCCACGGATGCAGAGCTCAGAGCGCAAGCCATTTTGTCCTACCCCCACCCCCAAAAAGCAGAACCTTCCTCTTCCCTTGGAAGTTACGGCACTTTGTCTTTTTTATGATACGGTCTGGACCGTCCAGACGCTGGAGGGATGGGCCGTTCTCCAATTACTGCGCCACAGACCCCGCCTGCCCCGTTCGTCTTTCCCTTTTCACCCCTGCTTCCCTGAGATCGGCTGTTTCGGTGATAATTCTTTGTCTGTGCTGAAGATTCACGGCGCACTTCGGCCATCACCCCCCAAAAAAGCTGTTGGTGGGCAGAGGAGGGCTGGTAAAATATCTGCTTGGTCATGCGGTCCAGATGTAGTAGGTAGTGCTCACGTTGTCGCAGCCATGAGTCATACCACTTACTGGATGAGGATGATGACGACGATGATGATGGCTCAGGGGTCCACTTGCCGGCGGTGATCATGAAGAATCACCGGCTGCAGAATTAGCGTAGAAGAGGCCTCGATGGAACCCTTCCTGGGATGACGCCGTCTCACTCGACGTCTTTGTCGCAGCGGGAGCAGAACCACTGGTTTTCTTCTTTGCCGCGACCCCGACCAGTGCACGCCGAGCAACATGCTGCGTCGCTGGCGGCCCACTTCCACTCCCTCTCCTTCCTGTTTTCGGCCACCTTTTGCCCCGAGGCTGTAAAGTTCAGGCAAATATCCCCAAAAATTGCAGGACGTGTCACACGGATGCTGAAACGTGGCCGCACGACTGCATTGACTAGAACGAGCGATTTGTATTTGAAAAACTTCCCGTCCACAAATAGGGCTGTTATGCAGGATGTTTTTTTAGTTTTTTTTTTAAATGCAGCGTTAACTGACTTCTGTTGTCGCTGATATAATTGAGTGTGGGCGTGCAAACAGAAAGCAGGCATTTGGGATGGCAGCCGTAGACGCTGAGCCCCCACCACCAGGTTCCGCTGAGAGAGGTGTGCTGGTGGAACCTCCACAATGCGGCGTCCGTGTCCTCAACCCATTTGTAACTGGTCCATGGGGGACTGCTAATATGATGAGAGGCACTTGGAATACATAGGATGTACAGTATGATGCTGTTGCCGCCTTGTAAGCCTCGTTCTTCCACCAGGGGAACTATTTTAATTTTTTTTAATTTTTCTTGAATGCCTTTTTTCCGCACTCTAAAATTCACAAGGTCCCAACATTTCACCTGGTAACTGATCACATGCAGTTAGGTTGAGACCACTCTCCCGCCCGCTTATAGATATGATATAGTATGTGCATTTCCCTCGGTTAGAAATAATAATCCACCAGCTTTTAGCGCAAATTAATGCAGTTAATATGCATTACATCATGATCTCTGTATCAGATGTGATCGGGCACATAGGGCAGGATGATGAATCGATATTATGGTTTATCTGGTGTGCAGTGGGATCATATTGTCCTGAAATTGAGATAGTGACATTGAGATACGCAACGCTGCACCCCAAATTAGTAACAATGATCACATTGTGTGGCGTTAAATGTATTTAATATTTGAGGAGAGTTTAATTTATAAGGTAGGAGCTTGGTGTGATTTGCATCACGACATAACTGTGATGAACAACAGTTTGAATTCAGAAGAAGATTTAATTTTGTCCCGTGATAAGTGCTATAATAATGAGTTTCATATCAGGTCCTACAGCAGAGCAGTGTGAACACCAGAGAGTCATTTGTCCTGCATGGGACGATGTTCACCTTTGATGATTTTCTCCACGTTTTTGATGCATTTTCATTATTATTTCATTATTATTAATTATTATTATTATTTATTTTTTATTTTTTTATTTTTATTTTTTTTCCAGAGGCTGCCAATGGGAATGTCCCTGCCGGCCAGCGGCCTCCTCCTCGAATTCGCAACGTCCAGATCAACAACCAGATTGTCAAGCTCAAATACTGCTACACGTGTAAGATCTTCCGACCCCCCCGGGCGTCCCACTGCAGCATCTGCGACAACTGTGTCGGTGAGAAAATAACTTTCCCCTAAAAGTAAACGTTGAGCGGAGAAACGACATCTGAAGGTGTCAATGCAATTCACCCGGAAAGGTTTGTCGATTTTGTTTTGAGTGTGGGGGAAACTAAAGAAAAGTCTCTCTGATGTGATGCTGAGTATGTCTCTGCTGGAGCCTGGATCTACCTCTCCCCCGTTGTGAAGATTTGTCGTGATGTTATTCAATTATTTTTAAATATGAGCTGAACAGAAATGTCGGATTCAATAGACAGCATATCAAATAGGCTTTGAAATTGTGCCTTTGGTGTGTGTGCGCGCGCGTGTGTGTGTGTGCGTGGGGTTTGAAAGGATAAAAAAAGAAAGCTTTTAATGTTTAGCATTGTTAAATGTTAAAATATTTCATATGCCTCAATTATTTTCATGATTCATATAATGTAAAATGTGTGTGTGTGTGTGTGTGTGTGTGTGTGTGTGTGTGTGTGTGTGTGTGTGTGTGTGTGTGTGTGTGTGTGTGTGTGTGTGTGTGTGTGTGTGTGTGTGTGTGTGTGTGTGTGTGTCAGTGCTGTGGTTTGAAGAATGCTTTTGAAGTGCATGTAACTTCATTGGTAATATTCTGTAGGAGACAGTTCCAGGGGCCCTCTGGGCTCCGTCACTGTGAACACTGGTCCGTTTGTGTGGCGAGTCCACCTGCTGCGGAAACACACACACACATTGAACTTGAATACACACCCACACACACACACACAGAATGATACAGCACTTTTCTCTAGACCCTGACTTGAAACATGTCTGTTTTTTTTCCTCCATGACTCAGCATGACAAGGCCATTATAGATAGACTGATAGATGGATAGAAAGATAGATGATAGATAGATGACATAGATAATAGATAGAGATAGATAAATGGGTAGGTGGATGGATGGATACATACATGATGATAGATAGATAGATAGATAGATAGATAGATAGATAGATAGATGAATAGATAGGTAAGTGGATGGAAGGATGGATAGATGGATAGACAGTAGGATGGATAGACAGACAGACAGATGGATGGATATAGATGATAGATAGATGAATATGACAAATAGATGGGTAGGTGGATGGATGGATAGATAGAGGAATATGATAGATGGATAGCTAGGTAGGTAGATGGATGTCCAAACAGATGGATAGACAGATGGATGGTAGCTCGGTAGGTGGGTGGATGGATAAACAGATGGCTGGATGGATAAATGGATAGATACTTCATTCATCCCTGGAGCAAAAGTGTGGTGTTAACGCAGCACACATCCAAACAAGAGGCAATAGTAATAATAAAGTCATGAGAATAAAATATAGAAAATTGTGGTAATATACAATAAATCAAAGAATGAATAATAAACACTAAACTTCTATATGTGTCTGATGATTTTTTTTTTTTTAGATAATAACTGTTCTTTGGCTGCAGTGTTCAGTATACCGGTTGTAAATGGTGGTGGCTCAACTCTGTGTTTTTGTTCTGATGCTGTTTTGAAATGGGATCCAGGATGCAGTGTGTCATCTAAAAGTGACCCGTCTGGCTGCGCCGCTAATGGAGCGGAGGCGGACTTTACTATATTTACATTCAGACGAATACCGAAATATCTCCAAAGGCACATAAAAGCCTGCCCAGAGCCAGGGCCGTCACAATCATGACGTTTAAGTTGACCATTGATTGTCATACAAAAAGCTGAGGAACACATTTGTTCATTTAATGCTACTATAATAGTGGTATAAAAAAAAACCTTTAATAGTGTAATTCATGTCTATTTATTGCAGAAGAACCATTTATTGGCATTCAGAATTATTTTATTCCTCCAGATGCATTTACATGTATCAGAAATATGTCATGGTGATTATTGGTGCGAATCTACAGACAATTGGAGTTTTAATAAGCTTGAACGTCTGAGAAAAAATAAAAAATAAAATAATGTAGAATAAAAAGTAAAGTTAAAGAGGACCTATTGTACTCCTTTTCACCAAGTTAATATATGGTCTCTGCGGTCCCCAAAACATGAAAAACGTGTGTGTGTGTACATTAAATTTCTTTTGCTGAAAACGCCATTCAGGTCATGTATTCGAGCCATTCTAACATGTGTCCAATCCACCCTGACTGAAAACGGGCTGTTTCAGTGGGTGGAGCCACCCTCCTGAGGCCCCTAGTTCTGTGGGCCAATGGGGTTTGAGCACAAGTTCCGTTTTCTGTGAGCCAGTGGGCTCCGTTTTATGTCCTCTGTAAACTTTCACTGATTCCACCTCATCAGTCCACAAAAATCTGTTTCTGAACAAATTTGAGGCAAGAAATAAGCAATCCAGTTGCTGAATCTTCACACTTATTAGATCTCCAAGGCCTCATTTAAAAGTGTTTTCCAACTTTCACCGTGGTGTCCGGAGCAGCGTGGAGCATGGAGCATAGGCGGCTTGGGGCTTTTTTTTTTTTTCATTGGTTATGGAAACGTCTGTAAATAAAATAAATACATCTACAGTTTTGTTTGGAGAAACGCGGAGCGGATCGCGCGCCGCAGCCTCTAGTATAATCAACCTACCGTGGACACATATACACACACACAATAGATACCTGCTTTCCTCTCGTCTGCAGTTTTGTCACAGACAGTTGGTATTAATAACTCTTTTTTGAAAGATTTGTGCTGATCTCTGCAGCCAACAGAGCACGTCCCACGATCAGCACTTAGCTCCGATTCTAGCCGTGGTTGGAGTTGCTCAGAAGGGGTGGCGGTTCTAATTCTACTGAAGTGACGTACGTATATTACCGCGATGACGTATATTATGGTGTTTAAGGACATTTTCTGAAATACACAGCTCACAAAAAACTGACTGAGTTGTCTTATTTCACGGTTTGTGTGTTAGCAAGCCCATCAGAGACTAAAATGTATGTGCACTGAAAAAGTGAGTTTTGCATCATAGGTCCCCTTTAGAATAAAAAACTCAGACACAATACAAAACAGGAAAGGTCAAACATATAAAAATAGACAGAAAATACTTTTTTTTTTTTGCACAGGCTTAGTTATTGTTATGGGCATAAATTATAAATTGATGGTCAGAACATCGAAATGATCAGTTAATTTTCCTCAACCCAACTGACGGAAACTCACCTAATTCCATTGTTTTTTTATTTTATCGCAACATTTCTAACAATGGTTCTAAATTCTCTGAAATTTGGATGTTTTCCTCTCCAGAGGGTCCATCATCAGACTGGGAGCCATACGGTTTCCTAACCATGAGCATCTGATCCTGTTCTATCATACAGGTGTGTACAGTTTTTTAAACCCTCTCCTTTTTTCCCCATTTCCTCCTTTCAGACCGTTTTGACCATCACTGTCCCTGGGTCGGCAACTGCGTGGGCAAGAGAAACTACCGCTACTTCTACCTGTTCACCATGTCGCTCTCTCTGCTGACCATTTACATCTTCACGTTCAACATCGTCCACGTCGTCATGCGTAAGTGCTCCACAGAGGCTTGTGTGCCGAGTCTGCACGTCCGGGTTATTGTGAATTTGTTAATACAGAGGTGTATTTTTACTTCTTAGCGATGATTTTCTGATATTCTGTTTTTACTGCTTAAATCCTTTAGGTTTATCCTGCTTTATATATATAATTTTTATTTGTATTTTTTTATTGTATACAGTTAAGTTTTGTGAGTTTTTATTGTATTTCCCATATATTTTCCCATTATTCTTTTTATTTTTATATTTTTATTCGATTGTTTATTATTTCTGCCTATTGTTTGGATGTGAGCTGCTGAGACATAGCTATCTATCATTCTGTCTATCTAAAATCTAAAAATACCTTTAGGAAGTATATAATGATCGAATGAGGTGAAACAAATTACAAACAAAATCAATAAAATATTAATATGAATATTAAAGATGAATGAGTTTATATGTGTGTGTGTGTGTGTGTGTGTGTGTGTGTGTGTGTGAGCGGGGAAGTTGATTAAACAGCAGTTCTCATGTTTTCCATGCGGAATCCAGGGAAGTTCAACCCAAACGAAAGACGAACACGAGTCTGTGACTAAAAGCCGATCGTTCGCATTTGAAAGGAATGACGGCAGCGCGCGCGCGCACGCACACACACACACACACACACACACACACACACACACACACACACACACACACACACACACACACACACACACACACACACACACACACACACACACACACACTACCGAAGGAATGTGACCAAACAGGAAAGATGGCGATAAGGCATGACTCTAGGATAACTACAACCACCTGTTAACAGCAACACACACACACACACACACACACACACACACCACAGCAACATAAAAATATGCATACATGCAAAACTAGGATCTATTTTAGGAGCGGGCCTCTCTCTGTGTCGTGACGTGCAGCACTAAATGACTGCTAGGGCTGCCAGTTCCCCCCATCACCTCCATCAGTGCCCAGTGCAGAGGAAATAGGCGCCGCCAGGGGAATAATTAGAGAAGTCAAAATAATTAGCTATGGACATGTTGAGCTACATGTAAACACCACCACTGATATTTGAAGGAAAAGGGGGCGGTGATAAAGCGCTGTGGTCTGGGGACTTTTCTCTTTAGAGGAGATCCGTCGCGGGTTCGAGTGTGTGGGTGTTTTCCTTCTGACCTTGTGTCTTCCCTGTGTCATGTTCTCCACAGGCTCCGTGGATTCGGGCTTTCTCAACACTTTAAAGGAAACGCCAGGAACATATCCTTTTACATCATTAAACCAGCTGCAGTGCATACGGTTGTATTATAGAAGTATAAAGCCAGGAAAAGTTTCCCCCACGTTTTTTCGATTTTGGAGCTGATGTGAAATAGGGACCCTAGCTTTTCTTTTATTGTGTGTATTATTATTATTATTATTATTAGTGTGTGTGTGTGTGTGTGTGTGTGTGTGTGTGTGTGTGTGTGTGTGTGTGTGTGTGTGTGTGTGTGTGTGTGTGTGTGTGTGTGTGTGTGTGTGTGTGTGTGTGTGTGGATAGATACACACATGTATGTATGTATACTGTGTGTGTGTGTATATATATATATGTGTGTGTGTGTGTATATTTACTGGGTTGTAACAGCTTGAACAGTGTCATTACTAAATGATATAAAAGAACATGATCCTGAAAGTATTATAAAACAATTCTAAAATGTTTTGAATGTCTACACTAGCTTTGTTTCTCATGGTCGTAGACACACATTGTTTCCCGTGGTCAAACACCACTGACCTTGATCGGGGACATGTTTGCCATTTTGTTGTCCAGCTGTTTGCACAGCGCTCCTCGGACGGCAGATAACATGAAAGCTGTTTTCTTAACTCACGGCTCACTGTGTTGGAGGTGTTGGTGTGTTTTTTCACCCTCTGGTCGGTGGTTGGATTGACTGGATTCCACACTTATCTGATCTCCCTCAACCAGACGACCAACGAGGACGTAAGTGCATCTTAAATTTAAATGTGTTCTGTACGGTCACGGCCAAGCTGCACCGGAAGTCCATAATAATGTTGCAGTACTGCTTTGGTGGTGGTGTTGTGTGTGTGTGTGTGTGTGTGCGTGCGTGCGTGCGCAAATGCAGCGTTCACGTGGCTGGAAAGATAAATATACACACCCCAGTATTCGTGTAAACACTCAAAACTGGCTTGTTTCCTTGGCAACAGTTCTGCCTTATACTGGAGGCTTAAAGCAACTCATTTATCTAGAGAGATCAGCAAAAATTAACGTCAACAAAACTAACATTTTCTTCAGCCATTTTTTTTTTTTAGTTATTCATCATGTAAACTATTTTTTTAAATTTTCTATTACAGAGGGCACATTGAAATAAAGGCTCTCTTAAAAAGGTGAGCCAGAATCATGAATCAGCCTTAAAGAGAAACTATCAGGTTACATTTTTATTAACAAATTTACAATTTGGGGCTTATGATGAAGATGGTTTGAAAGAACAAAAATACAGGAAAAAAGTGCCGCAGGGTGGAAGTCAGTCGGTCGGTTTTAGTTTCACGGGACGGTGCAGTGCTGAGTCTCTGCAGGTTGCACAAACTCTGCAGGTTGCACAAACTCCAGCTTTAAAGTCCCCGTAAAGTAAATTCAGTGATTTCTTTCTAAACACATTATACATGTTAGAAAGTAATTGCTGAAAACATGTGAAAAGACGGTGAACGATGTGGTGCTGAACTGCTTCTCACCATTTTATTTGTGGTCCAGATTTCTTGGGCGGGGCTAAATCAGTGAGGCGTGAGGTAACGCGTGGCTTCCTGGCGCGGCCCCTCCCCTAACACTATATAAACGTCAGGTCGGAATCGGATATTCAGCAGAACATTTAAACATGGTATTTACTCTGATTTAAACGTTTAACACGATTGGGTGTGGTGTCAGTGCCTTCAGTGGACACGCCCCCAGAGTCTCAGAGCAGAGGGAACTGCCTTTTTTTTTCTCTTCATGATTTAAAACCTAACTTTTAAATACTTGGCAATTTTTTTTTGATCATTCAAATTTGGCGGGTGGTTTTGGGTGGTTGATAACACATTTTTTCTGTGGTGTGACACACATTTACACATTTATTTTTGCTTAACAGGTACTTAAAAAAAAATTAAAAAAATAAATAAAACACTCACAGGGGCGTGGCGGCTCTGCTCCCAGTGGGATGGCGCGGAACCATAGTTATGTTTTCATGTTTTAAGTTTCATACAAGTACTAAACTAACTGATAAATCTCCATCTAAAACAACAACACAATGTCTTTTTTTCTGAAAGACAGCTCCGTCTCTCTTTTTCTTCTACTTGCCATTCACAGTTCTGATCATCACAGCTAATTGCATTACAAAAATGAGTCCAGCTGTAATTCTAAGAAAGGGAAAAGTTAAAATAATAATTTTGTTAAATCAAATTGCCGCATCATTTCCCCACGAATGAATCAGTGGGGAAATCACCCACACACTGAAACCCGCAGCAGATTTCCTGTAAAGAGGAAGGTCTCCATGTCAGAGTGACGTCGTGACAAACCGCGGCCGTCCCCAGGCATTCACTGGGTGTGCCGACCTTCAAGCTGCTCATTAACTTTTTGTGTCTACAGACCTTCAAAATTATTTATAAAAAAAACAAAACAAAAACAAACCCCGTCAGCCTTATATTATGGTTTCTATAGTTTTACCCATATCCATGACTCCATGTCATCTCCAGAGCGGAGAGGGAGTGGTCTCACCCTAATGAATATTCGTGAATGGACCTTTAAGTAACAGGCAGGATACAAACACCAATATTATTTATTATATTTATGCAATTTCTTTTTGTTTTTATACAGCGGTTATTTTTTTCCAAGTGAAGAGACTGGACAAAATGCATGATGAGACAAGTGATCAGTGACGGTAGAAAATATCAGCCTTTTTTCGCTTTTCGGTCCATCTTCTTCGGTCCGTTTGTCCTCTTGCGTGAAGAGGACGCAAGCAGGAGATAAACGTCCGCAGCTGAATCCAAGGCAGCAAAAAGAAGAATCCAGGAATCGGAGTAAAACGAACCCCCTAAAATATGAATATGAACACAGAGTCATAAAAGAGTCTGTATTTAATTCGCTGTTGGCCTGTTTACGCGCGCGCACAAACACACACACACACACACACACACACACACACACACACACACACACACACACCCTGAGGATAAGCAGTAAATTGCCAGGGGTGTTGTCGCTGGATGAGCCCGTAGAGGGAGTGTTTAGGCAGCAGTCGTTGGGTGTGTTTCTGCGTTGGTGAGTATTTATCTCGGGCTTTGTTCGCCAACATTTCACTGCAGAGGCAGAGATGGCTGAGCTGGAAGGCTGTAGACGGCTTTTGAAAGCTGCAGCATGCTCCCCTCCTACTTGTTGGTAATAATTAATTCATCATTCTCATATTTTTTATTTATTTATTTATTTCCTATTCATCCCCACGGGCTGGCATGCCTTATGTGTTATTTTTGTCTCGTCTTTAGTTTTGATTTTTGTTTTGTTTTTAGAATCAGTAGTAAGCAATGCAAAACGCACCAGCGGTGTCTGGGGCTTTCAAAATAATGTCTGTCAGCCTGATCCTATCTATAACTGTGATTGGTGTAATAATAGGGAGAGAGAGAGAGAGAGAGAGAGAGAGAGAGAGAGAGAGAGAGAGAGAGAGAGAGAGAGAGAGAGAGAGAGAGAGAGAGAGAGAGAGAGAGAGAGAGAGAGAGAGAGAGAGAGAGAGAGAGAGAGAGAGAGAGATTTTTTTTTTTTTGATTTTTAAAGCATCTTTATTTTAACATTTTCTCTAGTTCACAGTTACAGACAATACAACAAACACACTTGGTTCACTAACAGAGTCCTACACGTTAAAAACAGACTGGAAGCACAGGTCGTCCTCCACCAGGGAACAGATGGCGTCGTTAAAACACCACAGCTTGATGAAGACGTCCAGACTCTTCATCAGTCTGTGAAAGTTAAAATCAATCAAGACTCTGGCCCTGACCAACGCTACAAACACTCTTCCTAAAACACTCTCCTTTCCCCTCAGTTTGTTCCTCCTCGTGAGGTAGATGGCCATCTTCGCTTCCCCTACTAGAAAATTAAGCAGTCGCCATTTCTCTGCGTTGGCCCTGTAGTATCTAGCCCCAAAAATAAAACAGTTTCTGGACCACTCCTCCTTAAAGAGCTTAAAACTTTCCTTTAAAAGACTAAAAAGCTCTAAAAGTCTGTCGCACTCTGCAAAACAGTGAAACACGGACTCTGGCAGTTTGCAGAATGGACATTCATTTGCGACCGTGGGATTAAAAACAGAAACAAAGCTGTTGACAGCTATGGCTCCATGTAGGACCCTCCATTGGAGGTCCCCCGTCCTTTTCTTGGAGGGAGCTTTGTAAAAACTCCTCCAACACGGCTCCTCCTGTCCCCCCATCTGGAGCCGTCCCCTCCAGACAGTGTCCTGCCGCCCCTCCAGTCCCTTCCTATTTAAAACGACCACACACTCTTTGTAAAAAGCCTTCCCGCTGGCAGTGTGCAGGTCCAGTTCTGCATAACGTGCCCTGTGCAGCAGCTTCCCGGAGGACCCCTCCAGGTTGGGGGTCAGGGTCATCTCCGGGAAGGGATCCTCCGAGTTTGGCTCCTCCGCGCCTTCGCCGTACTCCTTCAGCAGGGCCAGCTCCTCCTCCGTGAGCGTCTCCCTCCACCTCTTGAGCACCAGGTGTACGATCCTGGTGGACCTCACCCCCAGCCGCTCCGCCATGGCCTCGCCGTCCTGCAGGTCGCTCCCCGCCGCCGCCACCACCTGCCTCAGGGTCAGGACCCCCGCCTCCCTCAGGATGCTCCTCAGTCCTGGAGTGGCCCCGTCCTGCACATCCAGCCTGGCTCCTCCGATCACCGGCTCCTCCAGGAGCCAGTGGAGGGAATCTGCGGCCTCCCTTTTCCTGTTCTTAAATAACCCCCATGCTTTAAAAAGCTCCTGATAAAAACGGGGTAAGCCCGACTTGTTTAGAAGACTCGTGTCCATTAAAAACAACGAGCGGTCAAGTCCCATCCTCCCAGTCCTCTTTAAGACCAAGCCCGCCACGTCCTTCCAAACGTTAAAGTACCCCGTTAACAACTTCTGCACAAACTGTAACCTAAAAGTTGCCACTCTGCTTTTGATGTCCACCACACCGTGCCCCCCTTCCTCTTTAGGCAGAAAGACCCTTTCCTTCCTGACCCAGTGGAAATTCCGCCCCCAAAAGAAGTCTATCAGCTCGGCCTGTATCTTCCTAACTAGCAGGTCTGGTGGTTGGACACACGCCACTCTGTGCCACAGCTGTGAGGCCACCAGGTTGTTAATAATGAGCGTCCTGCCCCTATAGGACAGCTGTGGCAGTGCCCACCTCCATTTTCTTAGCTTGCCCTGTATCTTTCCTAGCAGTCCTTCCCAATTCTTCCCCACCACACTTTCGCTCCCTAAAAACACTCCCAGATACTTAAACCCATCCCTTCGCCACCGTAAGCCTCCTGGCAGTTTTAAAAGTCCCCCCCTCCATCCGCCCACAGCCAGCGCTTCGCTTTTGCCCCAGTTGACTTTCGCTGCTGATAGCAGCCCAAAGTCCCTGACGATCCCCTCCAGTTTGCTGATTTCGTCCTGTTTCTTTATTAAGACAATGACGTCGTCCGCATAGGCTGATAGAATGTGGCTTCTCTCGAGACCGTTTAGAAACACACCCTCGATGTTCGTCCTTAATTGACACAGCAATGGTTCTATGGCCAGAGAGTACAACATCCCTGAGAGGGGGCAGCCCTGTCTCACCCCTCTACGCACTTTAAAAGGGCCGCTCAGCCCTCCATTAATCTTCAGTATACTCTCGATGTCCTGGTACAAAACCTGGATCATGGCTATCAGACCAGGGCTGAGGCCAAAAGCCTCCAGAGTTTTCCAGAGGTAAGGGTGCTCAACCCGGTCAAACGCCTTTTCCTGGTCTAGCGAAATGAGCCCAGTTTCAATGCCCAGAGAACTAGAGACGTCCAAAATATCCCGAATTAGGGACACATTGTCCAGAATGGACCTACCAGGCACACAGTAAGTTTGGTCCTGATGGACGACCAGGTCCATCACCTCCCTCAGCCTGTTGGCCAGTGCCCTCGACAGGATTTTATAGTCCGTGCACAGAAGGGACACAGGACGCCAGTTCTTGATCTCCTGCAGGTCTCCTTTCTTGGGTAGGAGAGTGATGACTGCCCTCCTGCAGCTGACTGGCAATAACTTATCTTTAAAAACTTCATTAAAAACCATTAAAAGGTCCTCCCGTAACTCCTCCCAGAACTCTTTGTAAAACTCCGCAGGAATCCCGTCGATGCCAGGGGCCTTACCCCCCTTCATGCTCTGCAGGGCCGTGGAAAGATCCTGCAGGGTCAGAGGTTCCCCCAGCACCGCACTGACATCTTCCGGGACCCTGGGCAAATTCCCACAAAAGGAGTAAAACAGTTCTTTTTGCTCCTCGTACTCACTTCTGTACAGCTCTGTATAAAAGTCCACGGCTCTCGTCCGGATCTCCTCCGGCCTCCTGAGCTCCTGTCCCGTGTCTGATCTCAGGGCGTGGATAAACCTGCTCTGCCCGTTGCTCTTCTCCAGGCTAAAAAAGAAACTAGATGGTGCGTCCATCAGTGCTGCGCTCTGGAAGCGAGAGCGGACCAGCGCCCCCTGCGCCTTGGTGCCTAGTAGGTCTGCAAGAGCAGCTCTTTTAGACTTGAGGTCCTTAATGTGATCTCGATTCCCAGTGGGTTCCACTACACCCTGTAACTCCACAATGTCAGTCTCCAGATCCCTCATAGATCTGGTGATGTCCCGTGTGACATTGAGAGTATACTGCCGACAGAGCTGCTCTATCTCCCTCTTCCCATAGTCCCACCACAGTCTTAAGGAAATAAAATCCTGCTTTCTGTCTCTAAAACCTTCCCAAAAAAACCTAAAAGCATCTTTAAAGTTGGAGTCACATAGTAGGGTGGTGTTAAAATGCCAATATGCGCTTTTGGGCTTTACATTGGCGATAAAAACACGGCAAACAACCAGGGAGTGATCGGTAAAACCAACAGGCACCATTCTACATTCCTTAAAAATGTTAAAATGGTGCTTAAAACAGTAAAACCGGTCTAGTCTGGCCAACGATAAAGAGGTGCCTCTGCAGTGCACCCAGGTGTATTGTCTTTCATCCCCGTTGGTTCTCCTCCACACGTCCGTTAGCTCGTTCTCGCTTGAGAGCAGCCTCATCGCGTTCTGCGATGCTCTGTGCGGCTCACAGTGGTTCCTGTCTAACAGGTCGTTCTCGGTGCAGTTAAAGTCACCTCCTAGAAACAAAAACTCCCCAGTACGAGCTTTGCTTAAAACCCCATTTAAAACTTGCAAAAAAGTGACTCTGTGTGGTCCTGTGGTGGGAGCGTACACATTTATAAAGACAAACTTATGATGCTCAAATGCTGCCCTCACCACCATCAGTCTGCCCTCCACCACCTCCTCCACCTCAAAGGATGCTGGGGCAAAGCTCTTAGAAAAGAGAAGAGCCACCCCACCGCTGGTGGTGCTCTTGTGGCTTAGCACCACCTCCCCCCCCCACTCCCTCTTCCAGTCAGCCTCATTGCCAGAGTCACTGTGGGTCTCCTGCACCAACAGCACATCCAGCCTCTTCTGCTCCATCAGCTCATACAGCAGAGACCTCTTAGCTGCGTCTCTGGCCCCATTCGCGTTCAGCGTGCTGATGTTAAAGTCACTCATTGCAACGGAAAAGGGAAACAGCCCGAACAGCAGCACCCACCTCCACCTCCTCCCCATCCTCTCCGTTGTTCAGCTCCTTCCTGATCTTCTGCACTATTTTCTTTAACCTGTACACCTCCTGGTCCGTGAACCCTCCTCTCCCCTTACTCCTCATCTGTTGCTGGGCCGCGTTCGCCAGCAACTCCTTGTCTGAGAAAAAGTCCTCCACCTTAATCCCTTTCACATTCTTCGTCCTGTGCAGAAACGCTTTTATTTTGCCCACACTGTAGCTTTTTTTGCCCTTTTTCTTCTTTACGCCGAGAAAAACCTGCCCCTCACTGTCTGCAGCAGAGTCCTCCTCCATCCAGGACTCTGACTCCGAGCCTCCCTGCTCCACCTCCTGACTTGCCTTCCCCTGGCTTGCTGTCCCTCTCTTCGCCTGAGAGTCTCCTGCCATTTTGTTGTACTTTCTTTTGAGCCGGGGGACTCTCAACCGATCGTCCTCATCCCCCATCTCAAAGTCACTTCCTTCCAGTGCCTCCTCCTCCCTAGCTACGTCACCTGCACTCCTTTGACTTTGTTCCGTAGCTTCCTTTCCCTCACCAGTCCCCTCCTGTCCCCCCGCACCCACCTGCCTGTCTTCCGGACCCTCCTCCTTCCCCTCCTGTCCTCCCGCCCTTACCTGCCTTCTTTCCAGACCCTCGCCTGCCTCCCCCCGTGTCTCCACGCTCACCTGGCTGCGCTGTCTACCTCCACCCGTTCCCTCCTGCGGCTCCACATTCCCCTCCCCCCCCTCCTTTTTTTTCCCCTGCCCCTCGCCTGCCCCCTCCTGTGCCCCCACCTTCACCTGTTTCTTCTCCTTTCCTTTCCGCCCTCCACCTGTCTCCCCCTGTGCCCCCACCTCCACCTGTCTTTCCCCTGCCTCCATTTGGCCCTCACCTGCCTCTCCCTGTGCCCCCACCTTCACCTGCTTTTCCCCTCCTTCCTTCTGGCCCTCCCCCGCCTCCTCCTGTGCCCCCACCTTCGCCTGCTTTTCCCCTTTCTGACCCTCACCTGCTCCCTCCTGTGCCCCCACCTTCGCCTGCTTTTCCCCTTTCTGACCCTCACCTGCCCCCTCCTGTGCTCCCTCCTTGTCCTGTCCACCCTTCTGCCCCTCACCTGTCTCGCCGCCTGCCTTCTTACCTGGACATGCCCTGACCTGGTGTCCCTCCCCACCGCACCCAAAGCACTTGGTGGTGTCAGTGTTGACAAACACCACGTAGTCAAACTCATCCGCCCTGATTTTAAAAGCTACGTTTAGCTCCGCATCCCTGTTGTTCAACACCATCAGGACGTGTCTCCTGTGCGACACCACATGCTTGAGCAGCGGCGACTTGCACCCCGACGGGACTTTTTTAACTGGCGACACCACCTTCCCGTGCCTCGCCAGTTCCTTAGTGAGGGTCTCATCTTTAATAAACGGCGGAACATTCGCCAAATTCACCCTCCTCGCCGGTGTGGAGAGAGGCAGGACGGGAACAAACATTTTGTTCACCGTAACGCCGCTCGCCACCACCGCGTTCACCTTGTCTACGCCATCCAGGAAAATGACCACCGCGCTGTTCATCCGCGCTGCGGACACAACGCTGCTGTAGCCGACAGCCTTCCCCACCGCCAGGCTGCAGTCCTCCACCGAGACCGAGGAAGCCACGGGCAACTTAATGCCGTGCTTCCTCGTTAGCTTGGTGAGGTCCGACATGGCCGCGGACCCGCACCACCACCACCACCACCACTACCACCACCACCCCCCACCCGCTGTGCGCACACCCTACAACCAACAAAAAAAACTAAACCCGTCACCAACAAATAATTATAAACATGCAATTGATAGAAAAAGTTAGAAAGTCACTCACTCTACCAAACGCTCACACGCTCCGCTCGCTCACACCTCCAATCACTCAGAGAGAGAGAGAGAGAGAGAGAGAGAGAGAGAGAGAGAGAGAGAGAGAGAGAGAGAGAGAGATCCTATAACTTGCAGTGAGCTACGTGTGACAGCGAGTATAAATTATTGGAAGAGCACAAAATCATCTATATTCAATTAATTATTCAAAGGGTTTTAATCATCGGTTTGCATATTTCACACACCTAGCGTTTAATATTCCCCTTGAATTTAACTCGGGATTACAGCATTTTCTTGTAGGTCAAACCCGAACCTGTGGGAACAGCTTCTGAAAATGCAACTCTGCTTTTGAATAAGGTATAAGCACAGGAACATCCTTCCTACAAGAGGGAGGACAAGCAATTTTCCCCGTGCGTTTGGAAATGCTCCGCCTCCTTCTTTTTTTTTTTTATGGATTTGGTGGAAGATGTTCAGCCCCATATATCTTGCTTTTTTAATTTCACCTCTTCAGATTAAAGGCTCTTGGTCAGGAAAGAACCGGGTCCAGAACCCGTACAGCCACAAGAACATCTTCAAGAACTGCTGTGAGGTGTTGTGTGGCCCCACGTACCCCAGGTACAGTAGGACCCTCAGTACATCCCACCCACCAAGTAGTACTTCAAAATACACCACCTACAAATGGATGAACAGATCAGTGCCATTCTTTTTTTTGGGATCGATAGTTTACAACAATCGATGCACGTTCTGTCATAATGTTGAAAAAAAATCAAATAATAGCCTTTATTTCATATACACAGTGCAACTCAAAGTATTTTAAGTCTAATGAGACATGGTCATAAAAATAAGAAAGCAAGTAACCAACATACATTCAATAAACAAAGGTAAATATGATAATTATGGGTCATCAATTTAGACCGAGATGTGTTTTTTTTAGCTTTTGTGTTTGTTGAATGTTTATTGGATTTTTACTTATTTTATGACATTTATTTTATCAAAATCTCATGTGGAAAAATATGTATTATATAATAATAAAAATGTTTTGCTGTATACTAGTTCATTTATATATATATATATATATATAGACACACACATTATTATGACATGTCTGCCATGTACAAAACATATTGTATATGTGTGTGGTATGTGTCGTACTAAACTAGCATATACAAAACTTATAATTAAATATAATTGATTAAATATAATTGTATAATATTGAATTGTACTGTATATGTACAATATATAAGATTGACACAGTACTGTATTTTCCTATGGGATATTTAGCAACAATATTGCACTCTTGTCATGCTAAAAGGCCTCCAGAGAGAACGCTTGCTGGTCCTGGTCTTATGACTGCAATACCCAAAACCTTAAGCTTGAGTTTTTGGTTTGTTCAGTCGGCCCGCACCTCTCCTCCGTGCCCGGCGCTGCTGAACCAAAAGGAAGGAGGTTGTGACTGACTGATGTCCTGCTTTTTACTCCCCAGTGTCTTGGACAGAAGAGGAGTGATGCCGGAAGACTCGCCGGCTCCTGCCGCGCCCGCCACGCCTTCCTCCAGCAGCAGCAGCAGTACAGCACCACAGACCACGGTGAGCCTTGAAAGGCGCGCACACACACACACACACACACACACACACACACACACACACACTCGTAAAATAGAGTATAAACTAATTACAGAGAGCACTGGAGAATATGAGAGAGTAAAAAAGATCTGGGAGGAGAACCATTTCCTACTGAGTTGAAAACCTTTTTTTTCTTTCTTCTTCTCCCTCGAAATCGATAATCCACCTTATGAGTCACAGACACAGACACACTTTCGATTTGGCCTCAGGCCTCGGGTAACACTTGCCGTTTCAAGGTTCTCCATTTGTCACATGCATTAATACAAGTATGGTGCAGTGAAATGAAAAACTGTAATATATGTATGTATGCACAGCATGCAATGGTATCCAATGAAGAATATCAAATAGGGAGCAAGCAGGAAGGGTGCAAGTGAGCCCCGCCATGACGAAACACTTTAAACAAAAAGAATCGCCGTTTTACCGGGAAGTATTCGCGGGCACGCGAAATCCGGCCACAGATCCGGCCGCAGAGTCTGAATCCCGGTGTCAGGTTGTCCGGACGCCAGGTCTGTGCTTGGATCTGGTGCCCGGTGCTTGGTACTTTCTATCAATAGAGTGAAATTGAGGAGTTTGTACAACCCATTAAACCCATGTTGTTGAAAATCGACTCTTTCTTTCTTTCTTTCTTGCTGTCCCTGGTGTTCAGAATCTCTTCAACGCTCTGTTGTTTTCCTGTTTCAGCGTGCAATTCTCTGCCTACAGAAACCCACCGCGCCACTCATCCCCAATGAGCACACGCCTGACGATGCCAAACCCAGCATCGCCGCCTTGGCGGAGAAAAGCCCGTCTCCGAAGCAGGAGGAGCCTCCGCCCCCGACGGCCCCGCCCCCGACGGCCCCGCCCCCGACGGCCCCGCCCCTGACGGCCCCACCCCTGGCCTCGCCCGAGACGGACGCCGAAGCCTCCATCGCCAAGGACAAGGCCCACTAGCTACGCAACGGGGCGGAGCCTCCTTCGCAGACCCTCCGACGGCCATGCCCGCCTGCCCTTGGTTTCGGCAGCAGGAAGTGGAACTTTGATAATCATTTTTCTGATTAATGCGCAGGTTGACTGAAGTCGTTCTCCGATTTACTCAGTTATTCAATACTCAGCATTCCAGCAGAAATTACAAAGACACTGTGGCGACCGCGTTCCTCTCTTTTTTTTGTTCGTCTCCCTAAGCGGCAGCCGCAGAGTTGTTGGACTGACAGTCAATGACAAAGAGAAGGAGTGTCATATAACGGAAAATCCAGCAGCTTCCTCAATCCCCCGAGCATTGCATGCAAAAAGAAACGGGGAAGGGGGAAAATCTCTGGAATAACTGTTTAAAAAAAAAAGAGAGAGAGAAATGCTCCGAGCGTACAACATCCCAACAGGTCGTCCATGGGCTGACTCTGATTGACAATGATACTTTAACGTTATTTATTATAGCTGTGATGACTTTTATCGTAAGAGGCCAGTTCAAATATACCATTAGGATTGCAAGTGTCTAACAAAGACAATATTTCTTCCCTGGACACATGTATTGTCTAGAATACGTAAGTTCACTTGTTGGGTTTTTGTTTTTTTTTCCCCTCTCCAGTGCACACATTCACATGCCCTATGCAATGGTGGGAAGTCTCGAACAGCAGCTCTTGGACTCATGTGGAAACACACACACACTAACATACACACACTAACACACACACACACTAACACACACACTAGTAAGCATATGTCTGTCAGTACACTATGATGTCTAGAGGCTGAGATATTAAGCAATATCTCCAAAAACCCATCCTGTAAAAGTCCAAACTCTACCTTCCGTTCTGATACTGCTGCATTTTAATACCGTTGTTCTCGACAACCTCTTTCTCCTTTCTTAATTTCGATCAACGTCGACCGCTGTGATTCCGTTTTTATACAGTCTATAACGTGGCGGGGCGTCGGTGCTCTCACACCGTTTGGCAAAAGTGTGCTGGTGACGCGTTTTGAAAGGCGACCGCTTCGGCGGGCGTCTAAACGTGTGTGTAAGCGAGGGCCTGATTGCTGTTGATACTAGTCACTAGTAACAGTGCCTTAAATAACAGTTGTAATCGCCCCGTGCAACACGGACGCTCCACGAAGGAGAAGCCCCGCGAGTCCAGTCCGACCACGCCCGTTTCCATTTTTTTTATAACACTACCAATTACCGATTTGACGAGAAGAAGTGAAAGTAGAAGCCGAGCAGTTTTATTGAAGTGTATGTAGTTTAAGTAGGTGTCGGACATTTTTTTTTTTTATTAATTTTTTTTATATACATATAATGGTCGTCAGTGTTAATACATTTGTTTATAATCATATTCTCCAGCAATCCACACAAGAGATGTAATCTATAGAGGGAATTAAATGTCGGGTTTTTTTCGGTGTTCTTCCCTTCGTCCGACGATCAAGACAGTAAATCCCCTCTACTCCCCGATACCGTCTATTTTCCCAGAGATGATGAGAGTCGTCCGATGCCCAGGCAGCAACTGCTGAAAACATCAGTGTTTTTTCAGGTGCCGCATGGAATGGAGCGCAGCATCCGTCCAGGCTCTATATTAACAAATAACACGGAAACGTGCGCCCGCCGAGGAGGGAGGAAGTCAACGAAGATTCTGTATGTTATAGGGATTGAAGTTAATAGCAAGTTTGTGTTTGTCATTGTGCCGTATGCAAGAAATAGGTAATGCTTGTCAAATATACCTGTGTAGATATTCCAGTTTAACTACAGTATTTTTTTCCTGACTCGACCCTGAGACCCCAGAGGAAAGCAATTTCGTCTTTTCTGCCTAAATAACGGAATTGACTCCGCTTGGAGCGTTTCAGAACCCGTGGATATTGCTTGATCGCTTGACTTTTAGGCATTGAAAGTTTATTTAACATTTTTTTTTCATTTTATTTTTTTGAGAGTATCCGTTGATGGTTTCAGTCGACTTCATCGCTTTACTGTCACAGGGAAATCAGAATGTATGTGATCGATTACTCACAAAATGTATCATATTTATGTTGAATTGGCGTAGGAGGGTGTTTTGGTTTTTTTTGTTGTTTTTTTTTTAAGCAAATTGTCTGAGACTGTTGGTCATTATGTTATGTATATGAGCTCCGTAGGATTACAGTTCCAAAATACTGAGGGGTTGTATGACACCAATATGAGTTAGGGAAAGTCAGCTTTTTTGCAAACATTTTTATCTCCTCATTTGGATCATGACGTGACACGGCTTAGACCTGATGGGTTGATTGATCCGTCTGATCAGTCATGTAAACCTACACAGTACGGTTGATGGAAGTCTTATTTATGTTCACTTTGTTTAGTAATAACACTGTGATTCAACGTACATTCAATTTACTTCACTTCTTTTTACATGATTGATGTGTCTGGTAAATAAACAATATTGTCTTATTATCGAAAGTCTCGCCTTTTAATTATATATATATATATATATATATATTTTTTTTTATCATTGTCATCTTGATCGGGGAATTCCTTCAACAGCCTGAGGTATTATTAGGATAAAAATAATGAAACTCATTTGGAGTCTTTTTGAAAGCTTTATTTTGTCAGGTCGTCTCATTTAGACCAAAACCACTGTTACAAGAGAACAAATTACATACGAAAAAAACAAATAGCGCAATCCAGCTCCAGAAGTGCACACACACAACGTCGACACAAAAGATAAAACAACCGCAAAAGTATTATTTGTATTTACAGCAAAATCGACAAGTTCACAACAAGTTGGAAAATAAATCGAATTGAAATGTTCTTTGAAACAGCATGCAGTGTCAGTCAGGACAAGGCAAATATACTTGATGACTGCGGCATCTATGTACATCCAAACTGAGATGTAACACTGACATTACTAAATATGGAAAACTTGTTTATTATTATTATAGTTATTATTCAGCAATGTTGAATAAAGTATCTGTCTGTCTGTCTGTCTACTGTATCTATCTATCTGTCTATCTTACACGATCGTATTTCAGTTTTTCTTTAGTTGCACATTAAAATAATACAAATACATTTCTCATCTTACACTGTCATGCAGCTCTCAGCAGGGAGAGCAGATGACGTCCCAGTTCATCCATAAAAGAAGTTGCATGTGCCTGTGACCCATGTCCCGCTTTAAGACATTTCGGGACATTGAAGACTTCGTTCTTGCTAAGTCCAGGTCTCTGAAGACGTGGAAAATGTGAAATCCCAGCCCAAAGAAGTGATGGAATAAAAATAGTTTTCCACCTCGCCGTGGGCATTTCCCTTCATCACGTTGACTACTCTCACTTTTAGGTGTGTAATGAACCTACAGAACCCTGTTGATGGCTTTACATGCAGTTCAGCCGAAGTTTGAGGATCTGAGAATTCGGTGAAGTTCCCAGTGCTTGGATATTTTTTTTGTTTTTCTTTCTCTTGTGTGTGTTCCCTCAAGAACCCTTGTGCACGGTCAGGTCCTGTAGTTGTTCCTGGAGAGGGTCCACCTGGAGCCCCCCTGCTTCCTGTGATTCCTCACGGCCAAATTCATCCTCCGCCGTCGGACCCTCACATCCGCCGTCTTTGGCCAGGTTCTCCGTGCTCTCGAAACAGCCCGAGTCCCTTGGCTTCTTGTCCTCAGACGTGTCCTCCTCCACCTCCGAATCGGACTCACCTTCGGTTAAATGGAACGGCAGACAACACAGTTGGAAACAGAACAGCGCTACACGCTAGGTATTTGCATGACATAATATCCCAGAATTTATCCAGGCCTTAAAAGGAAAATGAGAATTGTTTTTGGAAGGATTTGAAAAATAAAAAAATAATAGACGTGTATATAGGCCTAATATCATTTCGGTATCAATATGCATATATATCTAATAAAAAATATAATGTAAAAAATATTTTTAATTAGTATGGAAAAGATTATATGTACATATCTTCATCATTTTTCAAGTCCCTTTGAAGCCTTTTGAGGGATACTACAGTGTGTCATGCAAGTACGTGTGTATACATTTTAAATGAACCAGCTTTTCTAGTACACAATTTTTTTGTTTAGTCCTATAGAGCAACATTACTTTCCAGCTGTTTTCCGTAGGTTATGGCAATATTGTGGCGCTAATGAGATCAGAGTCAGTCTGTGACTGTAATTTACACGACAAAGCTTGTGAGGGCAGCTTACTCCGGGGTTAATGGGATGGGATCCATAAGCTGCATTCAAAGCATCGCTACAGAGCGGTGTCAAAATCACACCTTATCCTCTGTTGGACAAGCTCAGAAATTATTTGCTTTGAGTGCAAAGCTAACCAACAAGGCAGCGAACATAACTGCAAAACTGTGAGCGGAGCAGCCAATTACCTGAGGCCTCGAAGCAAAGAAAAACAAAAACACGAACATTAAACAGACCATACGCCCCGGACACAGCGCTCCTCCGGGAACAACCGGAGATGCCACGCCGGAGCTGGACAGTTAAGCGCCATAAAATACTGAACGAGAAGGTAACGACGGCTATAAGTTAACTGCATTGTTCAGAGTCCTCGATATATGTGTGATTCATTTATTTCCCGAAATGATCGGGATCGTTAAGCCAGCTGGCGGCGAGCCAAGTATTGTCATCTGTGAATGTGTGGAACATGAAGGTGTGAGCGTACAGTCTCTCAGGAGCTGAGCGGCGTTGAGGATCTTGCTCCGCTGCTCAGGGTCGGTGATGTTGAGCTCGTTCAGGTGAGACTCCTTCAGCCCTCCCAAGTCTTCCAGGCTCTGGAATCCGTGCATGGAGAGCAGGGAACCAAGCTCCTGGAGCGTGGAAGAGGGAAGGCATTGAAAGACAAGCTCATCTCATCTTCTCACAGGGCATCGTATCTGCTTGCATGGCTGAAAAAAAAAATACAAAAAAAAAGGGGGAACAAATAATACAACTCTGGAATCAGAAGCTTACAGCGAGGCCGATGCCGTCCAGCACCTCCTCCAGGGTCTGAGGTTTGGTCTTGTCCCGGCGGCTCCGGCCGGGGCCGTGTCTCCTCCTGACCGGCGGGCTCTCCTCGGGCAGGATGTTGACGTAGATGAACTTGAAGGAGCCCACTTTGGTGTTCAGCTTCCCCGTCCAGGTCCCGACGGGGGGCTTCTCGATGATGTGGATGATGTCACCTTTCTGAGGCGAGGAGGGGAGGATTACTAAAACGAGGGGGGTGATTTCACAGAGGCTCTCTCGCTCGCCGCATGTTTGAGGTGACATCACTGGAGAAAATATGCACAATTTGACGGAGCGCTTTTCCTCAGTGAAGCCCAGGTATTTCCTCCCCGCATTTCAAATACATTTCCATAACCGGAAGACACGTAGGCTCGATCCAGGGGGAACTTACTTGCAGTTTGAGCGAGTCTACATCGTAGGGGCTCGGGGTGAAGTCTGTATGGACCAGTGCACGGCCACAAAAGGGCCCATTGTAGGCGAGGCCGTTCTCCTCCAGTCGCATGCTGTCTCTCTGGCTGTATCCGCTATCGAGGCTCTGTCTGTCGCCACCTGGACAGCCACGATGAAACATACAGAATGAAGCGTTCTCGTCGAGTCAAATGCCCTCGGACGCTCGACGCGTTAATCTCATTTCCCTGGCACGCGAGGTGGTATCATATGACAGAGTCCGTGGACAGCTAATAAAGTAGCAGCAAATAAAATAACTTAATGGTCCGGATGTTGGCTGTCTCTAATTCAGAAATTTTGATTTAAATGTAATTTTATTCTATTGGCCCCAAACTCCCGGTCCATTTCTGCACTGTTCAGTTTGAGGAATGGCTTGAGGCAGTCCTCGGTATGTACACTTAAAGTTTGGGGCTGGGCCCGGGTGTTGGCGGAGGGGTATCATCGACAGCAACTTACTGCCGGACAGCTGCCGGGTCACGGGGATGGAGACGGTGTCCTCTGATCCAGAGGAGCAGACAGACGTCCTTTGTCCTGCAGTGAGATCTGGGAGCCAGTCGGCCACGGGGGAAAGGGAAGACTCCTCACTGCTATCCCCCTGGGGACACAAAGGGTCACGGTATGGTTCAGATTTTGGAGATTTGATCGAACATTTAAAACCGACATTGGTATGGGCATGTTTTACAAACCCCAATTCCAATGAAGTCGGGACGTTGTGTAAAACGTAAATAAAAACAGAATACAATGATTTGCAAATCCTTTTCAACCTTTATTCAATTGAATACGCTACAAAGACAAGATATTTCATGTTCAAACTGATAAACTTTACTGTTTTTTTGCAAATATTCACTCATTTTGAATTTGATGCCTGCACCACGTTCCAAAAAAGCTGGGACAGGGGCATGTTTACCACTGTGTTACATCACCTTTCCTTTTAACAACACTCAATAAGCGTTTGGGAACTGAGGACGCTAATTGTTGAAGCTTTGTAGGTGGAATTCTTTCCCATCCTTGCTTGTGAACGACTGAGCCTGAGCCGGGGATGCTCCTTTTATACCCAATCATGACACTCAACTGTTTCCAATCAACCTGTTCACCTGTGGAATGTTCCAAACAGGTTTTTTTTGAGCATTCCTCAACCTTCCTCAACCTTTTGTTGCCCCTGTCCCAGCTTCTTTGGAACGTGTTGCAGGCATCAAATTCAAAATGAGTGAATATTTGCAAAAAAACAATAAAGTTTATCAGTTAGAACATGAAATATTTTGTCTTTGTAGTGTATTCAAACGAATATAGGTTGAAAAGGATTTGCAAATCATTGTATTCTGTTTTATTTACGTCCCAACTTCATTGGAATTGGGGTTTGTATATTTCATTGTGTAATAGTTACTCTTTCAGGATGCTTTATTTTCCGTTATCCTGGCATACCTTATTGTGTACAGTTAACTGTGAGGTTTATTGTACATTTCAGTTTTTTCCCCAGATATTGGAATTTTTCCTTTTTGTTTTTCTATTGTTTGTAAGTATTACTGGCTATTGTTTTTTATATCTATCTATCTATCTATCTATCTATCTATCTATCTATCTATCTATCTATCTATCTATCTATCTATCTATCTATCTATCTATCTATCTATCTATGCATTTACTTCAAGGAACGCTCGGGGGCTGCGGACCCCAGTTTGGGAAGCACTGCACAGTTATGTATGATCAAATACTGAAGAGAACCGAGTGGCTCTGGTGCTGTGGTGTTTTTGCAGTGTTTCCACTAGGTGGCATCATTTCCCATCTTTTGAGACAGCTCCCCTCCGACCATTGAGATTTTGTGCGTTTTTTAGGGCGGACAACTCCAGGTTCAGAAAGTAGAAGTCATGTCGGGCTCATGTTCCACCCATGCACTGATCAGAGGCTTTCACTCATCTGCCTCTGGACCTCTGGGTCACTGACACTGAGCAAATCCACACGGCCGACTCAAAATCCCGGGGAGGAATTTTAGTTTCGGAACCCAGATTTTCCACCTCTGGTTTTACGGGGGGCTGTTTGAGGAGAACACCACGAGAAAATTTGCACGTTGGAAAAATATCAACATCATCCTCTTTACGTCAATCTGTAAGAACACGTCTTACCCCCTCCTCCGCCAGGGCTTTCTGCACCATCTTGGATGTTTTACGCGTCATGGTGCGTGAGATGACATTGCGCCATTTCTTTCCCAGCTTGCTTCCACTTTTCACAGCTTCCTCCTCTGAAATGTTCTCTGCCACCTGAAAAGGCTGTTTTAGTCATTACTTATGTTGGCAAATGTTGTTGTTTTTTTTACTCGTGCACAACACACACACACATGTATAGACATACAGAACCACTTGGGTCTAATCGCTGGTGAGCAGGAAAAAAAACTCCTTCTATAATGATGATTGGCGCAAAAGGTAACGTCTTTTGTTATCATGGGGCAATCAGTTCTGGTAAATGCTCCGCCTGTCTCAGACGGAGGTTCCTCCACTTGACTCTCGCTCAGGACATCCTGTCTGAGTGCTTTGCAATGCATCCTTCTCACTTCCTTCTTCTGCTTCTAAACCCTCGTCTTAGCCGTCTGCCGACTTCCTGGGCACGGCGTGCAAAGTGCTTGTCAGTAATTTCGAATATTTCCCCCGTTATGGATGTATTGTTGTGCACCGTTAAACTAGGGCCCGACAGACATTTTTGTGGGATGTCTTTTTCCGTAAACCAAAACTGTACGCTTCTGTAACCGTCCAAAGCCGGTAGTCCAGTCCGGCCGGTCTTTGCGTGTGTGTGCACAGCAGAGTGATACTGAGGTGAAAGGGTTGTGTTTTCAAACGCCACCATGGCCGCCAGTGAGGAACCATGGTGTTCCTACTTTGAAGGGAATTACGATCCAGGAACTTCAAACACAATGACAGATAGAGAACTTATATTTTTCAAAACGGATGTCCTGCCATTTTACTCCCCTACCACCTGTGTGTCCCCCTGCTTTTGTGAAGTGAGGGAGGGAGGGGAGTCACTTACGGGCTGATCAAAGCTCAACTCCCTGTCGAATGTGGGAGAAGTTGCCTTTGACTTCATGAAGTCCTTGAAGCTGCTGGACCTCTGCAGGCTGAGCTGGAAGCACATTGGGAATTGCATTTAACGAAAAGGAAAAAAAAAAGTCCAACAGAAGCATGTGAGTTGCAAGTACACCAGTATGTTGCAACCCGGCCTTGCATTTTTTTTCCCTGCTCATGGCCACAAAAATGAATTTATTGAATTGTGTCGGACTTTTTTCGTGCTGTACATAACAAAATTTATACCAATTCATTTGAATGTTGAGATTTCCTTAGACGAGGGGGCATGGGGGAGGGGCGGGGGTGCAGATACGTACAGTAAACTAAAACTAACATGATGAAAGTATGCCACTACGGGGAGGAGTGGGGGGATATACATATAACTATTATTTTTATATATTATATATAGATATATATATCTATATATATCTATATATAAGTGTCACAGCGACGTCTCTGATTGGTGGAGCTTGCTGTTACCGTGGAAATGTTTACCGCACTGGCTGATGGGTACACAGGCGCGCAAACACGGATATTATATACAGTTAAATAGTATCTATGAATGGAATTCACACTGAGAGTATGACCCTATATCCCTAGTCACACCCAAGCTTGAATGTCATTGACGATTCAATACAAAAAAAGCAAAACCAGTATCCTGCCTTTATTAGTTTTAGTTTACTGTACGTATCTGCAGCCCCCCCGTTCCCCATGCCCCCTTCTAAGTCAAAGAAAATCCAATCTCCCCATTCAAATGAATTGGTTTAAATGCCATTATTTATAGCATGAAAACAGTCGGACAATGTACTCTGGGACACGATCCATTGTACAAGACATTAGCCTTCCATTTATTCTCGGATTACTTACAGGACGCCCATTTGCATGAACTATTTATCAAACGGTACTTAGATAAAGAAGTCATGAATCTGTGCCAATATCGTCCGCGGGTACTTTAATGGGTGTTTATTTCCCTTTTTATCTTGACTTTAAAAACTGAGCTGTGTCTGTGAGCGCTTTGCTTAAACTTGTCTTGGAGGTCACTGGGAGTCACAGCCAGTTGGCCCCAGTGCCAAGAAGTTCTTTATCACCTTCCAGTAGATTCTGTCAGTTTCCACCACCGTGTGTGGAAATCGCAGATATACTTTGGCACGTCATCACGGTTTGCTGTCCAGTAAATCGTCTTATCTCGAGCCGTCCTTCTTGATTCTTGGTTAAAGCCACAGGAAGCACAGCTTGAGCAACTGTCAGCAGCCAATGATTTCTAATATCTAGTTGAACCTTGGTGCTTTCTGCTGTGTTTCTGTGTCTCCATCCAACAATGCATCCACGGTGACTTATTATGCGGAACTTGTCACTCTTCAGTTCTCTTCCCCAAAAAAACAAATTTTCTACGGATTCTCAAAACGAAGGTCCAAACGGTGAACAATGACCTTTGGCGGAGCGGTATAGACGCCGGCGATGACGTTCCGAGCGGTGTTGGGACAACAACCCAGGTAGTGAGATGTGTAACAGAAACGTTGGCTTGAGACCACAAAAAAGCGAACAAGGGGAAAAAAGAAACGCGGCGCAGGCGTTGAATGGAGGAGTCGAGGCCGAGAACGAGAAGCAGAGCAGATTCTGACTCATGTGCATCCGCAAGATGACTCACTGTGTAAAAGGAACTTGCAGCAGCTGTTTTAAAACCCGCTTCGAACCTGACACTTCACATTGATTCCGCCAGATGTAAATTCTAACAAACTTCAAGTTTCATTTGTGTGTGTGTGTGTGTGTGTGTGTGTGCATGTGTGTGTGTGTGTGTGTGTGCGTGCATGCTTGTGTGTGTGTGTGTGTGTGTGTGTGTGTGTGTGTGTGTACTACATCAACAGTGGTGGAATAAGTACTCTGAGTGTGCCCTGACACAGATTACTCTAGTAAAAGTAAAAGCAGCACACTGACATTTCTACTTTGGTAAAAGTATATAAATACTTGATCTTAGATGTACTTAAAGTAGTAAACGTACTTGTCATATCCAGTGCCCTGATATAACCTGATATAAGTGCCTACAATACGTGTAATATGTAATACATAACATAAACCCAGACAGAAAAACAAAACAAAAGCGATAGATACAGTATTTGTTTGAAATGTAGTGGAGTAAAAGCCTCTGAAACTGCATACGCTTAAGTGCTTATGTAAGTACAGATAGTTGAAAAATATAGTGAAGAACAGCACATGAGGCGTCATTGGAGCATAGAGCATTAGAGCAAGCATATCATCATTTAGAAGTGTTTTGAGAATAACAGTGGAGTTGAAGACCGGTTCAGTGAAACAGTGTTGGATCTTCTCCCACACCGTGGCCTGTGCAATGTGCTTCATGCTCCGCAATCGTCACATTCTTTTCAGATCAGACTCTACCTTCTTCTTCTGCGTCTGCACCTGCTCCTTCTCCGAGGCGTTGGAGGGTTTTCTCCTCAGCATCATCCCTGTTGCTGCTGCTGCTGCTGCTGCTGCTGCTGCTGCTGCTGTTGCTGCTGCTGCTGCTGCTGTTGCTGCTGCTGCTGCTGCTGCCGGGAACCCGGCGGCCAGACGGTGGCTCGGACTGGAGGGAACTCGGGCCTCGGCTCGATGGGGGGGTAACTCTGTCACTCTGTCACTGTCACTCTGGTTGGTGCAGCCTCCAGTGCTGAGATGATCAAAACACAGGGGAGGATCAGGGCTACCTTTGCAGACAGGAAGTCACGTGGTCACACAGGAACCAAAGAGGCAAACTCGCTTTGTTTTTTTTTTTGTTTTTTTTTGGTCTTCTGGTTTAAGCTTTGCAGGGTTTCTTTCTTTCCTGTTTCGTTTTTTGTAGCTGTGTGCCTTTAAGCCCCCTGGCTTCAGACAGGTTCTCTACTTTCACAACACACTTTGTCGGGTAATATGACAAAACACAATCAGATGAGACTGAGTTCAAAAATCACTGAGAATATAAATGTGAGGGCCGGCTACCTTCTCCATTTTTATATTATTTTCACTTCAACTGGACATAATAGAATTATGTTTGACTTGCCAGTGACATTAACATATACTAGGAATTTGTTCTGGTGAGGTTTGGTGCATTTCTCAATAGACAACTAGCATTTAAAAAAAAAAGCTTAACAGTCTGAATATGCAGAATACAAATATAAATAAAATTGAATAAAAAGAAAAATAAAGAAATAATCAAACAATAATACAATGTCATATAATACAAATAGCCAAATAATAAAAATAAACCAGAAAGCAGAAATAATCAGATATAGGAAAATATACAGAATATTTGAAATGTGATACTATGCCAAGGATAAACTATTGTTATGGGTATATAGGTTATACGTTTTAAATATGAATTATTACTATGTACTAACTGTACAAACTGTACTTACAACATACAATTCTGATTTATATTCACTCATACTCCCCTTAAAGGCTGTTTTTGAAGTGAGAGGCATTTAAAGATAACATTTTTAGAGACCTAGGGATACTTATGGCGACAGCACCTGAGGCAGAAGTCAATGCAGACTCTGCACTGGCAATAAAGAATTAAGATTAAAATGGAAAAAAGGGGTAACAGTATGTGGGCAAGAAGAGCAGGAGTGTTGCATGTTACTCGTTCTGGTGCGGTGCAAAGCCACATGACAGAAGGATGCCCTACTTTAGTTTCCTGTCTTTTCAAATAGAGGTTGGTAACAACTTTGACTTCATACACATTTTGGGAGGATAGAGTACAATATAAGCAAAAACTGTGTAAACATTTTACTGTAGCACCACAGTCATTTGGTTGAAAGTGTATATTTGTTGTGTAAAAATTGTTTCTATAAATCCGGATATTCAAATATTTATTTAAAACACAAAAACACACTGACATTTTTCTTGTACTTTTTTTTTTACCAACATTTGACAGAACAATGATCTCATCTATTTTTGACCTCAGTAGTTATTCTGTTGTTCCTCTTTTCGGGGCCTCTTCACCACAAAGCAAACCATGGAAGCTGGTCAGAGTTGACATTCATTTCTGCACAGTTATGTGTTTAAATCGTCAATCCCTTGAGACGATTCCATAAGTACTGAGATGGGTTAAAACTGGTTTACTACAGGCACTGTATATCATAAAAGTCTTATACAATGCCCTAAATAAAACAGTAATACAGTTATCTAATTCAACTTTCTAAAAGTGTTGATGTAATTGAGATTGAATGTAATACTCCAAATCTAAATCCTGTAAATGTACTTGTCCAACGTTAGAACTGCACACATCACTGTATTTTCAAAACCAAGACACATTAATTCTTTAAAGGGGACCTATTATGCTCCTTCTTTACACACGTTAATGTAGCTCTCTTAGGTCCCCAAAACATGTTTTTGAATTTTTCTTTTTGCTGAAAATACCACTCAGATTATGCATTCAAGCCATTGTGACATGCCTCTAAACCTGGGCTGTTTCAGTGTGTGTAGATTTAATTGTGAATGAGCAGCCAGGCCCCCAGTTCTGAGCCAAGTTCCAGGTTCTGTGAGCCAACGGCCTTGGAGCACGGCTTATGGCTTTCGTTGTATTTACTCCATAACTTTCACTGATTTCACCTTATCAGTCCACCCAAATCTGTTTCTGAACTAATTTGAGTTGCTTCTTCACTGACGCTGGTTTGTTTGTTACGACTTTTTGTTGCCCTGCTCCGAGCACGAGCACCACGCCGCAGGATTTTTTTGTGTCGGAAAATACAATAAAATAAAATTAATAAATACATCTACAATAAACACACTATTTTTTATTGGGGGGGGGGTTGACGACATGAGAGTGAAAATGGAGTGAGTGTGAAAACCAAGCAGCTCCTCAGACGATGTTCTGGAGAAGAGCGACCGCCAGGGCGGTGACGATCAGAGAGAAGGACGAGATGGCGGCGGGGGATCCGGCCTTCTGGAGGGACTCTGTGTTTCTGACCACCCACTCCTTCTCTTTCTCCAGATCCTGTCTCTCCAGCTCTGGCACCAACAGCGCACGGATTTTCTCATAGTAGGTGTTGAGCCACAGCAGCTGCAGCGGAGGGAGAGGGGAACGTGTGAGGAACACTGGGGAGAGGTCGACGTTTCGATCAGAGTCCATGTTTTTTTTGTTTTTTTTCCTTTTTGTTTTTAAGGCTTAAACGCTAAAGGCGTTCAGCGAGGTGGTGTTATCAACAGTTAGAAACGGCAAAACCAAAATGTTAACAAGGCCTGAGTTGAAATATTAGAGTAGTATATAAATTAAACCTCTTGAATTGTGAATTTTGAAATTACAGACTCATCCACGTGCACAGCCAGCCACACCGCCCCCCCCCCTTACACACACCCACACACGCACACACACGCACACACACGCACACACACGCACACACACACACACGCACACACACACACACGTGTATTTGTGTCACACTTGGCTTTGCTTCCTCTAATAATATTTTCAGCTGTGAGCTGCAGAGATAGTACATAATGTAACAACTTCCATCTAAAAAGGGGAAATGGAAAAAAAAACAATAATAATGATAATGAAAATGATAATAAAGGAATAAAGTAATAATAACTTCAAATAAAAATACAATAAATAATAATATAAATATATCAAATATAAAAAGTGTATTGACGAGCTTCGCTCTCGTTCGCTTGAGCTCTCTCTCTCAAACACGCACGCACAAACACACACACACACACACACGCACACACACACACACACACACACACACACGCCCGGGACCTTTGAATTTCCTCGAAATTCTGCTTTAAATGTCAGCACATACTGTATGTCTCACCTGTTCAGAACTAAGGAGGGAGATGTCGATCAGCTTTCTGTCGTACGGCACCAGCGACACGGTGTCAAAGGTCAAATAGTTGTTGCCATACTAAGCAGGGGAGTAAACAACGTGGATGATCATTCAGGTTTGACACATCGCGCATCAGACCACCCAAAAGGCTTTAAGACTTCTACCTTAGTATGGAAAGGGACAATCACAGCAACATCTTCAATCCGGATCCCGAAGTCGTTCTCCTTGTAATATCCTGGTTCTGAGAAAAGGATTTCATCAAGTTGTTATTAACTTCGCACTTTGTAATGTCGCCCACGCTCACACCCTTCAGCAGAAACCAGCTTCCCTTTTCGCCAAACAGACTAACGGAGGTGTTGTTGAGGCATTATCTTTAGAAATGTGAGACGGCTTGGTGGAGTCTCACCTATGGAAGTGAACATGCCTTCTCTGAAAGCGATGTTGTTGCTCTGAAAGCCAACAGGCCCTGGAAAAAAAACAAAACAAAAAAAAAAACACATAGAAAATTATCATATGGAATTGCAACTCTTCACATTTCATTTACTCCCTTTTACCCTGGGATTATACCCACATCTGTAGTCCACGTGGGATTACAAGATTCCAGAATTAAAAAAACAAACAAACAAAAAAAAACAAAAAACCCAAGGGTCTCACACTCGTGAACTCCGAAGTAGTTTCCGACACCGTGACCGGTGCCGTGGCCGTAGTTCAGACCCACTTCCCACAACGCCCGGCGGCCGAGCATCTCCATGTTCACTCCTGTTCAGAATGAATGAGTGTCACAGTCTGCATCTCAAACAAGGCGTTGCACGGAAAGGAAAAGGGTCGGCAGCGTTTTGCACCAAGGTCCATCACAGACAATTAAACATACAGACGACTTTAAAAAACACAGGGTGACTTATAAATAATAGCCAATTGGAGCAGATCAAACGGCGTGGGGAAATAAATACAGAAACACACATGTAAAAGTGGAATATGTGCATAGAATCAATAAATCACACATTTAAACCACCTGGAATGAATGGTTGGTTGGTTTCATGTAACCTATTGTGATTTAATGGTTTACTGGAGGCTTTCTAGCTTTCTAGGCTTTCTTTCCAGAGTTAATTTTTTCAAATGGTTTAAATCGTTGTGTTTTATCCACAATGAACTTGATGTGCTGCTTATGTTTTTATGTTTTCAGGTTTTGTAAGCTTATTATTGGTCCGGATTACCTGGTTAACAGGGAAACCGCCCTTGGCTGATTAGCGATGAGTAGTGGGTTCCTTTAAATGTCCTTGTCACTAAACTGTCTTCCCTCACCCCGACTGGTTTCATGAAAGAACTCTGTATTCTACCCCAATGGTCTTCTCTTATTTTCCTCTGGTCATAGCAAACGGTGAAATAAAGCCCCCCAGTGGCACAACGTTGAAATGTAGTTTGCTGGCTCGCACACCCATTTCTAAAATGGTATTTGCTTGATTTGTTTTTTATATTTACTTCATCATCATCACAATGTATTTTGTAATCTGTATTGTGAATTATTTCTTGTTTATTATTATCATGAATTATATTATTATTAAATATGTTTATGCTCAATGTATTTATTATTATTAATTATTATTATTAATTATTATTATTATTATTATTATTATTGTTATTATATTTCACTAATATTTTACTTATTGTTTTACATTTATGTTTAATGTGTGCACCGAACACCAAGACAAATTCCTTGTTTGTGTAAACTTACTTGGAAATAAAAACGATTCCGATTCTGATTCGGATTCTGATTATTATTATTATTATTATTATTATTATTATTATTGTTACTATTATTAGGGCTTCAGCCCTGCGGGCTGGAAGTAGCCGAACCTTGTATCTCCCACAGGCCAAGGTTCTAAAACTTCCAGTCAGGTGGTGGAGTGGGGTGAGTTTGTGGAGTAAGTGTGTGTGTGTATTGTCTTACCTGCTTGAGGCAGGCAGGGCATTTCATTTGATATTTCTTCTTTTGCTTTTTTGTAAATATAAAAACTGTCTGTTGGCATCCAACCCAGTGCCGTGTACTTTCTTATTTCGCGGCACTGGAGCCAGTTCTATCACACAAACTGAAGGAGCCCAAACAGTCCAAAACATATTCCGCTTTTGCTTCCTCACACATGGAGTTTGCTTGCAGCACATTTATTTATTTTATTCCTAAAAGTTTAAAAAGTTGATGAAACGTCTCTCAGGGATATGCAGTGTTTGAACTGTTTGGATAGAACCGTGTTGTTGGGAACTTCCACACGGAGCGATTTCCTTCCACAGAGACACTCTGAGGAAGGACTCTGTGAAATACAGGTTGTAGACAGCCACCATCTCATTTTTTGGATAAAGTCATAACTCACAACAAGTGTATCCTTGTATTAGTAACTGTGCGTGTCACCAGGACTCAGAAAACTTGTTTCACCGCATCCTTATGTGAGTAAATACTGTGTTCATTGGAAACTCAAATAATTGTAATCGGTGCTGATACTGGATCCCGAGTTTTGCCACCTGCAGCTATATTTATTATTATTATATCAATTTACATACCAACCTCTTGTGCCGGAGGGGAAAATGGTTCGAGATATTTCAATGTTTCCCATGAGCACTCGAGTGAAGGCCTCCTGCAGAGCCAGACACATGAGCTTAACTTTAGAGAAATTGATATGACAGTGAATCTTCAGGATTTTTGGTACATATTTAAGAAAGCTCAAATATCTGAATTATGCCATAGCACAAAGAACAATCTAAATGTTGCCTTTGCCCACACTACTCATGCTGAAAAAAATAAAAATAAAATTATAACAAATATAAAATGACGATCCAGATCATACCCTTTGCATTGCAGTCGGCGTTCCCCAATGTACAGTCCGCGTGATATCAGTCGTACCATCGCTAGGAATAAAAAAAAAAGAAGTAACTGTTACTGTTACTTTACTTGAAAACCAATTAACTCAAGTGTAAGTATTTTTGAATTACAGGCTCAAATGGTGAATTTGTAGTTGTTAGTCTCTCTTCGGATTACATTCATGATCTAAATTGACTTAAATACTTAAATACCCCCAATTAAATGCAGTTGACAAGCAGGTTGGAAGCATTGAATGGGATGGAGATACAGCAAACTCTTCATGTTTCGGAGTGTCGTGTAGTATTGATGTGAGGCCCGCGTGCCCATTTTTAATTCAGGATAAGAACAGGTTTTCCTGCGTTTCAGGTGCCTGTATTGCAGCAAACGAAACCCCTGCTTCTGTTTTTCCACCACTGTATTTCCTGCCACATGTGGTCCCACTCTCACAAAAGATTTGCATCGTGTGCAGGAAGCTCGATCCTTGCATGTTGTCGATCTTAAATTGAAATATTTTTGAAAGAAAACATTTTGGCTGCTCAGTTCAAAAAGGGAGGAGTAATCCCTTAGAGATTTACACTGCAGTGGTGACCCCTCCCGACCCCGTCGTTATGACCTGATACGAAACTGAAATTATTTACGCACAGATATTGGCCTCCAGAGTCAACGAGGTACATTTCATCAACCGTCAGCTTCCTGCTGGTTTTGATGGTCGGGCTGAGGCACAAGAGAGATTGAGAAAAATATTGAGATTGAGATAAAGGAACAGCAGTGTGCCTGCGTCACAAAAAAGATAAAAACATTTTTTTTTTTTTTTATTGATTTACACTATTACCTGTAATGTGCGAGAGCAGCGTTAGGTCCACTTGCAGAAATAGTCTCAAAGCTCGGGCCGCGACTGTCTTTCTGTTTGCTAAAGAAAAACATGGATTAGCTACTAGAAGTAAATAAAATACATTAAATATGATGCAACTGCCCCCTGAGGATTCGCCACCTTACCGCAGTGGAGGGGTTTGTGTGTCCCTGTGACCCTGGGAGCTGTGTGGTCGGGGGCATTAGCCCCTGGTAGGGTCTCCCAAGGCAGAGTGGACCCAGGGGAGGGACCAGACAAAAAGCGATTCAAAGGACCGTAATGCAACGACAATCAAGGCAACATGGTACCTCGCCCGGGGAAACCGGGGCCCCCTCCTGGAGCCAGACCTGGGAGGGGAGCTCGCCGACGAGCGTCTGGTGGCTGGGCCTTGACCGATGGGGCTTGGCCGGGCACAGCCCGAAAAAATACCATGGAGCCGCCACCCTGTGGACCCACCACCTGCAGGGATAGGCATTGGGGTCGGGCGTAGTGTCAGCCGGACGGCAGGCAAAGGTGGGGCCCTGAGCCTGCTGATCCTCTGCATCGTAGACTAGTTCTAGGGACGTGGAATGTCACCTCTCTGACGGGGAAGGAGCCGGAGCTGGTGGGGGAGGTGGAGTGGTACCAACTAGATATAGTTGGGCTCACCTCTACGCACAGCACTGGCTCTGGAACCAAACTCCTGGAGAGGGGCTGGACTCTCTCCTATTCCGGAGTTTCCGAGGGTGAGAGGCGCCAGGTGAGTGTGGGGATACTCACGAGCCCCCGGCTGAGTGCCGCTGTGTTGGAGTTCTCCCCAGTGAACGAGAGGGTCGCCTCTATGTGACTACAAGTTGCTGAGGGGAAAGCTCTGACCCTTGTGTGTGCTTATGCACCGAACACCAGTTCAGAGTATTCGGCCTTCTTGGAGTCTCTGGGTGGCCTCCTGGAAGGGGCTCTGCCTAGGGACTCTATAGTTCTACTGGGAAACTTCAACGCTCACTTGGGCAACGATGGAGAAAACTGGAAGGGGGTGATTGGGAGGAACGGCCCGTCTGATCTGAATCCGAGTGATGCTTTGTTATTGGACTTCTGTGCTAGTCATGGATTGGCCATAACGAACACCATGTTCGAGCATAGGGTGGCTCATAAGTGTACGTGGTACCAGACCACCTTAGTTCAAAGATTGATAATCGACTTTGTGGTTGTGTCATCAGATCTGCGGTCGTATGTCTTAGACACTCGGGTGAAGAGAGGAGCAGAGCTGTCAACTGATCACCACCTGGTGGTGAGTTGGATCAGATGGCGGGGGAGGATACCAGACAGACCTGGTAAACCCAAACGTGTAGTGACGGTGAACTGGGAACTCCTGGTGGATGCCCCTGTCCGCATGGTCTTCAACTCTCACCTCTGGAAGAATTTTTCGCGCATCCCGGGGGGGGGTTGGGGACATGGAATCCGAGTGGGTCATGTTCAAAACATCCATTGCAGATGCGGCTGCTAGGAGCTGTGGTCGGAAGGTAGTCGGTGCCTGTCGTGGCGGTAACCCAAGAACCTGTTGGTGGACACCAGCGGTGAAGGAAGCCGTCAAGCTGAAGAAGGAGGCCTTTTGGGCTTGGCTGGCCCAGGGGTCTCCCGAGGCAGAAGACAGGTCCCGGCAGGCTAGAAGGGCTGTGGCTTCGGCGCTCACTGAAGCAAAAACCTGGGTGTGGGAGGAGTTCGGGGAGGCTATGGAGAAGGACTTTCGGTTGGCCTCAGGGAAGTTCTGGCCAACTGTTCGGCGACTTAGAAAGGGAAAGCAAGGCTTGGCTCAGGCCATGTTCAGTCGGGGAGGAGAACTGCTGACCCGGACTGGGGATATTGTCGAGCAGTGGAAAGAGCACTTTGAGGAACTCCTGAACTCGATCAATCACGGGGAAGAGGCAGAGTCTGACCACTCGGGGGAAGTCTGGTCCATATGCCTGGCAGAGGTCGCTGAGGCAGTCAAAAAGTTCCTCGGTGGCAAGGCGCCAGGGGTGGATGAGATTTGCCTTGGGATGCTGAAGGCTCTGGACATTGTTGAGCTGTCTTGGCTGACACACCTCTTCAGTGTCGCGTGGAGGTCGGGTACAGTACCTGTGGAGTGGCAGACCGGGGTGGTGGTTCCCATTTTTAAAAAGGGGGACCGGAGGGTGTGCTCCAATTATAGGGGTATCACATTGCTCAGCCTCCCTGGGAAAGTTTACTTCAGGGTGCTGGAAAGGAGGCTCCGGCCGATTGTCGAACCTCAGATTCAGGAGGGGCAATGCGGATTCCATCCTGGACGTGAAACAGTGGACCAGCTCTTTACCCTTGCAGGGTTGCTGGGGGGGGGGGGTTGTGGGAGTTTGCCCATCCAGTCTACATGTGTTTTGTGGACCTGGAGAAATCTTTCAACCGTGTCCTTTGGGGGATCCTGTGGGGGGTACTGAGGGAGTATGGGCTACTGGGGCCGTTGGTACGAGCCATCCGGGCCTTGTACAACCAAAGTGAAAGCTGTGTCCGCATTCTCGGCACAAAGTCATACACGTTCTCAGGGGTGTTGGACTCCGCCAATGTCGCCCCTTGTCCCCGATTCTGTTTGTGATATTCATGGACAGGATCTCAAGGCGCAGCTGAGGTGAGGAGAGTGTCCCGTTTGGGAACCTCAGAATTGCATCTCTGCTTTTTGCAGATGATGTGGTTTTGTTGGCTTCATCAGACTGTGACCTCCAGCACGACCCTGGGGTGGTTTGCAGCCGAGTGTGAAGCGGTCAGGATGGGAGTCAGCACCTCCAAGTCATCCGGACAACGGTGGATTGCTCCCTCCGGGTTGGGAGCGAGTTGCGGCCCCAAGTGAAGAATTCAAGTATCTCTGGATCTTGTTCACGAGTGAGGGGAAAATGGAACGTGAGATGGACAGGATCGGTGCGGCGTCAGCAGTGATGCGGGCGTTGAACCGGACTGTTGGGGTGAAGAGGGAGCTGAGCCAGAAGGCAAAGCTCTCAATTTACCAGTCCCTCGACGTCCCAACCCTCACCTATGGTCATGAGCTTTGGGTAGTGACCGAAAGAACGAGATCACGAATACAAGCGGCCGAAATTAGTTTCCTCCGTAGGGTGGCTGGGCTCAGCCTTAGAGATAGGGTGAGGAGCTCCGACAGAGCCGCTGCTCCTTCGCGTCAAAAGGAGCCAGTTGAGGTGGTTCGGGCATCTGATCAGGATGCCTCTTGGACGCCTTCCCTTGGAGGTTTTCCAGGCACGTCCAACTGGTAGGAGACCACGGGGTAGACCCAGGACACGCTGGAGGGATTATATATTCCAGCTGGCCTGGGAAGGCCTCGGGGTCCCCCAGGATGAACTGGAAAATATTGCCGGGGCCTGGAGCTCCTTGCTCAGCCTGCTGCCACCACGACCCGGCCACGGATAAGTGGAGGAAAATGGATGGATGGATGATGCAACTGCTATAAATTGCTCTATTTTTAATACATTTCCAGAAATACTGAAATATGGGGAAAGAAACGACTGGATTTGTTCTAAAATGTGTCTTTTTGTTCACTGGTTAGACTAAATATAAGAGCTTTTAGTAGTCAGGACAATATGATTTTGCTATAAGAATCAAAACGTTTTTTGGGACTTTTCATATTATCCAATAACTAGATCAACCTCAAATCCACAAATCCACTTTTTTTTACATTTTTCAGACATGAAAACAATATGCAATGTAAGGATTTGTGTGTGTGCGTGTATGTGTGTGTGTGTGTGTGTGTGTGTGTGTGTGTGTGTGTGTGTCCTTTTACCTGCGACACTGGTTGACGTAGTGAGCCGCAGTGAGTTCCGTCTCCTTCCCCTCGGGGACAGCCGTCTCCAGCCACATCAGGAGCTGGATGACAGCTACCGCGTCCCTTACCTGGGGACAAAGGGAGAGAGAGAGAGACGTCCAGAGACATCATGAAAAACCCCAACAATAGAACACTCACATTATTAAAAAAACAAACAAAAAAAAAACACTTGTATTGCGGGTATCCAGCTGTAGAAGACGTCACAGATCACAATGTGCCTCCACTCATAAAACTGTTAAGACAGCGGAAGTGTGAGGGTCAGTAAATGAGCTGATAACACGCTGGACGGCAGAGATATGGAGGCTTCTGGCGTCTGTCTGGTACAGTTTATGGTTTCATAAAAGGCAAATGCATTTTGTCGCTGGTTCAGTTGCGTATCTCTGTGACTCCCCGGGTTTGTACAGTATGTGTACGAAAAAAACCCAAAATACTATACATCTGTCGATGTACCTGTTTGCTCATGAATGCACCTGTGCGTTTAAAGTCTGTATGTGTGTGTGTGTGTGTGTGTGTGTGTGTGTGTGTGTGTGTGTGTGTGTGTGTGTGTGTGTGTGTGTGTGAGACGTACATGAGCGTCTCTCAGGATGCGTTGCTCGGTCTTGTCTTTCACTGCTTTCGCCGTCAAAACGGGAGAATAAGCGCTGGTCAGGAGCTTATCCTGCAGGATGAGACAGAGAGAGAGAGCAGTTGGGAGTTGAAAAAAAACCAACTTGTATAATGATGTTTGTAACAAAATGAGACCATGTACAATATGACTCACATGATAGCAATTGAATTATATTAAATTCGATTGAAAAACCAAGTCTGGCCATTGGTTTGGAACAGACTCAAGCCCCAATTGAAGCATTGAGGCAATTTTTGCCTCACATAGTGACTCAGAACATTGTTGCTGAAGATTTGGATATAATATCAGCATGTGATGGCTGTTCATTGACTCCGAGTGATATTCTTCAGCAGAGTGTGTTGATGCTTTGCAGGCAAAGTAAACGGGAAAGCTCTCATAACAAAAAGAATAGAAAAAAAACAAAAAAAAAATTTTTGAGAGCGTTTTACTTTTGGACGCCTACCTCCGAGGCCGTGATGATCTCATACAGGGCGTAGTTGGTGTACTCTGTGCCCACCCAGACTTTGACGCCGGGCTTGGCCACGTAGGCGCCGAGGTGCGCCCGGATGTCGTCGTAGGGCCTGAGCTGGACGCACAGCGTGTCGTTGCAGGAGGCGTTGAGGTAAACCTTCAAGTCGTCCGTCACCCGTTCCGTGTGGACGAAGAGCCTGAGCAGGGGAGGGAGGGAGAGAGGGAGGGAGGGAGGGAGGGAATATGACGTCCACGAAATATCCACCGTACGGTCTTGAGTCAGACTTGACTTGAACAAAGCGATGAAGTGTCAAGTGGAGCAGAGTGTTCACGTGTGGGCCGGGCGGCGACTTGCCAGATCTGCTCCATGGTCAGAAGAGCGTAGGAGTAGAAGAAGGGGTTGTACGGGATGTCGTTACCGCGCAGGTTGAACAGCCCTGAAAGCACATCGATACATGATTCGTTTGGGAAACCGATCACGTCCGAGCACGTCCAAGACTCCCGTCACGGTGGCGCCGACGAAAAGGGACGTGCACAATGTCACTTCATGGAAAATTGTCTATTCTGATTACCGCTCAAATTATTCATTATCTGGTTTTAATAAAAGCCAACTAATATATGATGTTATGACTCAGTACAGGAGAGGCGGTGAGTCAGGTCTTAAAAAAATGGACTCATTTGCTGGATTGGAGACAGACAGTCACTGTCGGTTTTTGGGGGGAGAGTTTACGACTTGACAGCCTCCATCAAACTGTTTCTTACAGGCGGTCTCATCCAGCGCTGACAGCAGGAGAGCGGTCGGCCTGTACGGGTTTATTCTCATCTCATCCCGTATGTCCTCCACCTTTATTTGCCAGGACCTTCCTGTAGGGACACACACACACACACACACACACACACACACACACACACACACACACACACACACACACACAGACACACACACACAAACACACGCGCACACACACACACACAAACAAACACGCACGCACACACGTACGTGCACACACACACACAGAAACAAGATCTTACTGTATTCCTCTTGACGTATTCCTCATCGCTATCCATTTTCTGTCACCGTTGATTACACAACCAGCAATAAAACAATATGAACGGCCATTTTATGGCTGTGTCTGTGATTGGTGCCTGTCCCTCTGGTTTATTAGAGTTTTAAAAAAGAGGGGGATTGCACAGGAACATCTGTGTTATATCTATATAGGCTCTCTCTCTCTCTCTCTCTCACACACACACACACACACACACACACACACACAAACCACAGACCTAGGACGTGGTCCGGCAGGCGGGTGAGGTTGTCGGGCGGGATGGGGGGTCGGTCCCCCCACACAGTGTCCACCAGGTTTTCGGGGACAGATGTGAGGTTGCGATTGCCCGGTGCCAGGTGGATGCTGTAGCTCTCCTGAGTTTCTAAATGGAGGAAATTGTCAACGATTACCTGATGGACAGAAGCCGCCTCGAGTAAACAGCCTGAGAATAAATCAATACGTTTCTATCTGCTCGCTGAGCATTCTGCTTATAGGTTAAGCTCTTACTGAGGGAGAAGAGGAAGGGATCGAAGCCAATCTTGCCTCCCTCAGGAACTTCTGTGAGGAGCCAGTTTACCACACTGCCGATTGATACTGTGAAATGGCACATAATATATTAAAATGTTAAGTTTACAGCGTTAGATGTTATGAGTAAGTACACAAAGTACACTGCAGTGCATTCAGTTATACTGATGGAAATGAGCATTTGGAAATTGGTTAGAGTTGTTCAAAACCAACAAATCAAAACCAATAATTCAAGAGAAATAATGATTGAAAATATTTCTCTAAAATACAATCATGATCCTTCAAGGCTTGAATTGGCGACCCAAAATGGAAATTGACTGTAATATTGATTTATTTTTTAATTAAATACATTTTGTTTACTTGATTCTTTGTATTGCTATTTGATTGCCTTCTATTATTTAATAATTATAATAATAAAAAATTATAATATAAATTATTATTATTATTATTATTATTATTATTATATAACAATTATTATTAATAATAATAATAATAATAATAATAATAATAATAACAACGATGATAATAATAATAATAATAATAATAATAATAATAATAATAATAATAATAATAATAATAATAATTGTTGTTATTATTATTATTTGAAAAATGATTTAAATGTTTGCACACAAAGCATCAAACATGCTTTCTTAAAATGTTTCTTTGAAAACCCCACTGTCTCTCTCCAGCATCCAGTTGCAGTCCATCTGTCTCTCGGCCTGGACCCAGTAGCGACTGTCTGTCCACAGCCCGGCCTTGGTCGGGGTAACCACGGCGGTGCCTGCGGAAGGAGTAAAAAACATCTGTATCCCGCTGTTCTTAATCAAGCTCTGTCACGGTGTCGACGGAGAATTACAGATGGCGGTGCACGTCACAGTTGACTTGTCGCACCACGTGATTGGCCTCGATCTCCTGTCTCGTGTAATTATCTCACATGTGCCGTGTGCAAACGCAGACAGGTCGGAAAATGATTGAGGAAGCACAGCGAGCCAGTGCTGACATTGACGCTTGTCATCTTGTACTTCCACCGTATGTTCCGCTATTGCACATTTTACGCTGGGGGGGATCACACGGCTGTACTTAAACTAGAATCTATAAGTGCACTTTTAGGATTTCAGTGGCAAACCCTGGAGAAATGACAATGCCAATGCGCTATCAGTGTGTGAAAGTGCAAAAATGTCCCTTTCTCTAACGACCTCATTGTAGATGCAGCACCTGCATAATCTTTTTGCTGAGTCGGCAGAAGATGCCGAGCTGCAGATTCTCAAAGTGGAGGGGAAAAAGAAATAGGCCCTGGGCAGTTATCCGTAACTTCTTTTGTGTGAGCCGTTGCTGAATGCAAGGGTATTTTGGATCGTCTATTGTTGCCAGTGCCAAGAATTAACTCCCGCGATGATCAGACTCTGAGCCAATCTGCTCCGAACCTCATCATCGTTGGAGTCTCCAGTCTTTCATCGGCAGATGCTGACGCGTGAAAACTAGGAAGCGGCACAATGAGGAGCTGACGGGCCGCTCGAAGAGGAGGTGGGAGGAGGAGAGCAGAGTCAAATGTGAGGGAGGACAAAGGTGGAAGGAGGGGGTGGGGGTAGGAGAGGAGGGAAAAGGGGAGAGAAGGGGAGTTACCGAATACCTGCGGAGCCAGTAAATCCCGTCATGAAAGCCATCCGAGCGTCCCGAGGTGCGATGTACTCGCTCTGCGTGAGCATAAGAACTGGTTCAAACTCTTATAATAATGTTCATTAATAAGCCATTTACAAACCATTCATACATTCATGCAGGAATAAATCATTGGTTAATGTGCATAATGTGTGTTTACTTTATACAGGACGTGAGGCATCCTGAGGAGATTTGCGTGTTAATCATTTATTAGACATAAATACATGTTAGCAAATTATTGATTAATCTCAAGGGAAGCGGTAAGGTATTGGCGCTGAATACAAGGCCAAGCAGGCACAATCTATTCAGCATTTATTACTTTATAAACCTGTTACGTAGCGTTGGCGATCAAATATTTGCAAATGTTTTACAGTTCATACTGAAGTTGAAGTTCATCAGTTTATATAGTTTATATTTAATAGTTTATTTCTATGCAAGTTGAATGGTTTCAGCGCCGCATTGTGATTTTAATTTGTCAAACGTGTATTCATCACCAGATCTTTTTGAGGTGCCTGATATACAGTTGAAACCTCTGTACGCTTTTAGAGGTTGTTTACCAAGCAGTTAACGTGAATCGGCCACCGAGGGGTATTTGCAGCATCTGAGCCGGTATCGAGGTTTGTTGGAGTATCAAAGCCCGGACACGATGGAAGTGCGGCTTTACGCTCCGCTGGACAACCTAAACAAGTAGGAAAAAAAAAAAAAAAAAGCCCATCGTCACGTTTTCGGGGACTCTGGAAGGTTTTTCGCCATTGACGGGTGCCACCTCTAAGGCTAGAGAAAGCTACAGACTCTCATTGATAACAGCGACAAAGTCCTGTGGCCGATTTTTGCGAGGTCTCACAAAGCAGGATTTATTGCTTGTCCCGCTAACTCTTGTCTTTATTGCTTCTCCGAGAGTAATCCATTTGCGCAACACGTGCTGATGTTTCATAACATTTTTGGAACTGCGCATCTCCAGCCAATGTGAGCAAACTCATGAAGTACCAACGTGACGTTTTTCTTGCGCCTCGGCACCCCTCACAAGCGGCCGGTGCTCTGTTCTGCCCTATTTATTTTTCCTTTTTCGTGGAAAACAGCTGGTTTCGCTCATTATCTGTTCCACCAGTTCTGTTCCATCGTTGGTAAAGGCTGCTGCCCGCGCTCCCTGGTTCGGACGGATTAGAAAGCTCTCCAAGTTTGTATCGGGTGGAGAGGCGGCAGGAAGTGATGCTGCGTTCCGCGGGAGCTTGGAAAATTGTAATTTGGTAACATAACGTAAAATCTACAGAATAGTTCATAACGACGCTATACGTGTCAACGGTGCGTGCCACCATGTTGCCGTGATCTCAGGTTTGTTATCTTGGTAAAATGGGGAGCGATCAGCTCTGAAATTCCAACTTAAATTGCAACTTAAATAGCCCCCGCCAACATGTGAATAAGGGGCGTGCCGGCACATCTTTTTTTCCACTTCAAGCACTGCTCATATCTACTAACATTTGGAATTATTCCTCGGTCGTCAGAGATGCACTCTTTCTCTCTCTCTCTCTCTGTCTCTCTCTCTCTCTCTCGCTCTCGCTCTCACTCACAGACACACACACACACACAAACACACAAACACACACACACACACACACACAGTGCGCGCGCGCACTATACCAGGTGAGTGTCAGTGCCAGGGATGATGTAGGCTGAGATTCCGTTTTGCTGCATGACTTCTCTCAGGGCCTGCAGCCTCAGAGTTGTGTTGACTGCCGTGGTGGGAAGGGACTGTGAAGGTACACACACACACATGCACACACACACACACACACACATTCGCACACACACACGCACACACGCACGCACACAAACACACATGAACGCACACATATATTTGGAAGAACACACTTTGGTGTGTGTTGTGTGTTTTGTACATGGCAGGGTTTCCACTCTTACTGGTGGGAATACAGAGCAGTTCCTCTCGGCACCCTCCTCCATAAAAGCGGCCATACTGTTTCCTGAAATGGAAAAGAAGCGTTGGGAAAAGACCTTGACAAGTGACACAATGGATTGGCTGTGTAAGCACTTTTTCACATCAAATCCAGAACACTGCTCACGCTCAGAAGCTTATCTCTTCTTGTTTTACATTGTGAATTCTGGAGCCAGATTTGGTGTTCCTTCTTAAAAAAAAAAAAAAAAAAAATCAATGATTAAACGCAACCTCTGTTTGGGACCACTTTGGTTGAACACCAGTGGCCAATCAAAGTGAAGGACAAATATCAGAGACCAAAATGAACAGCTGTAGAAAATGCAGATTTATAGAGGTTTTACGTAATAAATGAATCACATTCAATGTAATTTAATCTCTAGCGGTACATCATAAACCAATATACCACAATTCAATTATTGTGTCTTCATGGGAATCCCACTTGGAATGGAAACTAGATCAGCACAGCTATGGAAATCGTCCTTTAAAACTCCTTGATGGCAACATTTTCATGCAAACAAATCTGCATGAATAAACCAACAGGCACAGAGGAGAGGAGCAGGTGGTAGTTTATTATGGTGGAATGTTATTTACCAGACAATATGCACTCACATTCGTTTGGGGGAAGCATCCTACAAACAGATTAAATCCAAAATGATTGAATTGCAAAGTAGGCTGTACACATTCTGATCAAACCTTGGCCAGATATTGCCAGGGGTCCTGCAGGAAGTGCGGGAACCCTAGTTTTTGTTCAGATTTTTATCATTATTCTGCTAGTCATTCTTCTAGCCATGCTGAAAGTGCCTGGCGCTCAGATACTGTGAAAATCACTGACATGTATTTGGGGCTATCCAGACATGCTGTGGTCGAAGTTTGATTCACAACAGTCCATATCTCCAGGAGGAGCGAGTAAAACACACGACAAGAGCGAAAGTAGCAGAGGGAGCAGAAGTAGTGCAGCAGAGCACTTTGTGACATCATCATCCAATTTGGATATATGGGCAGGGTATGACTCTGAAGGGGCTTTCACATAGGACGCGATGCGTGCTGTGCTGCACTCTTAACTCCATTAGTGTGTATTGGCTGGTGTGCGCAGGATCTGCAGCGAGCAAATCGTTGCGTGGACTGTGCGGCACAGCTGGGAAAGTTTTCTTATCTGTTGTGGTGGAGGATCCAAGAGCCTGCGGCCCAGATTGGACACTGACGCACACTGAGAATTCTGAGAATTGGCGGCCGAAAGGCTCCCCGGCTTAAGTCGGGCCGTGGGTGGAGTGGCGGGGCCTGACCCTGGCCGGGTGTGCTCGGGGCAGGGCTCACCATGTGGCTACGTGGATGGGTGCTCGGGGCTCGCGGCCCAGTGGGGCGTCTTGTCGGCTGCGGGCGGTGCGGGCCTCGTCCTTGCGCGGGCCATGGCTGGGCATGGGGGTCCCACCGGCTCGCACAGAGTATTGGTCTGTCGGCTCCGGGCCTGACTCCGGGCCTGTTCTTTTTGCGCCTGCGGCTGCATCTTGTGCCTGCATGTGGGGGTGGGTTGTATGTTTGCGCCCCAGGGGTGCGGGGTCTCCTCGTGCTTTCTCGGACTGGGTTATGCTTCTCGGGGGCCGGGCGCGGGGATTGCTGGGGGTCTTTTGTGGCTGCGGGGCGGGGTGCTCGGGGGGGGGGGGGGCGGCTTCGGGGCCTTTTCGCTGCTTGGAGGCGCCACGACATAATAGCAACCATATACACCAGAACCAATTTGGGATAAGTCTTGTACACTCACCGGTGGACACCTCACACACACACACACACACACACACACACACACACACACACACACACACACACACACACACACACACACACACACACACAGGCGGTCCCATCACCCACACACGCACACACACACACACACACACACACACACATCACTGCTTCGAACACACCCCAGCACCCTCCTGGTTGCATTCCTCTCCTTTCCTCCCTCATTTGCTGCCATAATTATGACAGGAAGAGGCCACATGACCAGTTGAAGTTCCAGTTTTCCTGAACCTGATTAACTCTGTTTTTCAATACATGTTATCGTCCGATGTTTATGTTTTCCGTGTAAATGTTGCTTGGTTCTATGTTTATTTGTCTCACGCGTGGTGAATCCCCCCCGGGCGTAGTGATTAGTTGTTTATAGACCCAAACATGATAAATAGTTCTCCAAAGAGACAAAAACTGTGCTCTTGTCATTCTACAGGTCGTCCACAGGACAGTTATTGCAGCAGTTCTTGATGATTAAAGAATCTATAATGAGTTGCGTTGCAGGTTGAGAAGTTGAACTCTACTTGCAGACTAACTCTGTCCTAGATGTAATGGCATATACGTACTCTGTGTTGTATGCCCAGCATGCTGACAGCACAGGTTAAAAAATATATATAATAAATAATAATAATAATTAGTCAGGCGGTGGGGTTATCTGGGAGACGAGGGGGCGTGGTTAAGCCACAAAATCAAAAGTTAAGAAAACGATCCAAGATCCTATCGGGTAGGGATGAGATACAGCAGCAAGTGATGCTACGTTCCATGGGAACTCGTAAAACTGTAATTCATGCTGATAGGAAGTGATGCTGCGTTTCCACCTGAACTCGGAAAACTGTAATTCATTCATTTCATTCATATCTTGGTAAACCCCCACCCCCCCCCCCCTCCACTCCCCTCCACCACCACCACCACCCCACACACCCCCCTTGAAGCTATGAAATAATCCCAAGAGTCTGAGTAAGTGAACATATAATTTGTGGTGAATGGTAGAAGTCCTGTTTACATTGTGTAGTAGTACATGTAGTACATGTACATGTACATAGTAGTATATGACGTGAGTCATAATTTCTGATTTTTAGCTTGTTTTCACATTTGTGCAATTGCTGTGACTAACCTGGACCCCGGGCATTGCTGCCTGCAGCTATATTTTTTTTATTTTGGTTCTGTCCAGCATTGAAGACCATTAATCAGCATTTCAAGCATGTCAAAATATTAATGAATAGCTATGGAGAAAAAGGCACTTCAGACACAGATATGACAATAACTACGCATTCAGGATGTTATAAAAAAAAGAAACTTTTACCTGCCAGAGCTGCCAGGAAAAGAGCCAAAAACCATCTGCCGGGAGGCATCTTGGCTCTGCCAGTCCACCAGGAGAGGATTCACAGAGAGGGAAAGCAGGTGCTGCTGTGGCCACGCACTGTATGTTCGTTAGGAAGTGTGTGTGTGTGGGTTTTGGACGAGATGTGTGTGGGAGTCTAGTAGTACGGGAGTGTTTAACTGTACTCTCTCTCTCTCTCTCTCTCTCTCTCTCTCTCTCTCTCTGTCTCTCTCTCTCTCTCTCTCTGTCTCGCTCTCTCCCCCACTCTCTCTCCCCCACTCTCTCCCTCCCTCTCTCTCTCTCGCTCTCTCTCTCACTATCTCCACTCACAGCGGCCCTCCTGATAAGAATCAAGTGCCACGGCTTTGGGGGAGGAGGGTCAACTCCTCGCTCCCTGTCATAAAATGTGTCCAAGCCCAAACGAGCCAACTAGCTCTGTGTCTGAGCGGTTTACAAATCTCAACTACCTGTGTCTTATTCTGACCTGCAGTTTTCCACAGGCTGGTTATCAGACTACATGTAACTCTTTTTTTTATTATTATGGGGAACAGTAGAGAGAGAAAGGAAATGGTGGGTATAGACGCACAGCAAATGCCCTCCGGCTGGATTCAAACTCATTAAACTCACTGACTCAAAGTCATTTTGCATATATGGTACATAACCTGATCCAGTTGAGCTGTAGTTAAATTGCATTGTTTGTTCAGACAAGTATTAATTTTGAGAGTGTAAAAATGGATTAATAAGAATAGAAAATAGGTCTGAGGCTGTTTCCTATTGCTTCTCTGTGTGCATCTAAACATTTCAATTTCCGCTCAACATGTGTTGCATTCATATGTCAAAAAATGTACATGAGAATAAAATACAAAATAGATTAATTTATCATCCTTAATTCTCATCAAATCTTTTTTGTCTGTTTTTGTTAGAGGGACTCTAAATTAAATAATTGCATTTACCATCATTACTCTCAAATTTGAACCACAAGACTCAGATTGCCTCACTATGTGACTATATGACGATGTGTGTAAAGTGCCCTTGGGTTGATTGAAAGGCGCTAAAATTAAAGCATTATTATTATCATTATTATTATTATTATTATTATTATTATTATTACTCTATATGTATGGAATCTGTGTCTAATAATGTCGTAGGTTATTTCATCCTGGTAATCAGTCTGCGCCTTCTACATCATTTGCGTAAGCCTCGTGTAAAGTGAAATGATGCAGGAGCCGGAAGAAGGTGAGGAAGATGAGGAGGAGGAGGAGGAGGAGGAGGAGGAGGATTGAGATGCAGGACCAGGAGAATCACAGCTCTGCAGTGTGAAAGCAGAGACACAGCCAGTCATTCCTCCACCGAAGGAATAGAAAGAGACCGGTCTGGGTTGTCATCAGATCCCTGGCCAATTACTGCATAGCAACAGCAAGCAAGCCCCCACCCCTACCCAACACACACGCACATGCACACACATACACACACGCAGACACACACGCGCGCGCGCACGCACACACACACACACACACACACACACACACACACACACACACACACACACACACACACACACACACACACACAGACACACACACACACACACACACACAGACACTCCTCAAAACACCCATAGAGAAAAGGAAGAATCTATCATTGTTGCGTAATGAGAATCCAGCGTGCCACAGACAGAATATGCACATACAACTGCCTCAGATGCAAAAACATTGTTATCATATAATAAATTATATATCTTATAATAAGCCAGCACCTAAATTATGCTCTTATGCTCACAAATGGCGATATGATCTGTACGTGACCCAGATACTAATTTAAGATCTCCATTATTATGTCCAGTAATATGCTGAGAAGACTTACCCATATCACAGTGTGATAGCTAAAGCTACACAACTGGCACTTCACAACCGTTTTGATGGATTCCAGTCGGGCTTTCGACCACAACACAGCACTGAGACTCTTGTGAAGGTCTTCAATGACATCCATCTAAACACAGACGGTGGCAGATTTTCAGTCTTAGTATTACTGGATCTCGGTGCTGCATTTGACACAGTTGACCACAACGTATTATGAGACCGACAGGAAAACTGGGTGGGACTTCCTGGCACAGCACTAAACTGGTTTAAATTCCACTTAAAGGACAGGGACTACTTTGTGTCAATAGGTAACTACACATCTGAGTCGACAAAAATTATATGCGGAGTTGCCCATAGCTCCATTCTGGAGCCTCTTCTGTTTGACATCTACATGCTCCCACTGGCTCAGATTAAGGGAAAAAAACTAAATATGTCACCAGAATTATGCAGACAACACACAAATTGACATAACCATATCACCAGGGGACTATGATCCAATGCAATCACTGAGCAAGTGCATTTAACAAATCAACAATTGGATGTGCCAGATTTTTCTCCAGTTGAACAAAAACAACTGAAGTAATTGTTTTTGGTGCCACAGAAGAACGACTGAAAGTCAACGCTCAGCTTGTAATGTTAAAAACCACAAAGCAAAGCCAGAAATCTTTGTGTCGCCATGGACCCGGACCCAAATTTCAACAGCCACATTAAAACAATTACAAAGTCAGCCGACCATCACCTCAAGAACATAGCAAGGGTTAAAGGACTATGTCTATGCAGAATTTGGAAAAACTTGTCCATGCATTCATGTTTAGTAGACTAGACGACTGTAACGGTGTCTGTACAGGTCTCCCTAAAAGATCCATCAGACAGCTGCAGTCGATTCAGAAGGCTGCTGCTCGAGTCCTCACTAAGACCAAGAAAGTAGATCATATCACTGCAGTTCTCAGATCTTTACACTGGCTTCCTGTCCGTCAAAGAATTTATTTTTATACATTTGTATATTTGTGATCTTCTGCTTCGTTATGAGCCATCCACACCTCTCAGGGCGTCTGGGACAGGTCTGCTCTCTGTCCCCAGAGTCAAATCTAAACATGGAGGAGCAGCGTTGGGTTTTTCATGCACCACATACTGTATCTGGAACAAACTTCCGGAAGACTGCAGGTCTGCTGCAGCTCTAACCTCTTTTAAATCAAGGCTGAAGACTTTTCCCGTTCGCCGCTGCCTTTCACTGAACCTAATATTCATTTCACGCACTCTTACTAGATTTCATGCATTCTATTTCTTAACTTTATAATGTGTTCTTCCTTTAACGGTACGGGAGTGTATGACTGTACTCTTGCTCTCTCTCTCTCTCTCTCTCGCTCTCTCTCTCTCTCTCGCTCTATCCCTCTCTCCCGCTCTCTCTCTCTCTCTCTCTCTCACCCCCACTATCTCCACTCACAGCGGCCCTCCTGATAAGAATCAAGTGCCATGGCTTTGGGGGAGGAGACTTTTCGCTCACTCCATGTCATAAAATGCAATGTGTCAAAGCCCAAACGAGCCAACCAACTCTGTGTCTGAGCGGTTTACAAATCTCAACTACCTGTGTCTTATTCTGGCCTGCAGTTTTCCACAGGCTGGTTATCAGACTACATGCAATTCTTTTTTTTTGTTATAGGGAATGCTAGAGAGAGATAGGAAATGGGCGGTAGAGACGCACAGCAAATGTCCTCGGGCTGGATTTAAACTCAGTCATGATGTGGTACATGACCTGATCTGGTTGAGCTATGAGGGCGCGGCTGCACCTCTATTTTTAATTGTTTTTCATTTACATAAGTTGTTCAGACAAGCCTAATGGCTGAGAGTGTAAATATGGATTAATATGAAAAATAAATAGGTCTGAGGCTGTTTCCGAATGCTTCTCTGTGTGCATCTCTGTGTGTCTCTATGTATTCATTTTTTAAACTGAATGCATTCTATGTTCAATGTGTCTCTTGACACTTGAATGCTTTTCATGTTTTATGGAAGGCACTTTGAATTGCCTTGTTGTTGAAATGTGCTGTATAAATAAACGTGGCCGTGCCTTGCCTTACATGTTGGATATTTATTATCTTACAAAGCTTGTTAAACCAAAACTTGGTTCTCTATGTACAGCGAGACAAGACAGCTCATAAGTGCAGAATATCCAAGCTAAAAATCAAAGATTTATATCTGCCACAAACACCTAGAATTGATCATGCGGATGCCCAAAATAAACCCGATGATGAGACATTAAAATCATTGCACTCTTTTATTTTGGCAATTTACTATCTTGAACAGTCCTGGAGATTAACAGTGGACGTATAATGACTCCCCCGCACTTTGACCTCCGACCGAAGTAACCTGCTCTACTGAAGGGGAAGCCACTTGTCACAAACAGCTGTTAATGTTTGACCACAACATGTTGTTGAGAAAGAAATAGAGGAAGAACTGTATGGGAAAATACCAACAACATTAAATGCCAGACAGCTAGTTTTGCTGAATATCAGTATTCGGCAATGGAGTTTCGAAAATGATATCCATCCATCCATCCATCCATCCATCCATCCATCCATCCATCCATCCATCCATCCATCCAATATTTACTTGACTTACTTGTCCTGGCCAGGGTCACGTGGTTCATAATGCATGGAGACAGCATTCACACCTGTGGGAAATTCGTTTTAAAGGTCTAACCTGAAGCGTCGGTGACACTGTGTGGCCAGATGGGGGAGTAATTGCTCCATAGTTACATTGCAAATAATCCTATGAATCCACTTTTTATGTAACGTTACCTCAATGATTGGTGGTGAGCGTTTGGAGCTCATTTAACTGAAAATAATTTGCTTGTTTGTTTGTTTTTAATTATTGATTTTGGAAAAAAACCAAAAACCCCAAAAAACAGTGAGCAGCCCTGCTGGTCGATGACTAATGAATTGTATTTATTGGTTTTATTTGTATTTTAAAAAGGGGTAAAAGGATAAAATAAAAATAATAACAACAACAAAAAGATAAATAAATAAATGGAAAACAAACAAACAAACAAACAAAAAAACACAGTTGGCATTGTTTGCTTCAAATTGCTTCAAAAAAGACCTCCCTACTGGGGATCCAGTATGTGTTGCATTCAAAGAGATAGCAAATGGAAGGGGGATACGTTTACTGCATACGTATTGTGAATATAGAGCACATGCTATTGATATACATTTAAGAAGATGAACCTTGAACTGCTTTGTCGACTTTTTTATATATGTTGTATTTGAAGCAGTAACGACAGAATCGACAGATAAAAACTTTCACAAGGCAGCACAGGGGGAAGCCATTCAAAAATATCCTAAACTTACATGGCAGCGGCAGATTTATTCACAGTGATACGTTGTTGGATTGTTTCCTTGTAACAGTGCATTAGAGAGCACTACTTAAAAGAGGTTATAGTGATGTAAATTATCAGAGGGGGGCACTGGTGACCAATTTATTCTATAATCCAGTTTAGATTCACCCTCCACTCATCAGAAGACTCAGTCTACTGTACAAATGCCTGTGTGTCTGTGTGTGTGTGTGTGTGTGTGAGTGTGTGTGTGTGTGTGTGTGTGTGTGTGTGTGTGTGTGTGTGTGTGTGTGTGTGTGTGTGTGTGTGTGTGTGTGTGTGTGTGTGTGTGTGTGTGTCTGGGGACTCTGTCGCTGTCTCAGACTGATTGCAGCTCGGTGCCGAGGCTCAAAGTTATGGACCAATATTAATAAATGGTAGCCGTGGCAACAGTGTTGAGTGTGTGAGTCAGAGGAGGCTCGGTGGCTCGGTGGGGAGGACATGGCCCCTACGGTCACTGGCAGATATTAAACTAAAGTCAGACACTCCATCACCATCGCTACCACCACCTGAGCTGATGGCCATGATGTTGAAAGTACTCATATCCGGATTTTAAGTATAGGTGAAAAAACCCAAGGTTTACGTCATCTAATCAACATTCCACTCAGGTAAAAGTAGTAAAATACTCAGCTTGAGGACACATTCCATCCTTAATTTTATTAAGCTTGATAGGTTGGTGAGTGTTTTGGTTTGGTAGGAGAGTGAAAAATAAGATATTTGGCTGGATATAAGCTTGCAGAAGTGAAGACATCACCAGACTGTGTAATTGGTTCAATAAGGAAAGTGTAATATAAGAAACATATTTAACAAATAAAATCTAAAACAAATAACATTTTTGAACTGCATCTGCTGTATTTTAGTGCTCTGCTTATTACGGCATCACTTGTTCACATGGTGTATTTTACTATTTTCAATGGGTTTAATAGCTCAGAAAAGCAGCTCAGATGGTCCCTCTGCATGGTCCCTTTGACATCACTGATCTAAATGATTACCATCCTGTAAGCTTTCAGGGGTGTGGCTATGGGTAGACTGGGATGGGCGTTGCCCACCCAGAGATAAGCCTTGCCCACCCAGAGGAATCATTTGCCCATCCAATGAAAAAAATCACTGTTACATACCTGTCAACCCTCCCATTTTTCCCGGGATTCTCCTGTATTTTTTCCCTTCTCTCCCGCTGTCCTCCCCGTTAAAATATTTTCCCGTAAATCTCCCGTATTTTATAGCCGTTCTAAAAAGAAAAAGGTTGGTGATCAGAGAGATCAGATCTCCACTCTGATGGCGGCGATCAAAAACAGTTTTTCCAAACAAAACAGACATAAAACAGTCTGTTTTCATTGTGGATGTAGATGTTGTAGATTAAGTGAATTAAACCAAAAAAGCCTGGTGCGTTACGGGGAGCCTTTCTCAGTCACTCCCCCCTCACCCCAAACATTTCTGTTGTTGCCCAGCCAAATAATCCAATTGCCCACCAAAAGATGACATCCTAGAAACACCTCTATTTCTCGCCCATCCTATTAACAACCCTCAGCCATTCATGAAGTAATATCATCAAGCCTCTTGCTATAAGATCTCTTATTATTTACTCTATAAATAAATTACGGATCCTTCCCAACTCAGCACTATAATATCCTTTTCTATTCTGATGACACCACCTTGTAGAGATCACATTATACACATAAACTTTTTTGGAAATATCCTGCATGCCAATCTGAGGACATGAGATGCACAGTGTGATTTGATTAATCACTTGGGACAATTGTCACACTCACTATTGTGATTTATATGGAGAAGTTTGATGGCCATTATTAATTTTCAGAAGGGAGATTTATATCTCTATATTTGTGTATAAGGCCTCGTCTGAAAACCTATCATCTTTAAATGAATCCAATACATCACAATACAATCACTGGACTGATTCGCTCTAATAGTTCCAAATTGGGTTGACTATTGGGTTGACTATTCTCTGTCGCTGTGCACCGCACATTTGGAATGAAATTGAAGCAAACTTGAAATTTGATTAATTGATTCATCATTCTTTACATTTTTAATTTGTGATATGATGACATAATGACACTTGTGATGGATTTATTTAAGTTGTCTGCCTTGTATGAACTGAGGCTTCGTTATATGTGAACAAATTGTACTGATGAGATTTCATATATGTAAATTGTAGTAATAACAACAAATATAGCTGCAGACAGCAATACACGGGGTCCAGTTTAGTCATGTGGCATTTTACAGTTTCCCGGGTTCTCTGAAACGCAGCACGATTTACCGAGTTTACAAGTAAACCGGCGGAGCCATGACACCATGGCTCCGCCGGTCTGTCGTCTCCTGGCTGCTCGCCTTGCGGAGCAACCACTATGCAGTCTACACAGCGCAACCCTCCTGTCTTTAAAACAACCGTCCATGTTTGCCTGTAAACCTGAACTTCCCATTGTTAAAACTCAGTGTCTGTGGAAATAGAGCTGCACTCCGTGTCGGGCACGTCATTTATTTGTTGATTTTTAAGTTACGTTTCCATGAAATGAGTACTTACCGAGGAATTTCCATTGCATGGCTTTTATTTTTCTGATGCCTCGCTGGATCTTGAACACATCACTGAGTCGCACATTACAGTGTTTTCGAGGGATGCGCTGATGACATTTTAAGGATTCTCTAAAAAAAAAAATGTCATTAATCCAGCAAAGTAATGTGGACCACCGACTTAAACATCAATCAAATAGAACTACTGACATCTACCAAGTAAGAAGCCATATAAATATAAACGAAAAATGATAGTTCGGTAACCTCGACCCACTACAGAATGACCGAGTTCACGCCGCACACTGGACACGGTCCAACTGGACATTCTCAATTGGAATCTGTACATTTATAGTAAATAATATGATGAGATCAAAAAGTGGGGGATGCTGGAATGAAAGCGTAGCAGGGCGTTACTGCAAATCTTATGGCGTTCATTTTAGAACGAGATGTGTGACGTGTCAGTTAAACAAGACCACCTGAATATTTTGCGTAAAATTTACTGGTTTTTCACAAATATCTGCTTCGTATAAAGATATGGATGATTTGGATGAAATTTAAACCATGAGATCCCTGTGACATGGTGGTTTAAACTACACCTCAATTGTTTTTGTAGGTTATGCCCAAGTATGTCTTCCAGATAGTTTTAGTCGGGTTGGACATATATCGGTGTCAGACGTTTTGGCTCATCTGTGTTAAAATCGTTCAAATTGTGGTCTGTTTTTCATGAAAATCTGCTCCCTATGTGGATCGATTTGGATGAAACTTCAACCACAAGGTGTTTGTGGCAGTGCGGTTCAAACAAGTATGTGTTGGTGTGTTGTGCTGAAGTTGGTGTTCAAGAATTCTTTACCGAACAATAACAATAAGGGTCCGCCGGAGAATAACTATAGTCCGGCCTGCGGGCTGGACCCCTAAATATAACTGCAGGCAGCAATACACAAGGTCCATTATCGACACCCATTACAAATTTTTGCGTTCCCATGGAACATAAGATCGGTTTTTGCTGTCGCTCCTCTTTATGTCAGGATTACATCTAAAATTAGTTACATTTTCAGAGTTTCCATTGAACACACCCACGACTCACATAATGACCCGGTAAGTCCTGGTGAACCGCATAATTACTAATACAAGGATGCACTTATTGTGTGTCATGATTTTACCTGTAGACCACAGAGTCCTGCCTTGCGGCGTCTCTGTGGAAGGAGATCCCTCCGTGTGGAAGTTCACAACAACACGGTTCCATTCAAACGGATTTAACGCTGCATGTCCCTCAGAGACATTTCATCACCTTCTCTGAACTGTTGGGACTTAAAATAAAACTGATACGATTTGGACCCTGTAGTGGGGGGATGGTCTGGTTTGAGCAGCCACACCTCACCTGGATCTAGGTGAGTGGGATCAGAGTGGCTGCATACCTGTTGCTCGTTGGTTGGTATAACGACCAGCAGGTAAAACCCCCACCCCCACACACACTCAGGATAGGAGCCCTGTCATGACACATGCTATCTGCTCCTGGCTAATTCCAACTGGCCAACGCTCTACAATAAACTGGGTTTTACACGCCCCCGTCTTCTGTGTCTCTGTGCCGGAGGTCCCCGAAACGGCACTTGGGTGGCGTGTGGTCAGAGAAACTGCCACAGACCCGTTGCTCTGGAGCTGCAAGCGAAATCCATGTGTGAGGACGCAAACACAGAATATGTTTTGGACTGTTTTGGACTCCTACAGTTTGCATGTTAGGACTGGCTCGAATGCAGCAGGAGGCACTGGGTTAGATACGGACAGAATACTTTTATATTCACAAAAAGGGCAAAAGAATAAAATATCAAACTAAACGCCCTGCCAACGTCAAGTAAGGCGATACACACACACACACACAGACACACACACACACGCGTAGTTTGCAACCACTATGGAGCGATGGAGTCCACACCATGTAGCTTGCACGGTGCAAATGGACGTTCGGAACCACAACATGCAGCACATTTACTGTAAAGCCAATTGAATGATGTCACAAAGCGTCTTATTCCACAAACTTATCTCGCTCCATTACTCGACCGGAGGTCTACGAACATTGGTGCGTCGTGATGCACGAACATTCGGCCACTTTTGGTCAAATTCCGTCGTTTTTTTACAAATTCCTGCTCTGTATGTGGATCGATATGGATAAAACGTAACCTTGTCCGTAGCTCCAGCTGTTGTCCTGTTCCAAACACTTTTAGCCCCAAATGTGCCTAGGAGAATGAAAGTAATAATAATCCGAAACAACAACAATACCCTTCTCTATGGGATGGACCCCTAATAATACTTATATTACGATAAGATATATAATCATTACGAATCCAGTACATTTTACACAAAACAACAGGTGGTGTAGTAAATATACCATGTACCAGAAAAGGGAAAGAAAAATATATGTGACAGGCGGTTGAGGGGGATGAAGGTAGAAGCCTAAATTATGTGCAGATGGAGAAATACTTAGTAATGGCGTTCTGAGCTGTTATGTGGCCACATGGCGGTATTGTGACCTCAGTCACGTACACACAGTGCAGTCCTGTCCCCAGCCATCAGTCTCTGTATAAAGTAAACAGCAACCGGCCACTTGCGGGTCGGGTCGTTCACTTCCACAATCTACAAGCCGCCTTTGTTTGCTGTGCCACTTCAACGGAACCAGCGACGCAGATTGCAAATCCGGGCCCCTTCCTTTAAATCACACCGGAAACGTTCAGTGTATTCCCACTTCAAGGCACAGAATTTCTTGTTCTCCATTGTCCTAATCATCATTGTCCAAATCGTAAACTGCAAAGTAGGATTAGATGCAATTATTTTTTCGTCTGAACTGGCCGGGCTACTGTTACATCTGCGCCCCAACATCATTTCATGGCATCGAGTTGCATTTGGAAAAATACATATTTTTCTTCCCTACCACAAAGCATTCACCAGCACCCAACATCTTGAAGATATTAGCAGACTTCAGCGCCGACTGTATGAAATCATTCTTCCCTTTCTTTGCTACACAATACATAATTTTGGCCGCTTCAGCGGGGACGACAATCTCCTCCTCCCATTGTGTTGACAAAGTGCTCTTAAATAGAGCCGGGAGCCCAAGTGAAACCAGATTGTTGGGAGAGATGGGGGAGGCGGAGGATAGCATGCAGTAAATCAGGTAGTGTTGGAAGACAAAGGCTCGCATCCAGAGATTCACGGATAGAACAGGAGTAACACCTTTGACGTTTTTTTCCAAGGAGGGGGGAGTTTTATCTGTTGTTAAAAAATGTTCTGTGTAATTGCAAAGTCATACAGCGCCTCCATAACGTTGCTAAAGAAGATACATACTGTACGGCCGAGGTAATAAGATCTTGTTATTTACAGTTGAGCAAAAAGGATTTACTCGGAGAAAGCGGCTTGAAGGAATTCCTTGCACGATATCTTCCATTCAAGGAAAAATTTGATCTCTCCCAGTCGACCAGATTGGACGGGCAGAGGATAGAGAAAGATTGAGGGACTTCTAGCATCACAACTGGAATGCAGATAGGATGGCACCAGACTTTGTCCAGCAGGAGATGATGAAGTCCTGAGTGCCATTTCCAGTCAATTGAACCACTGATGAATGAGCCGACTGGCTTTGATGTGTGGCAGGTCACATGCATGCTGTCTGCATGCTGTTTGTGCCTGTATGTGTCTGTGCGTGTATGTGTGTGTGTGTGCGTGCAAACCGCGTGTTTGTCTATGTATGTGTGAGGTAATGTGGAGTGAGATAGTGAGAGAAAACCGGGATTAAGAGAAGGTTGTGAGCTGTCAAATGAGATTGATGCAAGACCTCTCCTTTGGTGCTCACACACAAATTCACACATGCACACACACACACACACACACACACACACACACACACACACACACACACACACACACACACACACACAAACACACACTCGTACACACATGCATACACTCAAGAGGTGGAGGGGTTCTGGTCACAGGGCACATAGGCATCACTTTGCATTAAAAGACACATGACGGCGCAAAGATGCAAAAGTATGTGCACGCTTACTTCTGAACACACAGGCACGCACACACACACACACACACACACACAGACACACACACACACACACACACAGACACACACACACACACACACACACACACACACACACACGCACACACACACGCACACACACTCAAACACTTGAAGTCGTATACACTTCCTCCGCACTGCATGGCCTCAAACTGTACATCCTACTGGGCTTCTCTCCAATCACCAGGATTAATGAAGAGGTATCATGTTTTACAGTGGAGCAGTGTGTGGTGCTCGGGGGAACAAATGGTTGAGCCTGCCATTCCTCAACTCTGTCTTTTCGATAACGTAATCGACTTTAGGCTGACAAGATAGCATAGTTAAGGCAATTTGCAGAACTTTGTGGCGTGGTGGAGTTATTCTCCCCGACAGGCCATCAGATGGAATCTGTTAGATTGCCTGAAGGCCATTGAATCATTTTCTCACGTAAATACCTACGGTACAAGTACACTGTGGCTCAAAGTGTAACAGAAGGAATCCCTTGGCAACCTCAGGGAAAGTTCTTTAAGGGCACATTAAAGATTCAAAGCTTTAACATGTGTGTTGTGGTGTTTCGCGTTGGGAAAACATGTGGATTCACCCTAGAATAATCCCTGAGTAACAAAACAGCCTGAAATCACCGCAAAGTATTTCCTACTGTACTAAAGAAACAACACCTGAAAACAGCACTGAAGGCCCCGATGATAAAAAACTCACCAAATGAAAACAACAACAAAAAAGGCTTCTGCTCTGCGGCGGTTTAGCGGTAATCACAATGTTTTGGTGAGACTGGAAAGTAAATACTTTGCATTTATTTAACAGTAAAGCCGACCACATAATAAGAGTCACTTTGAGACTTGAGATCCACTTTGGTGCGAGATGAAATAGGACCAGTGCCCGACCACCACTGCATTTGAGGGGGGGAAAGCCATTGCTTGCTGCGGTTTTCGTTCTCTATTTTCAATGACACTCAAGGACAAGGGCTCCTATTCTACACACTGTAGAGATACTATTTGAGACCATGCAGTCCAGCCATTGAGGCATTAGCCAGCGATGATAATGTGTGAGTGTGTGTGTGTGTGTGTGTGTGTGTGCGTGCGTGTGCGCGCTTGGTGTTGGGTGACGGGGGTTACACTCCAGCACCGCAGCGCTGGGAGACATTCCCTGTGTGGGCCTGCCAGCCTTCCATTACGATCTCTGAGTGGCAAATTCCAAACGGCTGAGGAAATCGCTTCATATAGCTCACACACAGCCCTGAGTACAGTAGATAGTCGAAGTGTTAAGACTGGAGGGCTTTGATTGATAAACGACTGATAAAGGTCGGTGTTGGTGAGCGGCTGAAAGTCACAGGAGAAATTGCCCCGACTGATTCTCCAGAACAGTTCCTTCTTCTTGTTTGTCTTGGATGTGGATGAGAAGTGGAGGTGTTCGGTGTGTAATGAACAAACACAGGCAAAAGTGTGCATGTGTGCGAGTATGTGCATGTGTGTGCGTGCGCGTGTGCGGGGTGTGTGTGTGTGTGTGTGTGTGTGTGTGTGTGTGTGTGTGTGTGGGTGTGTGTGTGTGTGTGTGCGGAGCGCCCGTAAATGTGCAGTGCAGTCCGGGGTCTATTGTGTGGCCGATAATGTCTTAAATCAAAGGTCAAGCTATAAAGGACCAATCGGTGACCCTGATATCGGGTCTGAGTGAAGCACATCTGTGCAATATCACCAGCTAAGGTCAGACAAGCCATCAGGAAAAAGGCCAAGAAATGCGAGCGGTTAACGGGAGGATGCGGCGCACGCCCATCTGATAGCAGAGCGATGCAGAGACAAAGAACGGACGTGACGGACAAACATTCGAGAGAAAATCAGAGCTGCGCGTTCTGTTGACAGTTTGATATTCTGGCACGGATCCACTTCCTGAAAATATATACATTTTTAACACCCGCAACTCCAACGCTTGACATATACAATTAAGGTATTAAACTATGATATGAACATCTGAATCTCCTAACATATGAATCTCCGCACCCATCTCAACTAACTACTAACCAAGTTATTCATTTACACTGGAGACCAATCTGTTTCCAACAATTCTGTCAGCGCAAAGGCAAACAGTTCAGCAACAGGAAATACATTTGCACTTGAAGGAAGTCCTTGAGAGGCATTGTTTTATTTAGCCGCGTTGTCGTGGGCGCAAAATAACTGCTTCTTACATCTGAATACAGTTGACATGCGGGAGGCAAACGGGGCGGCTCCAGAAATAGCCAAAGCCAAAACCTGGGTGGTTTTGAAAAACAATGCACCGCACTCCGGAGTCCACTCCACTTCCCCCCGGTCAATATTCTGGGGCCTTTTAATGACGTCCGGCGGCCAGGAAAGACGGGTGAAGTCAGCCGAGTTCCTCACGCTCCACAGGAAGAAATTGACTTCAGGGACCGAAGGAAAACATCCAAAGCAAGCGACTGACCGAGTCGGTAAACAGGAAAACAACACAGGGGAAGGCACCTGGTTCGAGCGCACGCCACCTCCAGGGACGAGGGACACACTCCTGCTGCTGCAGCGTTGTTTCCTATTGATTCACTGTTTCCTCGCGTCTTGACATCCTGTGTGTGTGTGTGTGTGTGTGTGTGTGTGTGTGTGTGTGTGTGTGTGTGTGTGTGTGTGTGTGTGTGTGTGTATGTGTGTGTGTACCTGCGTGTGTGTGTGTGTGTGTTTGTGCTTTTGCTTCTAACTGTGAATTTGTCATTATGCCAACGTGTTTTTCCAAAGGTATCTATAATTGGTACCATTTATTGGTCATTGGAATTTGCTCCATTTTAATTACATAGGATGTGACCGTATGGGGGAAGTCCGTTCCGCCGGCTTATCTCTGAGCGGCCAAATGCTCGTACGTAAACACGTAAACACTTCACGTATCGCGGCAGGAGGCTGCGCCCGGTTCACCACCTGGATCAGGCGGCTGGTCTGCATATTACTGAATTCCCCCCATTTCTGTACATTTCTAATCTTGTGAAAATGGCGAATATTTTCATGGCTCCCAGCGGATTTGAATGCAAGCAATCAACCCGACGACCTTCAAGTGAAATTGGGAGCAGATTCCTTGTAAAAGATGTGTAAATGATCTGCGTAGCCAGAGAGGAACGAGAAGTTCAGAATTTACACATGGTGCTTAGTTGGGCCGAAACGTGAGAGATGTTGAGGCGGAACGTCCAGAGTGTCGGTCCGCCTTAAAAACTTACGGGATTGCTGTGCTCATGCCGGCGCATTCAGAAGCTCATAATAGGCTTGAAATAGGATAAGTTGGGTGCCTAACGTGACCCCGAGACCCCCAGTGATTCTGGCTCAGAGGGCTCTGAGCTACTGTGAACAGACCACCGTAAAGAAAAGGCGCCCGATGCTCATTTGCGGGGACTTTTTGCCTCCTCGCCACAAATTCCTCCCCCCTTTTGACACTTGTAAACTGCTCTGCTGTAGCTGCCTCTGACCCCATTATGAAGGGAGGACAGCGTGTCAAGGCAGCCAGTCAAGATGGCCCATTATGCACACTGGCTGGGGGGGGGGCTAAGCTCGTCCCCCGTAAACAGAGAAACAGACCCGAGGCTGGTATGGGAGGGAGGCCTTAGGTCCGTGAACTGCCTTTCTGATGCAGATATGGGATGTTTGGGGTGAAAGGCAGGGGCAGAAAATAGCAGCTCTTCATCTCTACTTGACTGTAGAATGTCATGATTACAAATAAAACTCTTTCGGTGCAAAACGGCTTCAGAGTGAGAAGAAAAGCAATCTGCAGTTTGCGGTGCTGCTACGCAGGCGCGGGAAATAGTAACTTAATGTAAGTAAACAAGAAAATAGGTAGGAAAAGCCCGCATTGCATGTTGAATTGTATTGCCAACCCAATAAGAAACCAAATAAAATAAACATTTCTATTAACTCAACCAAACCTCATTCCACCATGATTTTAAAACTGCCTTGTTTACTAAAAAATTTATAAAAAATACCGCGCATGTAATTCCTTCTGACTGAAACACAAATTTTGCAGTGGGACACGCAGTATTAAATGTGGTTATCAAAATAAAGCCTTTCAGCTTCACAAACCGTACCTCTAAATGTGCACAAGGGATGTGATTTACATGCTTTTCAACCCTTACGCTGTAAATGCTGGAAGCATCGCTTTCACACCTCTCTTGAAAAGCAAAGAAAAACACAAACCTGCATGCCGCTGTCATGCACCGGGCTTTTAATGGCCGCCCGCGGTGACCAATGGAAAAAGGCAGGCACGGCGATCTGCACGCACAAGTTGACCTCAGTCAACATATCAACTGCGAGCTGTGATCCATCCAAGCGCCTTCCTCTTGCTACTCTGGTGACATACTATTTATAGCTTACGGCAGCCCTTCCACCTTTTATTCTGCGGCTACTCCCCACCTTTCACTGCACCCTTATTTTTCATTTGAAGCGACCAGGCCCACATTCTACCATTTGCAGGCTGCTTGGTCATGAACAAATGTTATTTTTAGATGTTAGAAAACAGATTGCTTTTGGCATTCCGACAGCCCCTGTATATCATTGAATGTATCAACAGAGGTGAAAGGAATAATGAATTATACGGTGCCACATGGACCATTTCCATAATACTGCATTGGCTTTCAGGTGATGGGTTCATGTTTGGTGTAATGGGGCGTTGAGGTTCCTTGAATAGATTTTAATTGCAAGTTTCTCTATTGGAGATTTGTGCAATTACTATATTCTTTAATTTGCACACGGCGAACAGGGCAGACCGACTGCGTGATATAATACAGCGCACGGTACTAATCACCGGAGAAAGTGCGAGAGACGGCGACAAAGAAATGAAAACAGACGGACACGGAAGAAGGAGAGCAAGGCCAAAGAAACAACCCCTATGTCTTGGATTATTGAACAAACAGTCAAACCAGATGACCGACCAGGGGAGGCTCACTGTGGACACATGGCCTCCGTCCTCTTCTGTTGATTCATTATCTCAGCTCGTAGCCTCTTAAAGGGGAGCCAAAACAAAGCTGGACGCTCTTGGTTAAACAAAAAGCATGGCACTCATAAATCGAGCCCAAGCTCTTCTGGGAGACCCTGGAGCCACAGATCATCGCAGGGCAGCACTGTTGGGTACCGTGTTGTTTTTGGGCCAGAGAGGGAAAAGGAACGACAACACACTGGTGTGTTGCTGGGGATCCGTAAGCCCTGCTGGGAAGCTGCGGCCATCACGGGAGAGTTTCCTTCTTGTATATCTAACCTTTCAGCAGTATTTGAATACGCCTGCGGCGCTTCACACCTTTTAGGCCAGGGACGGTGGGTTAACCGTCGTAAAAGTTGATGATTTAAACATCGATTCGGCGAGAGCGAAAGGAAAATATGTCAACTGAGGAAGCTATAACAATTAGTCAAGTATGTTTTCTCGCTGACCCATGACCTCATAAACTCAGCTCGGTGCATCCCCCGTCGTCGCTTAACACACACTTTTCCGCACAAAGATGAAGGATGAGTCAATTCAAGGGCATGTGGCATTAACACGCATAGACCTGAGCTGTTTACGGACTCATATAGAGTCTTTATTAGCCTGTTAAGAGGACACAGTATTTAAGATGCCAGATATACAGAAACAAGTTTTCCAATACAATTCTAATTTATATTCATTTGATGCATAGGCACTGCACCTAAAAAGGCAACGCGTCCTATATGCCTGTCGCATTATATATTCCTTTTGACAGATTTATTGTGATGAGCTCTCCCTTTTATCAGTCTAAGACCCGGGGTTCACACTTCACACGGTATTTATACTGAGGAGTTATTCAACGTGTGATCTGTTCTTTGCCGTCCTTACTCCGCCGGGAGAGCACAGATCAGAAGCAATTATTATCAAATAGTCATAGCGCAGATAAAACGGGCTACGGCGGATGTGATGTATGGGCTGGGCACGGTGCCGCAGAACATCTAGGTCAAATCAGGTGGGAATGATCACCCACTCATCATCACAAATACCTGTGCGCATCACAGTCCATCTCTGAGGCTCACCCGCCTGCTCTTCAGGACTTGACCCTTTACTGAGAGCGAATCTAATCAAACACCAACGTGAGGTGCATTCCTTCTCTTGTCTCTGTCCTTTCTAGCTACCGGGCGTTATTTTTTTACACTTACCTAAGATGCAGAGGCTTTTTAATGTGACCCAATATCTACTGGAATAATCGACCTACGGTGCCGCGATCCAACCGTTTAAGCCCTGGAAAAATCCCCGCCAAGGCACGAAAAACGTGGCATGAACAGCCGCGATCGGTTAACCCCCCTGCTGCCGCTGTTTGACCCGGCGTCCCCCGCCAAAACAAAGGACAGCACGGTGGCAGATCAGAGTATATTAAGTCTGCAGGTGCTCAATATCCATGATGGAGAGCGCACTTCTTTTCAAACAATGGCCACATTCTTGGCCGCTGATGTGGATGCGGAGGCGATCTTCAGGTTGACATTCTTTAGTGCTTCCTCGACGCACGCTGCGCTGCCTCGTGGCCTTGTGCAGCCCGCATAGTTTCGGCAACACATCCTCGGCAGTCGTCAAGCAGGGATTCCAACGCCCTATAGGTAGCAGGTGTGCGGCCATTCCAAGGATGTCAAGTCACTGGAAGACTCGTTAATGTCCTTCCCCCAGCTCTGCAAACAAAGGGACTGGAATGCAGGAGGATGCCTGTCCAAATGCCGCAGATCGGGAGATAGATTCTTGTGAATAAGACCCTGATCACTGGACTTGTATAGTAAATACACTTGGGGATTGGGGAATGGGGACGTTTTTTTGCCCTATGTCCTAAATTTTGAAAAAAATAAAGGAAAAACAAAGGTAATACCAGGGGCGTCATGCCCATTCAAGCTGGGGGGGGCACATGCTCCACCAGATTTTAATACGTGGATTTTTTATGTTTTATTTTATTACTATTATTTTTTTTAATAATATGTCGTTATGATCCTTTTATATTAACAGTGAAACTTGTTCTTCTAATTATGTATTAGATCATACCTCAAAAAGTCACACGTCCCCTTTTCCTATGGTACTGGATTCTTCCAAAAGTTCACAACAGCAGCTATGCACAGAGTTGCAAGTTCATCGTTAACGGTGCACGCCACCATGTTGCCGACCCGCTGTTGACCAGCGGTCAACCGGATTTCTCCGTGCGTGAAAGCCCAGTCAGATAGGACAGAGAGGGAAAGTACAACGTTTCTCCAATCTTCAATGGAAATAAGTGAAATAAGAGAAGTTAGGGATTGAGAAATTGAGTAAACGTGCTTTTTGTATGCACATATGCACATGCTCTGGCTCCACTGCTCAGTGCTCCTAGTCACTACCTCCCTCTGTGGAGCTTTTTTTGCGCACAATCAACTATTATTGACTATTGTGCACCAATTATTGTCTTTTCTCCTGGTTCTCTGTAGTTCAAAACCACATTGTACATGTTGAAATAAATAATAATCCATACAAAGGGAACGTTGTTCAGTGGTATAATAGTATGGCCATCATGTTGCCGTTATGTGCCAGATGTAACATGTCTGCCGCTCTAACTATGAATTTCTGGCTTGCATGATGCCCCTGGGTAATGGGGTGGAATTTGGGGAGAAATCTGTGTGTCTGTGGGTGCAGCCTGCACAATTCAAAGCATTACAGCCATAATTATGATGCAATCTTGATTTCACTATATGGTTAAGCAAATGTCATTTTAACTAGCATTAAAAAAAGGAGGTCACCGTCGGTGGTTTGTTTGCAAATTGATTTGTTTGTAAATTAGTTGGAGCCCAGGAGAACAAAAAGGAGGTCAGAAAAGGGGAACATATTACCAGGTCCTGTGTCTGCTTTCTGATTTTAACCACATTTTAAATATCGCCATGGTGATTGCTGCAGATGGGCTTGAGAGCTGAAATTGCACATAATTGCTCTCACTCTGAGTTCACAGAGGCTTTAAAGCAGAGGGAATTAGGGATAGAGCTCTAAAACGGCAGAAAACGTCCCTTTCTTCAAAGGATACACATGATCCTTTTCTGCTTTCAAATACCATGTTTAGACATTTTTATCTTCTTTTGGTGGCTTTAACACAATCTGCTAACAAATAAAATTGCCAAAATTTGCACAAGTATATTGTACTATATGTTAGCACTAGGCTGTCTGGATAACTGGTCTTTATTGAACTGGACTTAGCAGCCAAGATAAGCTTAAATAGTCAAATAAGCTAAATACATCTTGAGTCTTGTACCATTTTATACACACCCAGAGTACATTTCACTTCTTGGACGTAGTCTTCTTTAATAAGGATCATTTTGAAGAAAGTATCTAAATCTCTCTTCCTGGTATAAATTGTATTTATAAATAACATACAGTCATAATAACAGTTACATTTCCTAAAATGGGTAAATAAATGGATCTCTCTTATTTTTGTTAAGTCACCATATTGGACACAGCTTGTATCTCCTGCCAAATAATGTGAAATGCTCTATGGAGCCCTTGGGAAACCAATAAATCTGTCTGAAAAAGGGGAAATGCCATTTAAAATGAAATGGATTATTCCAATTGAGATTGCAATAAGGAAAGGTAAATAAAAGTTAAAGGAGTTCTATTAGTTTATGGACAGCGAAAACAGCTTGTCGAGCTGAAGTCATGTGTGAGTCATTGGCAACTTTTCACTCCTTTTCTAGGTCAATCCAATACCAGTAAAAAGCCACTTTTACCAATAAAATATTAGTGCTAGTAATGGTAAGCCAGCTATTTTCATAATATAAAGAGAAGCATCAACAGACACATGGATTGAGAGAATAAGGCAGTGAGAGCAACACTTCGGAAGCGCCAGCGAGCATCAAGGGGTTAGAATGGGGCCAATGTTAGATCCACAGCAAGTGTTTTTTTCCGGTTTTCTTTCTGAGAAGAAGCTGCCAACCTTGAGAGTGGTCGCCATGGCCACTGGGGTGGCCTCAGCTGGCTTGTCAAGGTGTTTTAATGGAGCCTGCTGATGGATGACTCCATTACTGTACCGATGCGTGCTGTGTCACCCCCGGCTGTATGGAGCACGACAAGGCTCCCTTCCCCATCCCAGGATATCGTCAAATTGTTTGCAGTAGAGGAAACCATACCAAAAAAAAACCAAAAAAACAAATGAAAAACAAAACAAAACACAAAAACATCCTATCCACAAATACTTCCTGGTGATAAGAGAAGCTGGTGATTAGAGGTGAAGCGGCCGTAGTCATGCGGAGGCCAACGTCCTGTTCCAGATGATTGGCTGCCGGTTGACGCTCCGTCCTGCAGATAAAGACCATGGAGCCGTGGACCGTGGAGCGCTCCGTGCCTCTCCGGCACGCAATCAGACCGAAAAGGGGGTCAGACAGCTGTTCTTTCATTTGGCCGGATTAGCGAGGCAGAGCACCGCTGAAGGGTTCTCTGCGGAGGGGAGAGGAGAAGGGAGGGCGGGTAGAAGCGACGGAGGTGCAGCCGCCACAACAAACAAGGTGCGGCCCCGATCAAGGTGCTCCACCATCATCGCCGCTGCACGCTATCTGAACCACATTAGTCAAGCTTGAAAAGACCACCCCCCCCCCTCCTGCCCCACCCCGCCCCATCACCCCTCAACCGTCGCCTGCTTCTTCACACCGCTGAAGATGGATGAGGAGCAAGGGTGGATGAAATGCAGATAAAACAAATGCAGAACAAAGAACGCGGCTTCTCGCTGGTTTCCTTTCCCTTTTGTACGAACCAAAAAGCAAGGCCAAGGCTTTCCCAAGTCTGTTGTCTCTATGTGTGAGCAGCCGGTAATAAATCCCAGGTGCCTACATGTCTGCGAGGTGTTAAGTCGGGAGGGTTCCGCTCTTTCTGCGCCCCCTGGGCTGCGTTGACCCCGGCCCGGCCGAGGACCCCGGGGACCCGACCGCACTGTCACACAAGATCACATGTTACCTTCATTCAGCTGCGCAGAGTTCAAAGCATATGACCAATTTGTTCTGCTGGAGGTGAAGCCTCTCTCTGGTGGTCTCTATCGTAAGACGGCCATTTCAGCTATTGCTATCAAGGAGATACTTCATACAGTATGTGTGTTATGTGTGTGTGTGTTTGTGTGTGTGTGTGTGTGGGTGTGTGTGTGTATGTGTGCGCACACGTGTGTGTGTATGTGTGTGTGTGTGTGTGTGTGTCTGTGTGTGTGTGTGTGTGTGTGTGTGTGTGTTCTGAGGCACATGCTAGCAAATGCTGGGGGAAATCCACTGCGGGATTGATACGGCCCCCCCAGCAAACCATACCATCAGGAGTCCACTGAAATGGGATGATAAAAAATTTACCGCCTGACCATAAATTTTTCACCGATAAAAACTTTGGCTCTTCCAGCTTGCGAGTTCTAGCCCTGGATGAGAGGGCATGGAAGACGGCGTTCGTGGAACCCCGGAAAAAGACGTGCGAAACCCGTCCTCCGGTTCTTTCTCTCGCGCCGCTGGAGAGATAATATCCAAACTCGTTTGTTTCTATTCTTGTAAAAAAAAGGTAATTAGGTCTTGCCTGAAGATGACTGTTCAAAGACAGAAAGGTTGCGATGGAGCAGAGCAATGAAATGCACCGTGACCGGAGGGTGTGAATACCATTGACGCCGCTGATTAGATCTGCACTAAAACACAGTAAGGTGTGTGACTAAATGTGGCCGGGAGACTCCTAAATTACCCCACCACTTAACTCTGCGCCTTGTAATGATGGATTTGAATTTTGTTCCTTTAGGCTAATGCAGCAATGCAAACATGAGAATTAAGAAGGGAAAGCCAATTTCCTTATCCAATTATGCCTTTCATTTACTTTCATTTCAGTTGATTAGACGCACTGATGATTTGGTTTTTGGCCTTTTTTCAACAGAAGTGAAGTCGACATAAATCAAAAGCGTTGGGGTGCAGAAAGCCCAGCGTCGCACAGTTGGATCCGCTGTACAAACAGTTTCTGTAGGGGAGGGGGGGCCAGAATGTGCTGCCTATATGAGCGGTTAAATGTAAGTCGGTGAAAGACAAGGAGATGGAATCGCAGGGGATTTTGAACGTCCGCGGGGCGTTTGTCGCAAACTGAAACCTGCGAAATCGAGAGCTCATAAACCCGTCGGAACCCCGCTGAGTCGCCTGGCACCTGTTTTTTTCCTGTAAGCACCAGTCGGCTTCCACGCCTCCCAGGATAACACCCTCTGCCGCAGCCGTCCGAGTCCAAGCTCCAGCCCCTGTTTAAAAAAACCCCCCAAAAAAACCCCCAAAAAACCTTTTAAGTCCTGTCCTCAAGGGATTCCTCCTCTTCTCATCACAATTCCGCGGATCCTCTTCGGGTGGATTATTCCCATCGTGAACAGTGACTAGTGGGTGCCAGCAGGCCACGGCGGCCCACACAGATGGGAGCCCAGGCTTGTGACGGCTTCCATATGTCACATCACTTGCTCGTGTGAGTCGTCTCTTTTCCCCATGTTTTCTTCCCTTCTCTCGTCTCATCCTCTGTTTTTCTATTTTAATGGGCTGAGCAGGAGAGAGAGAGAGAGAGAGAGAGAGAGAGAGAGAGAGAGAGAGAGAGAGAGAGAGAGAAAGAGGTGATTGCTCTCGAGCTTGGAGAGCCTGGGGGTTATGCCCATTAATAAATTTCAGGGCCAAATTAGCGATTCTGTCTCGGCTTGAAGTCCACCTTTTGGGCGGGATTGATGTGGTTTGGGGTGAAAGGCCGCGGGGTTAAAACTAGTGCCTTTTTATTGTTAGAAGGCTAATTTGTTCTTGCGGGGGTTGCCCTCAATGTCCATCGTGAGATTTTCCACCATAACTCCTTCCTCTATGACCTGTCACGGACTTGAGACAGCTTTAAGCCACCCTGGGGAGTCTACGGTGTGTTGTTTTGCGGTAAATATGAACCAAACGGAAGCCGAAAAAAACCAAAACCCTTATTTTGACACCGCAGCACCGGGAGGTTTCCCGTCTCGGCTGACACGCGAGAACGCTAATATTCCCTGTCTGATTGTAATCCCCGTAGTCGACCTCATTAACCAGGCATCCGCGTTGAACCCCGGCTGAGTCGGCTCCGGGAGCTGAGCTGTCAATCAGCACCATTTTCTTCAAACAAAGAGCGTTGGGGAAAGAAATAATCCGGCCGTTAATCCCCCGGATGTTTTTGGATTTACACATAAACACGCATGTATGTAGACATACACAAATGTGTTTTTTTGTTGTTGTTGTACATGTATGGCTGTACGCTACACTCTGCAGTAGTAGAGGATGTAATACCTAACTCTCTGGGCTTGAAATTGAAGGTTATTTTATTTATTTTTTTGGTAAACATCTTCTCCTTCTTGATTAAATGCTCCCACATTCCTCTTTCTTTCTTCAGCTTTCCCCTCACCCCGCTCACAAAGTTATTCATTGTGTACAAAAAAGCGTGCACGTTAATGCAGGTTAGTGCTTATACGTTCGGGTTCACATCCTCATAACATGCAAGAAAGCCTTCGCTTTGGTCGCGAAAGGAATTAACTGAATTCCGTGGGGTTCAGACGCTGGACAAAGGTTGAACTGAGGTTCCGGTGAAGCTTTGGAGGTCCCTTCGGCGGCTTTCTGCGGACGCCTCTTTCTATTCGTCCTTACTTTGGCCGACGTATCTGCACCGGTGGGAAAAAAACAAAACAGGGCGATTTCTGGAGCCTTTTGGCCGTGGCACGATGAGCCGGGCAACCAACTATGACAATGGCCGTAGGCGGGCTGACGCTCCAAAACACAGAGCTGCCAAGGTGATTTACGGCCTAATCACTTTTCCTGAGGGTGACAACGGAGACATGGAGGGGGACGGAGCGAGAGAGTGACTTGGGCCTTTGTGAGGTCTTCCCATATAAAAGTTGAGTGATGAGACCCCATTGCTCCCATAACATTCCGGTGGTGTTTGGGTAACACACTCAAAGAGAAGACGATACGGCCGTTTGAGGCATGCGCCGCGTCACCAAACGCAAAGCGGGTCCCCTTATGCGATCGGTGGCGAAGCGCCCGAAGCCTGGACGCGGGGACGGCAAAAACAGTTGTACTTTCTCTAAATCAATAATCACCTCGCTGTTCGCCGTCGGCCATTTGTAACTTTATAGCTCAGCAATGCGGAGCGAAACGGCCTCCTCGCAAAAAGGCCGTTGGGAAGGTGCCACCGATCTGAGAGACAGACAGATGGGGAGGAGAGGCCGAGAGACGGACAGGAGACGGTCTAAGTTAAACAGAGCGCCACGTCAGAGTTTGCGGCACACAGAGGAGGGTTCGTCGTGGCCTTTTTCCCCCAGCGAGGGAGCCGGCCGCGTGCCACCGCGTCGTATTCCGCAATTCCCATCGTGCGGCGGAGCTGGGCCGCAACCTTCGCCCGCATTCCTGTGGGTCCAATGCAGCACTGCTGGACCGCAGCCTGCGAAGCAGATGGCAGCGAATAACACTGTCACCCACCCTGAATACTGACATCCTGGGCCAGGCCACCGCCATGCACTCTGCTTTTCTGTCTGTCCGTCTGCTCGACTTTTAAATCCGCCCGCTATCCTTAAAGAGCCGTCGTCAGATTAGGGGATATACATGAGTGAAACCGACTGGATGGCCGGGCCTTTTTTGGAAACAGACCCCGCCCCCGCGTTCTACGAGGAGCGGGTTGGAGCCTGTTCATTTCATTGGCACAGCCTCGACTTCAGATTAATGACGACAGGACACAGAGACGGGCCGTGCCGGTGCCAATGTAAGCCCCGCAGGAAAAAGAGTGGCGGCCGGGCTTTTTGGTGAACAGATTTCACCAATTAGATAATTAACTATTTAAGAAAGATCAGTGGATCTTGGGATAAGCTGAAAACTCTTAGATTACAAAATGATCACAAATGGAACGTCATGTAAACCTCTCTCTAAGTCTTGAATGTACTTATGCAGATTGAAGTGATAGGAAACAAGCCTTCTTAAACAAACTAAAAGTCAAAATTTGGCAAAGAATTTAATTAGATTAAAGAAATAAATTGCCTATGGAATAAGAGCATGATTATAGAAGGATTAAAGAGTAATAACTTAGTTATTTGATATCATCATGAATGAGCTATTATTTATAATAATCAACTTATGTACTCCATTTTATTAGAGAATGGATAAAAAGATTAATCCACCCCTTTAGCCAAGAAGTACAAAACATATTTTACAAAAACCATGAATAATTATGCACCGTCTACTTCACCCAGATAACACAACCGACTATCTGGGAAATCAGAACATAATTCAAGGTGAGATAAACCCGACTCATGAACGAAAAATACGGAATATACTTAACTGTTTAGGAGCAACGGAGCCAAGAAAGACAAAAAAGCTTGTTCAACAGTTTCATACCTGCATAATAAAACACAACTGTAGACTGTAACTGCCGCAGTGAAAAAATGCGGGATTTGGAGTCGTATCACCTTGGTGTGTTTCAAAGGTGTGTTTTTTGGGAAAGGGCCACATTTCTCCCGGGTACGTACCCCTCACCCCTGTTCAAAGTCTTGTCAACAGCAGGAGTCCATTCTAATATAAGCCTGTTACCCCTCTCCAAGCCTGTGTACCCCCCCACCCCCGCACTCCCCCACCCCACCCGCCAGCACTTATAATCTGGTCGGCAGGAAGTGATTTGATCTCTGGGAAAGGCAGGGCATCAGAAAATCTAATAGATTGGGACATGAAGAGAAGCCTTGGCTGTTTGACCTTTTTTTCATGCTGCCATACAGAGAGACAGTGAGATGGCACCAGCATGTGGCTCGCCTCCTTGGCCCTCTTGATGTTCAATAGCAGCCCTCTTGTCTGCCTCCTCGTGTGCGACGCGTAGCAGAGGTCACAGAAGGCAGACGGAGCCCTGCCGCAAGAAGAAAGCAACAGATCTTGCTTGCGCTCGCTTCTTCTTCTAAGACGGCAAAAAGCCCTTAAATAAAGTGTAAGGAGGTTATTGGTCGAGGGAAATGTTCTTTGGTGAACAATCAGAAACCAAATCAACCGTCACTCCCCTCTAGAGGTTGCATAAACCAACACAATGCCTCACATTTTCTCATGTAGCGGAGTGATATGCATTCCTGCCCGTATTACTTTTCAGCTCACTTTTAAACGAATCAAAACTAAACAAATTAAGAAAATGTTATTGGTGTTCTCTGTGCCTCAGTGTAGTGGTAAACAGACTGCATTTCCAGCCAATATGGCCGCTCAAAGAGTGCCCTTGTACCTTTTTTGATGAAAAGTGCCATGGCACAGATCAAGAAGCCTGACTTGCCACCAAGGGTGCCCTTGGACGGTTGCATCCGGTTTCCCATACCTGCCATTTGGGACTATTGGGTCACATGACTGCCTGGAGAAAATCTCTCCCCCTTTCTTCTCAGATGGCTCCACACACATCTTGATGCAGCGGTACAGCTGGGGTATGGCGGACCACCGTACACCGACCACATTCACATCCCCCCTAAAAACCTGGACCACTGGAGACCATTAATCCTCGGGTTATCTCGGGGGTCACTTCTTGGCACACACATGGGACTCACATCCTCTAGTCCAACACGTGCACACACACGCACACACACACACACACACACACACACACACAGACACACACACACACACACGTGCGCACACAGACACAAGCACGCATGCACACACACACACACACACACACACACACACACACACACACACACACACACACTTTGCAGAACATCAAGACGAAGCTGTTATGATGGTACTGTCTACTGAATCAGCCATGCGTGAATTAACATCCATTGGATGTTTTCATAGCTGGAGCGAGGTGCACTGTTCTGTCTTCCGCGCACCTCGCCTTGAGTGGTCGGCTGAACTCAATAGCTTGCTTGCAATGCACACTTGACCTTTCCTTTTGCTGGAATTCAATGTGCAAAACTCCACATACGCAGTAAAAGCATCACAATTATACCCTTCACAAAAATGCAAAGAGCCCAGAAGCTGCTTCTCAAAGGTTATCGTCCATGTGAAAACATTATCACAGTATTGGGAGCGTTTCTGCCAACGGGAAATATATATTATCCAAACTTTTAAAGGAGAGCTCAACATATACTACGTTTGACAAAATATTCATCAAAGTGTCACCAAACCCACGGGAGTGGAAGTGGAAAAGGTGGGAGTGGAAAAGATACGGCTCTAGCTCCGTGTAACGCAAAGCACGGATGTAAACCTTGTGAAGATAAGCAACCAGTCTGAACATGAGGAACTATCTGAGAAACTGTCTTTTTTCACTGAAACCGACCCAGAGACACCGTTTCTGTTAAGATAGCAGTAGGCTAAGTGCAATACATTAGGAGAGTCATTTTTTTGTATTTGCCACGAAAGGTGAATGCTGAGACGTGAATTTAGCCACTAGAACTGTATGCGGATGAGCCTCTAATTCAAATCTGATGAACAAATCACAAATGATGACATGCCATGAAGTTCAACGAACCAAAACACACAACAGTTAAGTCCAATCGGGCTTCTCATCATGACATTTTCCTTTTAATATCTCGATATATTCGAGACTGCCAGTAGTATGAATGTATTGTTTTCTTGTCCAATATTATTACCATGTCTGCCACATACTATGTGACTCGGAGTAGGGATTCCTCCAACATTTAATTAAAAAGTTAATTCCATATATGGCATTTAAAGTGAATTCTTCCACAATCTAATTTACTTTATCGATATTTCATGCTTATGTTATCGCAGCAGAATAATAATCATATGTAGGGACATGGTTTTACTATGAGCTCGTGCGGTGTGCAGAAGACATCAATCGGTCTCGGGAGTCTGGACACAACTGAAATAGTGACGGTTGGACCAGCTGTCAGTTCCATCTCAAAGCCCCGTGCGGAGGTGCACACGTGCACGGTAACCTCCGACCTGCCTCTCCGCCCGATCTCCTCTTGTTTAATGTCTGTCTGTTCGCAGGAAACGGGGTAGTCTTGCCTCAAATGTCAAATGTGGCACATTGACTCCCCCCCCCATCCCACCGGAGTACAAGCTCCTGTCTTGAGGAACATGATATCAAGTCAAAACAGAAGAGGAACAGAAATAACTTGTGGGTTGAAAGTGCCTCGGGTCCAGGGAAAGTGCTCCGAAAAACATGGCGTTACTCTGTTGGAAAAAAACAGCCGCTCTGAGGCCCAGAGATAATTGGTTTTGTTTGCGGGGGCCGATAACATATATACAGATAGCTATAGCTATAGATGGAGATATAAATATAGATATAGATGAAGTTGTAAATACAGATATCTATTTACACATCCAAGAGGTTTAGTTCAAGGGAAATATTTTACACAGGAGGTTTGGTCAACAGTTTTATACTGGCGATAAATCAGACACTCGGTGGATTATCGAAGAAAATCCTATGGCGCAGGCGGTTGGAGCACGTCCAATTCCTGAACAGAGGTGCCTCTCTCCCCCACTCCGCTAAAGAATTGCACTTGTTAAAACTCTGCTTGAAGTCTGTCTTCTTTAGTTTCCTCTCGGCTGCAACTAAACTTTCAGCTCGCCCTTTTTAAATGCCCCCCCCCCTCTCCTTTTCTAATTTGCTAGTCACAGTTAGCAGCCATCCGGGTGGGACTTGGTCAGTAATTGGAGTCTCTGCAGTGGAAGGCTGCAGCTCCAAATGATGCACGGGGGAGGCTTCCTGGGGGGAAGCTCAATAAGCTCTTCACTGTTCAGAATAGTCATCATTAGGATTTTTCCGCAGCAGTGAACCATACGATGCTTGGTGGCATGCTCTGGGTGTAGGCACTGCCAAAACCGGACTTTTATGAATGAACAGTTAGAAAAAAACAAGCAATTGCCACTCATTTTTGGCTCATTTCGTTTATTAGGCCACTTGCCATTTCATGGCTCGTTGTATGAATGTAGGCCAAGGTCCTTTCAATTGACATATATTAGAACGTTGTTTCCTGTGAGTGGGTCAGAAGTTAACAAGATACTTAAAACATGAATGAGACTAGCTTGCTGAATATGATCAATTGCTGCAAAAAGTCACCGAACAATGGTTAACGGCTGTTGTTCAACCTCAATGCTCCTTCTTCTCTGTATAATCTGTCTGGAACTGGCTGACATTTCAGGGTTTTAAAACACAACATTCTCAAAGGATTTTTAAACAGCGTTTTTAATTGGGATAGAAAACTAGATAGCAACAGAAAAAAACAGTGAAAATTTACACATGCATATGAGAAACATGGACAAACCGTGTCGACAGTGAATCTCAGTGGTGGTAAGTCAAAGCTCACCAACAGGGATAGATGGACACTAAGAAGAGTGCAACAAAAATACAGCCTAAAAAATGATCAGCGGCGCTGTGCCACAGTCTCAACAAAAAACGACATGTACCGTAGATCAAGTGGCCGTAGATCAAGTAACCTGGTTTAAAGAGCCCGAAATCTGGGAAAAAGTAATATGGTCTAATCGGTGACCTTTCAACCTATATCCTATATCTGGACGGGTTTTACATTTGGAGAAAGCCAAAGGATGCCTCCAACCTGCAATGTCTGATGTTCAAAGTCCAACATTGCGGGAGATCCCTAACAGTATTGGCAGCCGCCTCATGGGTATCACTGGGTCTAAAAATTGCTCCCCGTGGTCGTGTAAGGGCCAGGACTATCAGGCCATTTTACAAGACCAGGTGCACCCTGCGGCGCAAACACGGGTTCTTCGTGACGCTTCCACAGGATGACAACGTCCTCACGCGCACACACCGTTTGACAAACTCCACGGCGGCTTTCAGGAACGGCAGGATGCAGTCAACGGTCTCCTGGATCGCGCCATCTGAACATCATCGAAAACCTTTATGGGTTACGTTCTGGAGCGAGTCCTGAGTAGATTTCCATCTTCATTGCCCGGAGAACTGCAGGCTGTTCCTCTTTTAGGAATGGTGCAATATCCCACTACACACAGTTCACGATTTGTATGAAAGCTTCCCATGAAGGACTGCAGCTGCTCTGTTCTAAAGGGTGGTCCTAACTCCTTATGAGGTTCTTGATATTCATATGTTGCTGTGTTTTTCATTATTTTGTCCACCACCTGTATATACGCTGAATATACAGTATATACTGTACATATGTATATGCATTTCTTTCGAATTGGAATAGCCAGATATCAGGCGTCCACTTCATCTCAACTACAAAACAAACAATACGTGCTGCTACGTAGACTTTGACCTTAAGCCTGCACTTCTGGAGTTTAACATATACATTATGCAGCCAGGGCACAACATGAATCAGGTTGGGTTGCAATCATTTTCTGATTAGGAGCCACAAGCGCAGGCTCCGCTCACACCTGGAAATGCACGCTGGGAGCCCTGACATGCAGGCACACGGTGACATCGTGATGAATGGCTGAGTGATGAAACACAGAGACTCTATGCCGCCCACACTTTTACACAGACACACATACACACATTCGCACGCACACGCACACGCTCACACACGCACACACACACGCACACACACGCACACACACACACACACACACACACACACACACACACACACACACACACACACACACACACACACACACACACACACACTGCCAACCCTCGGGAGAACAGAATATATTACATTCACAGCCTCTGGCCTTGGGAAGATGTCAGCATGATGTGGCAAAATTGTAGAGGGAGATGTGCGTCGCTCGTTTAAGCCTCATCCAGCTCGCCATTGCTGACATATCCCCCTCTCATTACGCAGCGGGTTAAATATGATACTGAAATCCCCTCAAACGCGGCACAGAAGTATACGCCCTAAAAAATTTCGAGCCGCAGCGCTTCATCCGGACCGGCTCCGAGCGAAGCGATACGACTCCTTTTTCTTTAATCATGGCAGGGAAGGAAGTGGATGACATGATTGGCCGCTGAAGGGTTTGGCGCTTCCTAATTAACATAAGAGGAGTGATGACTCGGCTCATCCCGAGCGAGTGTTTTCTTCCCCGGTGCACCCGCCACGCTCTGACTCAGCTCCCCGCGTCTTCCGACAGATAGCCTAGCAGTGGCGCGCGCTTCCTGATGAGAGAAGGGCTTTTGGCATTTCATCAGTGCCACCCAATCAGGAAATGAGCGCAAAAACTTGCGAAACACCCAGGACAATGCAGCGCCGAAAACAAAGGTCCCTTCAAATATGTAAACAGACTGTTCGTTGGCCGAGGGACGACACACCTCTGATTTAACGTTCCGAAATGGAGTCTCGGGAAGAGGAAAGAGTGGGTGATGGGATTTTTTTGTGGTATAAAACGGAATGGCGCTTGTAAAAAATGGCCGTAATTCAGGGTCTATTTAAGGGTTCCCCTTGGCCTACATAATCTTTACTGAGTTAGGGTGTATTTAAACAAGGGGGTCAGCTGCAGTCATGTTAATGCAGTCCATTTCTGTGGCACTGAACCGCAAAACCTGACATTAATCCTGAGGGTAATGTGGCCCTTCCTGTGGCTAATGAAATCTGAAGCTTTTAAATGGTTGCACCTAATGACACTCCCTGACAGTTTTTGAATTAAGCAGCCATGGCTATTGGGACTGGTCTAAATAGCACACAGATGGCCAACACCAAAGTTTGGTCCGTCCACCCCCATGGTTTCTCACCCCCGGGCAAGTTTCATGTGATGCGGTTCCTATTTGTGCATTAAAGCAACAGAAGACTTTTAACTGGAACAACAGGGAACCAGCAATAACCTCAGTCACTAACCGTTGATGTGGGTAGCCATTTTAAAGACATTGCTTCAGATAAAATTGTACATTGTTTTTTTCATTTACAAAGAGTCTAATGAGTATAGGCAAGAAATCCAATGCTTTCATACACATACATACCGATAATGTCAAATGCTAATAACCATTACCTATTAAGTTTAACAACAAATAATTTGAATTTCACTTTGAATCTGTGCAATCAATGTCATCACCCATTATCACTTATTGTGATTATATTTTGTATGATAGTGTGTTGTGATGCCGGAATGATAAAAAATATATAATAAATCATGGCGCTCTCCTCTCGGAGACGGACCAGCTTGTCGCAGCTGGAAACAAACATGAAAATCGAAGCCACATAATTACTGAGTTGATTGTGTGCCGCAGTCCTCCCAAACCAAATAAATCATTTCATTTACCAACTGCGAAGCGCGGAGAGAAGTGGGCAGGAGACGTTCCGGAGCCCCGCCGCCGTGCATCAACATCGACAGAAAGTGTTCATGTTTTTGACTGTATTGTTTTGTTTTGTTTTTGTTTATCGCGTGCAAACCAACCGCAGCCACGGGAGACGCCAGAAGCAGTCCGGGAGACGGAATCGAAAGCACGCCTTTAAAGGAAAGCGAGACGCATAAAAACGCTGTATTCTGTCCAAACGGGAGAATTTTCTCGGGGGGGGGGGATTCAAACGATCCGATCCTTTCGGTTACTTCTACGCCACGGCGAAAACGGAACAGAAAAAAAGAAAAAAAGAAAAGAAAAGACAACCAAGTCACCGCCGCCGCGGAAAAACAAACAAACATGCGGCGTGCCGTTTCACGTAAAGCGGCGCCACGCCTTGAGCATTCCGGTCTTATCTGGGCTGGAGAGCCTCCCGCCGCGTGACGCAGGCCCAGGCAACCCGTTTGGCCTCCCGACGCATAGAGCCCAGCAGTACAAAAATACAGCATCGGCACGCCCGTTCAACCATCTGAACCGGGGTGATGACGGAAGACGGGAACGGGCCATCGCCTTTGGCCAAATACCTTTGGACGAACGGGAGAATTTAGGAGGGAGGGAGGAAGGGAGGAGAAAGGATGGGCGGCGATGTGCGGGCGCTTCAGTGACGTTCCCTGGCTTCAGGTGTGGGTCGTGGAGCCGAAAGCCCGACGCACCGATGCAGCTCTTCTCGGTAAAAAGCCTGAAGCGACGCATTAAACACCCGATGACATTGAGCACCGAACGAGGACGTCAGGGTCGTGGGTGCTAATTCAAATGCAGGAAAAATGCTTTTTGCGAGGGAGCAGGTTTGTTTTCGATGAATTCCATCAGAAGTTGGGAGTCGGTATTTCCGAGCCGGTTTCCGAGCTCATAATCGATTCTGTTCGGGAAACCACGGACGCCGGCAGCAAACTTGTATTTATTTGGCAAGGTTGTGAATTCTACAGGTGACAAAACAAAGATAATAACATAAAAAGAGGAGGTCAGACGGATGTTAGACGGGTTTTCAAATTAAAAGCCCCCCCGTTGTCGTGACGTCAGGTCCGTCATCTCGGCAATTTCCGACTTGGAATTCCAACTCACATGTAAATGGCCTTCCCTTCCGCACTTTTCCACGACGAGGCCGCGTTTTTCCGAGTTGGGAATTGGATGGAACGCGGCGCTCGAGACCACGCGCTCACCTGTCTTTGCATCTTTGGGACGGAGCCATTGTTCCACCCAGCCCTGTGCCTGGCTGGAGCGCGGCTCGGGGGTGGCTTTCCTGCGGCTTCTGAGCCGGTGTTGAGCACGGAGAGCGTGAGCGGAATGTCAAATGACGCCGTGGCTGCAACCTGAGGCGGCAGGAACCGGTGTCAATGTCCAGCGAGAGTCACCGGCAAACTGTAAATACCAGTCTGGTCGTCACTGTCGGACCAAGACCTGCAAAGAACATTTTAATAACAAGGATATAAACAGCAATTGCCTATCTATAGCCACTGTGCTTTGGATTTTAATTCTAGTTTTCTCAATTAGCTCCTTAATGAACATAGATAAATAACATCCCTTTTGGCTGTTTTTCCTCATACTTTGACTTTATGCCTCGATATTTCACTTGTATTTTACTTTTCCACTATAACACTCCAAAACTCTATTTCATATCATTTGGACCATGGAGTAGACGTTTTTGAACACTCTACAGCAAAATGATTGAACACAGAGAATCTCAAGCTGGCAGTCGATGATTATAAAATCAATGGGGAAGTTGTGATTCCTGCACAATAACCATAAACATTCTTTCATTAGTACTTTGGAAGAATGCCTGGAGCCAATGAATGAAACAGGGTTTTGGAAAGAACAATGTGATTTATCTGGTCTTTTTAGGCTTAATTTGAATGTTGTTAGGGTTCTTTTTTTGCCTTTTTGCCTTTTTATTTTTTGCATTTGCATTTGCTGTGGTCAAAATGTGTTTTTGAATGTGTCCATATCCCAGTAGCCTTTAGTGTGAAATTCAATATTTTGTGTGTGTGTGTGTGCGTGTGTGTGTGTGTGTGCGTGCGTGTGTCTGCGTGTGTGTGTGTGTGTTTTACCAAGTTTTCCTAAAGCACGAGGTAGTTTTTTTTTTTTTGTGTCAGACATAATACCAGGAAAACTCCGTCTGGCCGTCGAGCAGATAAATGCCGGGAACCATTCACTTGACCTTTGCATAACTGAGAGAAATGTTGTAGTGGATGGTAAATGAAAGACGTATCGCCCTTTCAAGATTTATGTCCTGTGCGCTTTCACGGGCCGAAATGACATGAACTCCACTTCCCGCCATCAAACGCGCCGTTGCTACCTAACCCAGCGAGGTCAGGCGGCCTCGCCGGAGCCACGGAGTTCCTCCAGAAACATCCATTCATCAAGCGCTGCCAACGCGCCAAGCATGCAAAGGACAGGTCATCCTTTGCCGGCTCCTTTTACCATGCAGGCATTTCCAATAGACGGAAAACAAACAACTAACGTGCGTTTGCTGTATTGTAAGTAGATGCTAATGTTTCCAAACATCACGTCGCCATTCAAGCTGATTTACGTCATTTTCTCGTTCGCATTTTTAATGCGCCACTAAATCTCGCTGAGTCTCGTGTCCTACTCGAGGCAAACCGGTTCCTACACTCGCACACGGTAAATCCACTGAACTCCGGGAATATGGTCGTCATTCGGTGGACTCTCAGGTTTTCCCCTCCATCTGTATTCAGTTATGGTGAATATAAAAAAAAAAAAAAGTCAAACCCTGTTTAATGGGTCCCTTAGCCCATGTAGAGAAATGCCCCTTTATCGACTCCACACAAGGCAGGTGGGGACCAGGGTGGCACATATAAAAAGAAACAATTTATGCTCGGCACATTTGAAGTTCTAAGTCAGCCATGAAACATTATGTGTCAATAATAAAGTTGCCTTTTGGTGCCCTTTTCCTCTTTTATCTGACAACAATAGCAGCTGTAGAAAAAGTGTCGCCAGACCTACTTTAACTTTATAGCGCATGTGACAATGAATAAATTATGTTTATTGCGCACATTGGAGAAACGGCAAATGTCGAAATGCAGATTGTGAAGTCATTGTACCCTGAAAAGGCAAAGAGAATGCATAATGCAGAAGAAGACGGTATATCAAAGGGGAATCTCACGGAGACATAAGAGACAAAGCATCAAAAACACTGCAAGTATATTATTTTCTCCCCCCTCTTCTCGGTTCTCACACGCTGAAGTTGAACTGCGAGAATTCTCAAGTTTAAGGCTTGAATACGTGAAAATAAAGTTCAAAGTTGTTAATCATTCTCCTATTCATGGGGAAGCGCCACACTCTTTGAGTCCACGACCCCGGGGTCAGAAAACCATTGCAACCTGTCAACAGGTATCCAAAACACCATCGCTGTCTGGGGGTGAGTGCAGAATTCCTTTCTTTAAATCCAAAGACCCCTTTGAGTGCTTGAGTCAAACAGAATTAGTTTAACATCGTTTTTTCAGATATATCTGGGAAAATAACTTTGTTTGAACAGTACTTATTATTATTATTATTATTATTATTATTATTATTATTATTATCATTATTATTGTTAATGTTATTATTATTATTATTATTATTATTATTATTATTATTATTATTATCTATGACATATTGCTTTGATTTTAATTTATTTTTCACTCTACTTCATCCAAATATCTATTCTCAGTAAATAACTCAGACATCCATAACAAGATTTAGAATTAAGAACATGAACCATCTGCCTCATAAAGGCTTGCAGGATCACAGTGTTCGCAGTTGGTTCCCAGGTAGGTTCTTCATTAATCGTCAATCATTTTATTTATCCCAGAAATATTTTTTATAAGTTATATAAGAAATACAAGTTAATATAAGTTATACAATCATGTTTTTGTCCTTTGTACTTCCCGGGATTTTGTACGAAAGAGAGAAAAAACACGGGCAAAGAATGGTGAAAGGGCCCATTGAGCGGGGCTCCGGAGCGTCTTCGCCGTCTTTTCCCTCCAAGAAAAGAAAAACAACAGTCTTTTATCTCTCATCTTTCATCTGACGAGTCCCGTTTCCTCGTCCTACCGCACCGTGCGACAGGGAGGACCAAGCTGGAGCATGCATTCCGCCTGAAACCCCCAGCAGCCATAAGAAACAAGCAGTCCGTTACTAAACTAAACGTGCCGCGGCGCGAGCTGATCCTAACTCCGATAAGCTGCAAACAATATTGAGGAGGAAGAGCGGCAGCTATCCGTTTTGGCTACTTCCCTCCGACCGCTTAATTTGTTTTGACTCCGTTTGATCTTCAGCTACAATGAAGGAACCGTGGATGACCAACGCTGTCGTCCCCCCCCCCCCCGCCCACCGGGACCCCGGAACGGGGGGAAAAGCCTCCTGCAAAGTGGCGTGCTCGTGGAGCAGATGATAGGTGTTTTTTTTTTTTAAGTGCGCGGGGGCATGGGAGAAGCTGGCGCGCCGCCACCGATCCTCCGGCCGCCAAGCCTCACACACCCTGGAAGTCCTGCAGAGTTGAGGGTGAGGAGTGAAGCTTCAGACGGTGCGCCGGGGCACCTGACGCTGAGCAGACATTCAACACCGCCATTGAAACCTCCAGGTTCGTGGCTTGTATCACCTGCCACCTGGAGGGATGAAAAAAAAAAAAAAAAAAACAACAACGAAAAGGAAAAAAAAAGAAAAATCCCAAACCCCACGGGGAAAAAAAAAAAGAAAAAAGATTTTTATATCTGATTAGACGGCCCGGGAGAATAGAAGAATTCAAAAGCCGTCCTTCATTTGTTGTCTCGCAATATCTGTGGAGAATCTGGGGTTTGACAGGCTCATGAGGGCGGCGGAGTGTGTTTTATACATTCTCTGTGAGTTGAATCGCGCCGCCGCCGCAGAGCAGCACATGGACGGGACGGCAATCTGAGCCTCGCCGGCTCAAAAAACTTCTGTGATGTGGATTTATTGGATGGAAGTCCCGCAGGTGCCACATCACAGGGAAGAACTGTGGTCCCACCGCTGCAAATCACCGAAAGTGGATGTTACCTGACAGGATTATTATCATTTATAAAAGTGTCTTTGCGAAGAGTTTAACTTTTATCTGGACCTTGTAAAACCTTAAATTGCCGTCTTTGCATCTCACTGGTACACGAGGGCCACTTTGTGTCCCGGGATGGAGGACCTTCTGAGGTTGATTGTAGATGCAAAATTCAAATTGAGACCCATGCCGGAGGCTCTCACGCGGCGCCGCGATCTTTTCGGTTTCGGTTTAGCTGGGTTTTCTACAAAATATCACATCAGAATGGCCCCGCTTTGGCAATGTTCGTGAAGTATTAGTGTATTAAAAAAAACAAAAAATAAACCTTGCTGGAATTTTGGAACGCCTCAAACCTTCTTTTGTTTCCGGGTTCTGGGATCTTCGGCGGAACAAAGGCTCTGGGTGTAAAGGGCGACAATCTGGAAAAATAATGTAAGTGTGATAAGCGGGAGGGGGGGCATTATGAGAGGACCACGGTCAAACGGCGCAGAGAACTGCTCCTATATCTTTTTTTTGGGGCGGGCTTTAGGGGGCCCAAACATTTTTTCAGTTCAACCGACGCCCTCCTGATAACGACACGATTAAAGGCAGATTAGCTAATCCGCCGGTCCTCTGATTATTGACGTTGTGCGATATGAAACACAGACGCGCCGGGGAGAGGGGAGGGATGCCCGCGTTCGCATAAAGGATGTGGTGAGATGTCGGGGACGGGGCGCGGCGCCCAGATCCCTCACGTCTCTTCGGGGAGAGGCGGGCGTTTAATGAGCGCTAATGAGGACGTCGCGCCTCTTCCATCTCGCCGCCGGATAAGCCCGGGCCGTGCGCAGCCGAGGCCGGGAGCCTCACGTCCAGACATCCGACATTTTTGGTCTCCAGCGGTCGACCGGGCCTGTCCCGCTCCGACTTGTTTTTCCACGGAGGCGTGTGACTCAAACGGGTTTTCGAAAATGGGAGCGGATGCTGAAGTGTGGAGGGCGGAAACATTTTTTTGCACAACAACAACAACAACAACAACAACAACAACAACGCACAACACAATCTATCCGCTTCTGTTGATTCAATCATGGAAAAAAAAAAATAAACACACAATACAGTAAACATCCGCACGCTTCATAAACATTTAAGGAATCAGGCTCTTTATATAGAAGCGGACGATAAACAGGAAAAACATTAATGGTGAGTTGTAAGCAAGCACAAATCTTCCATCAGATTGGTGGGATAATTTTGCGGTGGTGACAGACCACCTGTTGACAAAAGGGTTTCACCGGGGATTTGCGAAGGGCCCTTTTCCTTCATTCCGGTGACAGAAAACTATTCCCTTCTATGATTAGCCTTCGAAAACACGGCATTCCAACACAAAGTGGTAATAGTAAAAAAAAAAAAAAAAAACCTCCGGAATCAGGAAGAAGCCTCATTCTTCAAGGTCGTGGTCGGTTGCCGATCTCAGACACGCACACGCACACGCACACACACACACACACACACACAGAATTATTTTATCGGGGCGGGGGGGGGGGGGGGGGGGGCTTCCTGTAAACAGCCGAGTGTTTCCTGTGTCAGGGCAGATGTGGTTGTCTCGCTCGTCCACCATGACTCATGGCACATCCCCGACGGAGGCTAAAACAGGGACCTCCGCCGGCTGGAGCCCACGTCACAGTGCACAGCCCTCCGATGCACTCCGAGGAAGCGCCATCTGTTACGCTCTCATTATGGGCTTTGCTTCAAGCTAAGATAATTAAACGTAATAGAGTGCAAATGTTTGAGCCCTTATTGCCAACTGTACGATAGCTCAAGCGCTCTCTCGTCCACACCGGGGGAGGTTTTAATGCAGAGAAATGCAGTTAAATGTGATGTGATAAAACCAATACTGTCAATTAGCGCAGACAGACACAGCGTCCCGGTCTCCGGTAAGATCCGGAAAGCGGCGCCGATGGTCGGCTCATATAAATTAACGGCGCAGGTCAGGGGTGTGCAATTTCAAATCACTCGACGTCTTTCTCACTACCGATCGTGCTCTATTTTCCAGTGTTAATCCGTGCACAGATGAGGAAAGGCTGCTACCGTCTTTCTTGTGACTGTTCACGGAACGCTGTGAACAGATTCCTTTACAGGCACTTGTACAAATTATCTTTAGGCTAAATAAAGAGCCAGGCTGGGATAAGCACCGGCCGCCCCCCCAGGCGGGGCCACCCCCGAAGCGAGAGGATTACTCCACGAAAAGTGAGGGCTTCAAGTGCTCCGAGTAAAAATGGAAGGCGCTCCTGTTGTTGGACCTCGAGTGGGTGTCACGGACGCAGTGCCCCCCGGGGACACGGGACTTTGGGGGGACAATGGCCGGGCTGTGTGAAGCGGAGATCTCGAGCCCTGCGGGGTCACGAGGCCCCCTCTACTCAGATCCGCGCCAGTAAAGTGACTGTTTAGTGACAACACATAGAGAGGGGCTTGTGAAGCCGTCCAGGGAGGGGGGGGCTTTGGTGTTTCAGCGCCGCTCATCCATCACGTGTCACCGTGTCTCTACCGGGACTCGGCTCCGTGGGACCTGCGGGAACCGGCAACTTCACTTTGTGAACCTAACGGGGGCTTGATGAAACCCACACGCGATCGTTACTCCCCATTTTACCCCCGTTTTAATGCTTCTCCGGGTAAAATATAAAGCAACTGAGAATTGTATTTTTCGTGAGGGCCAAAATGCATTTGATTGCAGTGAATATTGTTGCGCATCACGTTCTACCAAACCATCCGTAGCGTTGATGATGACCGGCAAAAAAAATTAATAAATCAGCAAATTCAATACAACAAGGTGGGGTGTGGAAAGTGACTTAATTTGTATGTACTTTTATCTATGAAATATCACTGCGTTAGTGATCCCGGAATGACGGGGGAGGGGGCGTAGAAAGTTGTCGCCTTGATGTTAGGCGTTGGCAAAGGCGATAAGCAAAACTTGTTGCAGTTCCAGTACTCGCCCATAGCTCTCACAATTCAAGGCGAGAAACGCAAGCTTTCCTGTTTATTGTCCGACAAACAAATGAAAAAATAAATAAATCAGTGTATTTTGTGGCAGCCAAGGGTGTTGGTTCCTCCGGGATCTTTGTTCGCCCGCCGCGGGAATCAAATCTTTTGCAACAGAATAAAACAAATGACGAAGTGGCTAGGGGGGGGGGGGGGCGAGCGACGGGGTCAGACGGGCCGCGAGGCCCGGTGTCACCGAGGGCCAACTTCAAACGCCGCCAAATGATTGACGCCGTTCTCGTTGAGAATAAGAATAGCGGGGGGGGGGAAGGTCCGCGCGGCACAAAAGCAGGAAAACATGAAGGTTAGTATTTATTATTTTTTTTTTATTTTTTTCCCCCCCTTTTCTTTCTGTCATCTCTTACCTTCCCTCCCCTCCGCCGCCCTCCCCCCTTCCTTCCAGCCGGTATTTTGATTCCGGGATCCCTGGCAAAGGGGGCCGCGTTGGAAGATTCGAACAGCTTTCAACAAGAGCATCTGTTTGGGTATCGCTGTAAACCTGGACCCCCGCCCCCTCCCGACCCCCCGCAACCCCTGCACCCCCCCCCGTCACTGCACAACCCCCCCCCCTTTTTACTAAATTCCTCACAACACACAGACACACACACACACACGCACACACACACACACACACACACGGCATGGACTCTCCAGCTGAAGGAAGAGAGGGGGCAACAGGGTAACGGAGTGGTTTTGCGTGTGTGTGTGTCTGCGTGCGTGTGCGTGCGTGCCTGCGTGCGTGCATGGCGGAGGGGGCGGGTTTGGGTCTTTTCCGTGACCCACAGAGTCAATGATACATAAGCCACATGACCAAGCGGGCTCCTTATCCAAGGCAAACAGGACTTGTGCACACACACACACACGCAGACAGGCAGACAGACAGACAGACCTGCAGGCTTCACATCCACAGCTCCACTGAACTTGGCTCTGGCAGAGAGAGAGGGGGAGAGAGAGAGAGAGAGAGAGCGAGCGAGCGAGCGAAGAGGGGGACAAAACACACCTCCGTGGGAGAGCTCAGATAAAGACGTGCCTTCAGTCTTGGAGTGGCGCTGTCACACACTCAGATACAAATACGCATTTTTGACGCACGGACAAATAACACAGGCAACAACCCCGGGTGCCAATTCCTGGCACAGAACACACACACACACACACACACACACACACACACGCACACGCACGCGCACACACACGTATAGACAGGCACTCTGTCTCTGCTTACTAACACACACACACGCACGCACGCACACGGGAGCAAACACTCTCTCTCTCTCTCTCTCTCTCTCTCTCTCTCCTATCTCTTTCTTGCTCGCTCAGCTGCTCTCCCTCTCTCTCTCTCTCTCTCTCTCTCCCTCTCCCTCCCATCCACACACATACACACACACACACAGACACATACACACACACACACACACACACACACACACACACACACACACACATACACACACACACACACACACACACACCACTACAGTATATCAGCGAGTGACTAGCGGAGAGACGGAGGGGAGCGCAGAAATGAATGTGAAGATCCTGACGCTGGTGATAGTGCTCTTGGTGTCCCTGCTGTATTCTGCCAGTGCTGGTGAGTAGAGGAGCTGCCAGCCCTTGTAGCCGGTCGCCTCCCAGTGCTTTTGCTATTTCTCTGCTGTGTTAGCCTTGTGCCGTGCAGGCAGCTGTAGATGATCAGTTAAGCGGCGTGGATAGCCCTGTGTGGGCTCTAGAAAAGGCAGGAATATCAGCACCTGGTTGTGTACAGTACTGCACTGCAGTGGTGATACTGTCTGCTATTCTATTGTGGATTTCATATTGAACTTGAAAGGGACATACTGCCTGTGCTTTGGATATTTTTTGCTCTCAGCTTCAGCTCAATGTAAGCAGAGGCTGTGATTTTAAGATTAAATATTTAGAGGCTGGTATTGATGGGCATTTCTGTGTGTGTTTGTGTGTGAGTGTCTCCCTGTGTATGGGTGTAGTGGAGTGCCGTTCCTAAGAGATATTGAGGCTATATCCATGGGTGACTGTTGTGGCTGTTACAAAATGTAGATATGCATGGCACATGTCAGCAAGGTGGAGTTGCAAATTGAATGATGCTACCCATCAGACCCAAGTGCTCTTCTCCATTTGTTCTTACAATATCCCTGTAAATGTACAAAAGGACAACTGTGATGATCGGCATTGTGTTGTGCTGAGCATTGCACAGGTCCCAGATGTATGGATGTTTGCTCAAGCGGGTCAATCGTGATGCCGTGTCACAGTAAATCTTTACGCAAAGCGCCGTGTCTGTGCATCTATACTGGACCACAGATAATTTCCAATATGGATCTAATATCTCCAATGGAACCATTGCACAGGATCAAGCTGTATTCAGATCGATGTCTCATTATAAGTCTTTAAACAACCCGTCCGCCCGGTCAGTTTTGTAGATTCCTGCGGCCGGCCAGAAGGCTGTAGTCTACAGTGACATACTCTCGGTTGCATTGTGGTGTGAAAAAACAACAGTTAGCCTTGTGTAAATGTCTAGACCCCTCCTCGGATTGGCACCTATCTATGAACTACAGCTGCTTGACAGACATACACAGACACTGTGTTTATGTTTAGTCACATGTGATTGACTTAAATGTGTATACTTGCAGTATGTGTATACAACAGGATGCCTCATAGATCACTTCTGTGTTTATAAAACGCTGTGGAGAGTGGTTGGAGATGTGTAGATTTTATGGCTGTGATCTGCTGTGTCGACACGGTGGTTGGTGCTGGCCGCTCTGCATATCGATCCACAGAGCAGAGCACTCACAGTTCCAAATGCTTCCCAGCAGATTCATTACGACAGTGACATGCTATTTTTGTCTCCGGCTCAAAGCACATGAGTAAATGGGAAGCAATTATCTTGCATTATGGCCAGTGTCGTTTTTCACGCCCTGCATGTGGATAAGCATGTTCCGCGCCTGAAAGCCCAGTGCACTACGCCAGCGAAGCAGAACACAAGGCAGCTTCGCCCTCCGGGCTCGTGGGAGCTTATCCATCTCAACAATGTTCAAGTCATGCTGCTTACGTGCTTCTCCGTTCCCCCGGCTTCTACTGTAGTACCGGAGCTCCATTGACAGAGATGCGAAAGCCAGAGAGAGGCAGAGGGAGAAAGAGAGGGAGGGAGAGGGGGCAGAGACAGAGAAGGAGATGAAGGTAGGGAAAGAGAGGGAGAGATGCAAGTGTGTTGCAGCGTTGATGGGTGTGGGGAGGGACGGTACGGCCCTAGCCGGAGTGTGTCTACGCAGCACAAGCCTCTGCTACAGTATGCGCTGTCGCGGGAAGGTGTCGGAAGAGGCTCTGCATGTAGGCAGTGGGTGTGAAGCCTTTCATCTTGAGACAAACGCTTTTCCAGTTCAGTGGGCTTTGGCTCTCCAGCATCTGTGTGCGTGCGTGCGTGCGTGCGTGCGTTTAAGAGAGATAAAAAAGAGAGAGGGACACAGATGGATAGGGAGGGCGAGAGAAATAGAGGTGTGCATGTGTATAATTGAGGGAAGGCGTTCAGAAGCGCTCGGATACGATGCTGCATCTGTGAGACCGACGTAGGGCGGGGATTGTAGCGTGCGTGGCTGCGTTTTTGAATCTGTTAAAACACATTGTGCAACAGGCAATACGGCTCCTGAACAAACCGCTTGCTTTCGACATTCATTTAATGTCAACACAACACACGAGCTATGGCCTCGTCTGCGAAATACTAGCGTCCTTGAGCGGCGCACTCCAATTATCCATCCTTAGAAAGCACTCTGCCTTGAGAGCGGACAACAAGCCATAGGCATGCGGTATCCATAATTCATCCTGAGGCTGATCACTCTCCCTCCTTCCATAACTCTCAAGACTGGTATGTAAACAATCCTGATTCAGGAAACCGCCTCAGGTCTGCACAGGTCTGTCACAACCTCTCAAGGAATATCAAAGCACCTCGCCACCAAGAGATGCAGCCATTTTCCAACGATCGGGACCTGCAGGACAAAAAACAACGGTCCGGCTTTCATAGTCGCACGTGCATCTGCAGGAGGTGTAGATGTTATTGCTGCTGCCGGGTTTGGCCAGGTACAGCAGGGGGATGTATCTCACAGATTCCGGTTGTCTTTGAGAGAAATCATCTGCCGAGAAGAAGCAGATTTTAAGGGGGATGTCGGCAGCGCTATTATTCCGTATTAAACTTTGATGTAGTGTTGGGGCTGTGCTGGCTGCACCAGCATACACACCCCAGCAATCGCACATGATGCTCAACCAAGTGTTATGGGTCAGGGAGAGAGGCGGTGCTGTCACAGCAGCCACTGGCTAAGGCAGCTACCGTCTCACGGTACTGCTGTGAAAAAAATAAAAATAAAAAGAAAACCCCCCCCCCAAAAAAACATTTGGATATTTTGATAAACAACATCGATCAAACCCTAAACTAACAGTGGGCAGGAAGCTTTAAATCACAATCCTGGCTCCTCGTCGTGGGCGCTCCTGATATAAAAAAAGGTGTTTTGTCTCGCGGACGTGATTACGGTGACTGCGAGAGAGAACAAAAAAACAGACAAACTTTTCCAGATGTCCAGGGACAGGAACATAACATAATAACGGTGGGCAAACAGTGGCTTCACCGGGGGTTCAGCGGGAAGGTTATTACGGGATTATGGAGAATCAATGAGCCTTTCTCGGAGGCACAGGAGCATGTAGGTGACAGCTGGGCTTCCGTCGTTCCAGACGGACAGAAACACGGACAAGGTCAATAGTTGAGATATAGTTTAGGAGCAGCGTAGGATTCCCCTTTCGAGCAGCATTGCATGCAAATACACACACCCACACACACACTTGCTCACACACACACAGGAACCCATCGAACATATTAGTAGTTGTTGACACGTACAAAACCGGTTCTCCGATGCACCGAGAGGAGACTGCTCCGCAAGACAGTGAAGGCTGACTTGTTCGCGACTTGTTGCTCTGCCTTGTATTTCGCATTTTCATCTATAAGGTACCGCGATCCCCAGCTTCCACTATATCAACAGTAGTTTCGATTTATTGGGATAGCTTCCTTCCCATCTGCATGCCATGCCTCAAAGTGCTTCAACGATATAGCCCGTGATTGCTGTGGAGAGTGGGCTCGGAAAAGCGGTTTAAGGAAAAATCATAACTCATTTGGTAGGGATATAAGGTTAACCTTTAGACTAACGCTCCTTGGGGAGTTCGACTGTTGAATACTCTGGCATATGTAACTGCCGGACAGTTGTAATGTAATTCAGAAACCCTTTGAATGAATAAATCTACTCACTTTGGACATCCCCTTGAGAGTACGAGCGGTGAAGGGGAAAAAGCAGAGGGAGTAAAAGACAGGCCACAGGAGAGAAAAAATAGGACAGGAAGCGCAGGAAGAGAGGCTATCGGGGAGCACGGATTGTTCTCTGAGCCCTCTGCGGCGACTTAGCTATAAAACATCACAGTCCAACCTTTCATTCCAGTTTTTACACATGGGGAAAAGCCTCAGTTTGGATTGTAAAGGAGAAGGCTGTTCTCGTCGATTCGGTGACCGCTCCATTCTGTGGACCTGGGCAGGAGTCCCCCTTGGAACTGTGAGGAGACAACCCATGTTTTGGGGTGCAATGATTGGTAGTCAGCCCTTCTGCTTGTTAGCCGGGCCTATTTGGAACGCCAGACCATGTCCTCAGGACGAGGGTACTCCAATCTCACTCCCCACGAGTTAATTAGAGCCAGATATTTTCAAAAGCAGCGCAGTCTTCCAGCAGGGTCCAATAACAAAGTGATTTATGACTCTCTTTTTGAACATTAAGCGTTACATTTAAAGTGGTGGCCCATCAGATCAGATTCCTGATCGAGATCGGAGTGGACATTTTTATTAACAGCACACCGGACCGCAAATAAATATTCCGGACTCTCAGAATAAATGCGCTTTGAGTGCCTTCATGCTCAATTTGAGGGAACTCGGAGAGGGAAACAAATTACATTTAAATATATTAGAGTCAATACAAACACTGTTAAAAAAAAAACTATTTATATGAATTTTTTTGATGTGGATTTGTATGAATCTTAGAAAGATGTGTTTGATAGTCCGGCAGATAGACTGGGCGCAGAGACTGGGCGCAGAGCAGTTTTAAATGAATTAACTTTCATTGTTAAGTTTCAGTTGCCTTGTTACTTTGAGGTTAACACGTCATGGACCGGTTAGATCTCATACCTGCTAGAGACCTGAACAGATGGCCCTTGTTAGACTGTCTGGGCAGGACTAGGGATTTGGGTTGTGTGCTGGGGAGATGGGTTCATGGGTTGCGACGATGGATTGTTCAGAAGGACTAAGCATGGTGAACACTTCATAATGCCTCCATTGGGATCTGTTGAAATTTTTTGAGGCCTCGGCCACGGTATATCCGCATCCGTCCGACACCTCTTATTTATACGATAAGAGTCTCAAGCTGTGGTGCACCGTTCCAACCGGTGTGTGGCTCACGTTCCCGCCCAACGTCCTACAGGAGATGGAAATTGAAATGATTAAACCGTCCCTTCCGTGTGACACCACTGCGATTCCCTTCCGTGACCACACAGAAATCATTCATTTATGAAACAATACATTATTGGCCACAAGGAATCTCATTTCTTGTCTTGAAGACTAGTTCACGCATTTTTAGTGGACGCTCGATCACAGGTCAGTCTGATGTTCTGCTGCTGACTGATAGTGGAGATCTGCCCACGGCCTGTTTCCTGGTGGTTATTTTGGGTTCGAGACAGGGCTCCTCGCGGGGTCCTTCTATCATGTCACTTCTGAGCAGAGGGGCCCCCGTGGACCTCAGGACCCCAGAATACGAACAGATGTATACGAGAGTGGAAGGGGAAAACAATATATGGAATTCGTAAACACATATCCACATCAGGTAAACAGTTTATCCAAACAGCTAATGAAAACCTCATGGACCCCGGAGGACCTGCAGAGTGTTAAATAACCTGCACAGCCAGTTCGGACAGCTATAGCTGTCAGTAAAAGGCAGCAGGAATTTTATGGCTTCAGTTTAAACTTAAAGTGGGGATTTTAAATGACCCACGGCTTTACGGCGTTACAATGTTTACATAAAAACACTTTTTACTGCAATACTTACGATCAACCACTACCATCCTATCAATAATTAAAATGTTATATCTAGCTCTTTTATGAACTAACTCGGGTGCCACCCATTGTCTTGTGTCTCATTGGCATTGATTTCACCTGGTTTGAGTGGATCTTTAAGCTTATACTTTGAGTGAATCAAAACAATTGTTTTCATCCTTCAGGTTGGTTGAGAAGAATTCTCATCTGATGTAATGTTGATGCTATTTTCCTCCGAGCGCGTAGGGGCTATGGGGACAGGCTGTGGTCCCCCAAGGCTGGAAAGATGCAGTGAAGTCTCTTGTTTATTCCCTCCTTTCTCTCTGCCCCCTCTCTCCCTCACTTTCTCTCCGTCGCATCTCAAACGGGGGGAAGGCATGCGGGTTTCACAGCATGGGGTGAGTTATGACACAGGAGAGGGAGGGGCTGTATTTCACATCTGATTAGCGTGCCCATGGAAACGGATGGTTGGAGGATCCCTTTGCCCTTGACATGCTATCTCCGGAGATTAGGGCAATGGTTGGGAGACTTTCCTACTTACCTGCCTACGGATGCAGCCCACTGCCGTTCGATGAAATGGCCAGCCCCGCGACACCAACACACATCCTGCGGCTGGCCCCAATCTTCCTACAGTAAAGCCTTGAGGCCAATTGGGAAGGAAAGTCTGTTCAAAGACTGCGATTGGACCTCTATTATGCCTATGTTTAATGGGCTTCAACCTACAGTTACCTCCTAGCCACTGGTTCACCCCTTCCACTGGAGCGAGCTTTTGAATAAACCAACAGGCAGTCCAGTAGTCAAGTAGTCAAGTAGTAAGGGGAGTCGGTGGTTTCATTAGCTGGCTCAACGCTGCTGCCGGCCCCTTTGAACTCACAATGCTGTGATCATAGCAAAGCAGGCCGCCTCACACCTCATCATTACATACACTGCCTAATTCAGGAGTGTGCATACTTCACAGCCTTCACAGGCAGCCGTGTGGCTCAAAGGGACATCTGCAGAAACCTAGAAAGTTGTGGCCAGCGCAAATGTTTTTTTTTTTATTTGCTCTGGTGTTTCAGCCGGGTTCAGTCATGGTTCCTGAGCGGGGTTGCAAAGGGGGCTGAGTGTAAAATGCTTACCCAAGCACGGGCAGGTTTTCATGCACTTTTGTTTCCTCTGTGGAGTTTACGTAGACAAAGCCGTCCTTCAGATCAGCAACAAGCCTAGTATTATCGCGGAACAACAATGCTGCATATCAAATAGGACCGAACAGCAATGACAAAAGTACAACCACACCACACCCTGAGGAGAACAGACACAAGGCGAGTGTAACGGACGAAGAAAAGGGTTAAAAATACGCACATGAAGAGCGCTAGTGTAGATTTAGTGCTAATGCAATGAAATCTATAAACCTGGAACCTGGTTCATTCCAGCTGAAAAAATGTCATTCTTTTTGCTTCAAACGGAGCGGATTTCACGCTGGCTGCCATGGTAACGTGGTTTGAAAGTCGGCAAGCAATTGGTACCAGTTTCTGCCAAGGCCCAGAGTTATTGGTAGACATTCAGTAAGCATCATTTCCACTCCAGCCTCACAAAGGTGCATTATTTGTCATGTTAGGTGCGCTTCCTTTGTCCTGAAGGTGCAATTCCATATGTAAAGTGGAGTCGCAATGAATTTTGGGGTGGGGGGTGCCAACAAACATCCAGCAAATCTGTAGTAGAGTGCTGTAGGGCTACAGAGGCTTACTCAAGGCTGGCTTGAGCTGGCATGATTAACACATCTCATCACTGCCTAAATAATCCTGATCTCCTTAAGTGCTTATTGAGGAGGAAGCATCTCTGTGCCACGGCATGTGCTTGTCTGGCTGTGTGGGTTAGCGTGTCTGCAGCAATTGCATGCTATAGATGAATTCACTGGCTAAATCTGCACAGCTCATTTTAGTGAATGGAGGAGGGAGCACACGACTGAGACAGCGACTGGCTCCTCCGACGTCACGGTAATAACCATGGCTACACACACCAGGGGATTAAATCTTCCACCCCTCTCCCACAAACACAAATATTGTTTTGTGTAACCCCTAAGGATTGAACAGGGACATCCACATGAGCCACAGCAAGCTGTATGCAAAATGTAAAATACCCTACTAATAATAACAAAAAAAGATAATCATGTTCTTTACATTAGTGTATTGTCAATTCATAACAAATACTATGATGGGGATCCTTTATTTATATCTAGATCTATAATGTTCATCAAGTTGATCATACAGTTTTTACACCAAAATTAGCAGGTATACCCAGGTTTTTTCAACCCGGGTAAACCCGCTAAAAATAGGCGATTGACGCCGTTCCCATTGCCAGTGAACGAGTATGCCTTTCTTTTTTTTCTTCTGGCGTGTAACGTTCCACGAACATCCCGGAAAAGGGGCGTGTCATGGTTCTAGTGTGATTGGGGGGAAAAAATTAGAGGCAGCATGAACTATCCATGCCCAAACCCACCGGTCCTTTCGGCGGCGGAGAGCGGAGACGGGCTTGGGGCGGTGCTGGAGTGGCTCAGAGCCCGGCGGGGGCCGTAGGGGGTTCTCTGTTGCGGTCCCCGCGGAGCAGTCCCCACACTCAAAACATTTCATCGTCCCGCATGTGCAATGTGCATCGCGCCGGAAAAGGGGCGAACATTTGCATGTCGACCCGGGGGTCGTGATTCCATCACAGCCGATCAGAGCCGGAGCTGATAAATACCTGTGACTATTGCAGGATTATTTGTCCCGGGACTGAAACCCAGGTGTAACCTTTCCCACTAATGACAAATGCCATCATGCCAGATGTAAATGGGTGTTACCGGGTTTTTCGTACAGTGGAAAAAGGGGTATTAGTGTTACAAAATGCTAATGTGATGATGAAAGTGCTCAGGGCATTTTGATAATACATCTAATGGTGAAATGAGGGCACATTGTCCTGGTTCAATGGAGTCTGGTTCAATGCATTGTTCCATTTGATTCAAGTGAATTTTTTTTTCTTCCATTTTCTCAGTACATGGCACTTTTTAACAGATCTTACCACCACCTTCAAGAGGAATTGAGCTTTTAGAATTGAGAACAGCAAATTGCGTGATGCCCATAATAAATGCCAATACATTTAGGGGTCATGAAACTCCTATTTACTCAAATCTGCTCCTCTGCTCCATCCTATTAATCTCTCCTCATGTTCCAGGTCAGTGTCCCCATTTCCATTATGTGACAGTAGCTTGTTTACACATCAAGACACCTCTGTTCAAACTGTGTTCAGCAAGACTCCCAGAGTGGATGTGCCGCAGGAGGTTAGATGCAAAGAGAAAGAACATTCAGCAGAGAAACAAATGTTTTGAAAATGATCAGCCATCCGTGAGATTGAATCAATGAGATACAGCGTACGATTGATTCATAATCAGCGTGGCTTGAAGTGATGAGCAAGTACAATAAACAGATAAGATTCAATCAGATGACGAGTCAATTCGCTGTGACGAACAGAAAATTAAACACAGCGAGAACTCAGTTATGGTTGCCTTGATTGCCTATGCATGCAAATTACTGCATGTATAAAGTCATAATTAATAAGCAGAACTCATCATATATTCTGTCGCTAGAATTACAAACTGGTATTGTTTAGTCTTTTATGTCCAGGTAATATAAGGGTATAGGTGGGAATACATCAGTTGTGTTCTACATTTACACGTGCATCCATTTGCTATGGGATCCATTTGGGATCATTAATCTGCTGCAGAATTCTTAATAGGCAACTCTAGCCCATTTGCCACGCTCTCTGTGTTTCTGTATTGGCATTCTCCACCTTTGGCGACGAAGCGATGTACATTTTGCCTGCCAGGCCGACCATGAGGGCAGTTGATAGAGTTGGCGTTAGACCAGAGAACAGAGACGATCATTTTTCTTGTTTGACTAGACCGGCAAGTGTGAGATGTACTACATATATAACTCTAGGCATGGATGATGGGCTGCTGGGGACTTGATGGGGAAAAGTTGTTAGTAATGCTCTTTCATGCTCAGCTGGATAAGACAGTGAGCCTGGCCACTGTAAAACCCGAAATGATAGATAGCACCTTTGCTGGGTGCCGAAGCGGGAGCAGGAAATTAGTCAGCGGCTGACCAACTACTCATCATTAGTCTGCAGGCTTGGCAGGTTGTGACAATGCTGATGCCTTTGTATCCCTCCGTCCTCCTGTCAACCCTTTTCCTCCATCCTAGGGGCACAGTAAGCAGACATGGAGCAGCGGTGGCAATAAGTAGTGGCATTCCTGCAGTTTAATTAGGAGAGTACAATTTGAAAGGCTAAATATTGGGATTTAGTGGAACAAGGGCAAAGCCAGGTCAATCGGGTCTTCCAACTGGCAGATTAGATGGATGATATGTTGAGACTTATCTGATTCCTGTTTTACTGTTTTGCAGCTGAACATACACATGTGAACACTGAATGTGAAACTGTGTCCAATTACAGAGCAATAAGATGGTCTTGATATCTATGTTTACGGAGATGAGTGTGCATTATTCAGTGGTAACCTTATCATTGTAAGAACCACACAGTGTTATCTAATTGTAATTGCTTCCACATTCGGTTGCTATAGACTTGACTCCAGATGGCTATGGATGCAAAGCCTGATGTTGCTATATGATATCGGTTGCATCATGACCCCTTCCCGACTGCGAGTAAGAGTTAATCTTTAGCCGCAGGTCACAGGGAGATAGCTTATTTTTAGCAGCCTCCATTACACATTTCAGTCCTATGGCGAGATGGATGTGTTGAGAGTTGTCAAGTGAATCGAGAGACGCTTTCCCCTCAAACCCCAGAGCTGAGCAGTAGTTGACAGCTTGCCATGGCAGGAGACATCTAAATTGTCTCATTATTGACTACGGGGTTGTGATAGGCTGAGCCACCCAGAGAGGACGAGCATATAAGTTGGGATAAGCACAGCTGGCCCAGGTGCAATTATGCTACAAACAGTATCTTGGGTTATCTTGTGTGTGTGTGTGTGTGTGTGTGTGTGTGTGTGTGTGTGTGTGTGTGTGTGTGTGTGTGTGTGTGTGTGTGTGTGTGTGTGTGTGTGTGTGTGTGTGTGTGTGTGTGTGTGTGTGTGTGCGCGCGCGCGTGTGTTTGGGCATGTGCATTTATGTGACATATCTCCTAAAATTCCTCTCACTCAGTAATTTTCATTGGAAATGTGTGTTGCGGGCTTGCATATGTGTGTGTGAGCGTGCGTGCTTGCATGCGTGCGTGTGTGAGAGAGAGGTGGGAGGTGGGTTTATTCTAAAAGGTGACATTGTAGGAATAAGCAGCTTGTTGCTTGTTGCTGCTGCTGTACTGTAAGGGTTCCAGGGGCCAGTTAGGGAAGGGCCCGAATGAAACCCTGCTTCAACTCAGCCTCAAGAGTGGCTCACCCATTGAACTTGTTCTCACGTTGAACCCGTACGATTATAAAGAAATGAGCTGAAGGCGTTCCGAATGTGTGAACGCCTCCCATTCATTGAGTCTCTGGTACAATAACAAGGGGATAATATGCAGATTAGCACGCTTAGGGGAAACGATGAGCTTTGGATGCAGAAATATGCAACAGAGACTCTCCTTGCTGCAAATGAGTTAGCCCACTGTTGGCCCATAAATATAGCACGTAATGTGCTTGCAAAAGAAGATTAGAGTGAAAATGGAACTTGAGCTGTCTGGCGTCTCAGTGAAAACATTGCGCTTTTGAGCCCAGCCGTGCGATGCATTCAACGCTTTCAGACCAGAAAAACAACCCGTTTTCTGGTCGGAAACAAAAATTAAGGATCATCGATTCTGCTGAGGGTGGCTGTAGGGTAGGCTGGGTAGGCACACACTACTCCCCGTTTTTTTATCGTTTGTTGATAGCGTCGCAAACGAACGCCAAACACTCTGAGAAGAGCAGTTATCATACAGTTTTGAATGCTGGAATTAGCCCTAAAGGACAAATGATTCGATAATGTCTCCAGAAGTGCTTCTTCTGGTCCATTAACGGAAGTACTGAGGCCGAGCAAAACGACAGCTTTGACAGCTGCTCAATGGCATTCTTAAGTATCCCTGCTCCCTTTTCTCACCTCCGTGGTAGTTTCCTGTGCGGCGGGGAAAGAAAGGGAGAAATTCATTTAGATCTTAAGGAGATCGCTTGTGCAGTGTCTTGTAGATGTAAGGAAGGTCTTTCTCCGGGGAATTCTAAAAATGGCGCTCGTGTCTCTCACGGGAGGACTCTGAAAATTTCATAACCCCACGTGACAGGTGTCACTAAGCCGATTGAGAATAAATTCATGGTTTATTATACAGGGATATTTCCTGTAGTTCTCAAGTTGTGTATCCACTTGAGTGTTTAAATAAAGGGCTCTAAACATAATGTTGGTTTAATAGATATCCGACCAAGGCACAATGTCACAAACCTACAGGAATATTCAGTTGCATTTGACTAAGTGAAAACACAGCTTCAACGCTTGATTGATGCCTAAGCAAGTTTTGAAAAACCTAACCCAATTCATCTTGTGAAATGAATCGGATCATTTTAATTCACCTGCAGGCTATAGCTACAACTACCCTGCCAAACCAAACTGATGTCATGCTTGGTGACGGCAACTGTTTTATAGATATAGCCCCTTAAAGTGGCCTGTTAAAAAAAAAAAAAGTGCTGTGCAAATACAACAAAAGAAAGTGAAAGAGGTGTGAGAGATCCTCCATGATAAATATCTGATTGCGAGTCAAAATGCACTCCTAGAAAAGATATCCCAGAGGAGGTCTCTTGGTTTGCACAAGGTTGAAAGGTTACGGAGAAAGCGAAGTGGATCAAACCATTTGGAAGAGAGGGGCTTAAACGGATCAGGCCACACTTATTGAGAGATGACTGAAAACATCTGGGATCACTCTTTCACACATGGACACATACGCACGCACACACAGAATACACGTTCGCGCCCCGTGCACGCCACACATCCTGTGGGCGACGCGTTGCTTTTTGGACTCGTCTCCAATCTGGGGTCAAACAGGCAGCGCTAAAGGATGCACCTCCGCCAGGTCTGGTGGTATCTGAGGCATTTGTAATCTCTAGGCGGAGTGATGAAGACATGAGACACAGGGCTCAGGGTTTCTTGCTCAGCTGCGTCTGGATCTGCTGTGCTATGGTTCCATCGCGTTGGCTTGATGAATCACAGCAACGTTGGGTGGGCTGATGGTGTCTCTTATTTCCGCATCATCACTCATGCCATCCCTGCTCTCGATGGTCTGCGATCAGCCTTTCGCTGGACAGGCCAATGTCGTAGAGGAGCTGTGAAACATGTTCTCCCTGCTTGTCCCCCCCTCCAGGTCCCATGGCCTCCACAGAGCATGGCAGAGAGCTAGAACAGGCTGCCGCCATGAGGAAGATGGTCCAGCAGAATCCGGGAAGGGGTGGCCAGACCCACAGACCCTCCGGCTGGAAGAGGAGACGCCCACGGCCCCGTCTTTCCCACAAGGGGCCCATGCCGTTTTAGAACAAGGTGAGTTTTCACACAGTAAGGGTTCCTACTGTACAAGCTTGTTTGGCTCACGTCGAGTGCCATTTCATTCCAATTGATTTTTATCAATGAAATATCTTACAGTGTACCTTCATATCTGATACCAGCTAATGGAGCTGCCCAAGTTTATGGATTCATTGGCGGTTAAACCTAAAAATCTGGAATTTTTAAGTTGCCAAATGGTCATGGGTACAAGCAAGCTTTTGTGTGTATGATAATTTTTTAAATACTTAAATTATTCATATTATTTTTTTACACACCAAACAAGCTGCTGCTGTAGTACCCTGAGAATGTTTACACAATAACACAATAATGCCAACAGGTCTTGAATGGGTTAGTATTTGAAAACTTTTTTTTTTCACATTATCTCTTGCCAGAGTCATTTCGTATTGTTTAGAGTGAAAACTCAAACAGTTACAGGAAGAGTGGGAAATCAGTTTATAACCATCATAGCCACACTTTGAACTCAACATAAACACAGGGATGGTATTGTTAGCAGAGGAGAAAACCTGACGTCTTGACAGATTATTGGACTTTTCCATGTCCCCATAGTTCTCCAGTAGCTGCCGTGTAATTTTATATATTTTGCTTAAAACTGGAGGCAAAGATGCAAGGAAACCCTACCTCTGAGTCAACTCAGCCAGGGTAAATCTTTTCTTTCAATCTGATAAAGCCAATTAAAAATCTTTGCTCAAGATAACACTGAGCAGGGTTGGGTTTCTCAGCTGTATTATGAATGTGTGTCTTTCAGATTATAGAAAATAATAGCTCACTGTAAAGACAACCTCATCTGAAACTCTTTAATCTCTAAATCATCAAAATATTTTACCTATCACCTTGAGGTGGCTTTGTTTCCAAGGTTTCCTTTATTGCTGCAAAAGGAATCCAGTATAAATTACATTTAAAACAAGCTTAGTTCCAAACGGCTATGAAGCACTGGTAATAATCACAATTTGTGGGTGAATATCTACAGGCAAGCGAAAGCTCGTTTCTATTGTCTAGTTGGGCCGGTTGGTGTTAGTATGTTTGGTTTGATGGTGCTTCTTGGCTGGAGAGCAGTTGCAGCACCGTTTTGTCTGTGAGTGGTGAATCCCCGGAGCCATTCATATGTCTCTCTCCCAGAGCCTGTGAGAGACAGGGGAACTGGACAGGGCACAATGGCCCAGCAGGGGGTGCCCGCCAGACAAGGCCTGCTTGCAGAGGGCTGACATAAATTAGTCACATTGTGAGAGGCGGCTGTGTGCGGCAGAAAAAGACGTGTCATTCCCATAACCCATGGTTAATCGGTTTTGAAGGGAAACGCAACGGAGGTCTGAGAAGTTAAGAAGCCGGATCCTCAAAAGCACGTCGGTGATATTTCCAACGTATAATCATGGCCGCAGCTGTTTTGTTAGTTCTAGAAAGGGTGAGAATTCTTGAACTCAAAACTAAATTCCCATTGTGGACATCAGAGGCAATGCGCACAATGGCAAAAATAAAAAGCAAGGACGTTCTACTCTTTTGGGGCGGCATGGGAGCTCTGTGCTCCACAAATAAAAGGTGAGCACATTCGCCGCCGCTAATTCGTCACTTCTCGCTCGCCGTGCCAGAAGGTTGACCACACAATGAGGGAAGCCTCGGGAAGTTGCAGAAGAGCCATTAAAAAAATAAAATAAAAAATCCTCCGTGACTCACAGTTCTCACAAACACCACTTCAATGACAACGAGATGAAGACTTCCTGCTCGCTCTGCCAGACTCTCATCCCCCGTTGATGAGGTCATAGTTCATCTTTTTCTTCTCCTTTTTTTTTTTTTTTTTCCCTCCAATCACACAGCCAGGCCGTTTTTTTCTGTCCGACTGGCGTGCCAATTCACTCTTTTTGCACGAGTCAAGATGGTAAGGAACTCGATTGGGAACATGAAGCCACAAGACGCCATCAAATAAAATGCCATCTTCTATCCCAAAAATATTTTGCCGGTTCCCATGTCATCTCCAGATTGTGAGAACAATGTCGTGCAACAGTTAGAATGCATTCTTAAGGAGGAATTATCAACCCAACAACACAACAAATAGAGGCAATCAGCCAATGCGCACCTCCCAGGAAATGCTCCGTCCTTTCCATGAGCTCTCCCTTAATAACCTTCCACCGATGAGCGGGGGGAAAAAAAAAAAAAAAAACGCTTTCCGAACAGCCGGAGTAGCACATCGTCTCCCTCGAAGGGCAACGAACAAAGATCAAAGCCCGCGGCACGTCAGCGACATCAGCTGAAGAAGAGTGAGATTTCGATGAGACGGACTGTATGTGGAAAATGTCACAATTGGCCCAGATTTAATTGCTGTCTTTGTATAAATAGTCTCAAAACACTAATACACTTGACAGGCCCATCCGCCAGCTCCGGTCCTCCCTGTTGCATTCGGCAGTATCCCCCTCCGCCTCCCTCCCATTTCAATATCAAAGGCAGCTCATCTGTTATTCCCTGTCACCTCAGGCAAACCAGGGAAGGAGTCTGAATTTTAGTCATTACACGTTCCAGATGTGAGGGAATCCTTAAAGAGAGACGGTAACCCCGGTCATCCTTATGAGCCCATGAATGAACTTCGAGCGAAATGTGTTATTACAACTCTTGGATGTAACGCATGCCAAGGACACTTTAAAAAAGACAGCAGGATATTAAAGACACTTTTAAAGCCTCAAGAATGTGTTACACAAAAAGGGACTACCGAGTGATTTGTGTGTGTGTGTGTGTGTGTGTGTGTGTGTGTGTGTGTGTGTGTGTGTGTGTGTGTGTGTGTGTGTGTGTGTGTGTGTGTGTGTGTGTGTGTGTGTGTGTGTGTGTGTGTGTGTTAAAATAAAAATTCTGCCTTAAAAGTAGAAGTCGTTTTCCCACCGTTACATTGGAGAGAAGCGTGGCCGATCCGCCGTATCCGCAGAATTCTGGGATGCCGTCGTGGACCTTTCTCGGGCGGGAGGGGGGGGCTGGGTTAGTTGCCCCGCTGATATCATACAGTGAAAAGTCACACAATAATACAGACACAGGACAACAACCTCAAGCTCATTGGAGATTAGATACACATCAGTTCTCAGGCATTACGTAGGCACAGAAATATTCCACTTTAAAACAAGGCCAGTCTTTCATCAATGAATGCGCATTGTTGCCGCGTTACAAAAGCGCACCGACGGCAATCTGCGATCGGAAAATTATCACGCAACAGGGGAGGCCGAGAAGGGCGCGGGGGAGATGAAAGATTGCCCCATTGAGAGTGCCCCGAGGAACGTCTAACGTTGGCCGTCTGGTGCCAGAGTGAGCTGCGGCCATTGTTTTCCTTACGCACTGCCGTCGATATCCATCAAAAGGCTGTATAATCTTCCAGTTTTATGTGAGGGATTACCTTTTCTTTCAGGCTTTCGAGTCAAATCTTGTATTGTTTAAGGTGGAGATGAATCGACACTCTTGGAAACCCAGTCTGAGCCTCCCGGGGGTGTTTTTTTGTTTTTTGTTTTTTTTACCACCGTGGAAATTGAAATTGCATAACTTTGAAGATGTGTTCGGGTAAAAAAAAAAAAAACATGCACCTTGGGATATTTTTGCGATGATTCTGTTTTGTTTTGCTTTGTATTTGCAGGCACTGCTTTGAGCGCCCTCCCCCAGGTTCTGATTTCTATGCTCTTCCTTTGCCTCGGGGGGCCTTGCAACGGAGGGCCACCGCTTGCCCAGCCTGAAGAGTGATGTCCATAGCACCTGCTGGTTCTTCAAGCAACTCTGTCCACTAAAACCTGGACAAGCCACTCACCCTCAGCTCTGAGGAGAATTTGGGGGGCAGGGAAAGGGGTGGGGGGTTTTGAGCCCGAGTTACCAGATTCTATTTCTCTCTCTCTCTCTCTCTCTCTCACTCCCCCACTTTTTCTATTTATCTTCTTTTTTTTATTATTATTATTATTATTATTATTATTATTATTATTATTATTATTTGCTTTCTAGAGCCCTTTCATAACCATCTCCCTGGGTGTCTCACGGACTTTGCATGACATGTGGTGGAGAGGGGAAGCCGGTCCAAACATACTTAGTCTTAAAGCGTCTGTCATTTCTCCGTGGTGTGGTATTTCCCATCGTTCAGATCCAAGGTGATCGCAGCTGCTGTTCCCATTGCTGTGCAGCTATTTCTGGCTTTATACCAGTGGGAGAGGGTGCTCATTGTGAGGAAAGGACAGTGGCGGTTCAAAAACGAAATCGACCACATCAACCATGTTTTTCTCAAAGATACTCTTTCCCAATCCCAAGCTGTGAAAATGTCAACTATTGAAAATATCCTTTCCAAACCAAACTACGGAAGCATTATTGTCTTGTGACGGGATCGCCAACTACACTTTGTTATTGATGCTTTGCACTAACTTTCAACAGCGAAATTGAACTACCGAGACCAAGGCGATATTTTGTGCAACGTCTACTATATTTGGCATAGTAATTCCTTTCTTTCGAGGAAGCTCAAATCCAAAGGTTGGGTGGTCGTGAATTGAACACCTCAACGCTCCCCAGGTTACAGTCACAGTGTCCCCACCGGGGAGATGAGTCCTTTGACCCCGAATTCCCAGCGCTAGTCCTTCTCCCACTCCAAATCACAATCCTAGCCCTAATCCTGTACCAAATCCTCAGCGTCCTAACCACACTGCTGCTATGCGCGGCGGCTCACACGACTGTTAACTGGCACGGGCGATCCGCTCCAACGACGGACCGCCTCGCCTTTTAATAAAAGTGCCAAATAATAACTTATTCCACAATGCTGCCAGAAATGTCCGAACGAAAGGGAGAAAAAGGAGAAAACACATTACCTCTTGTTTGAAGTCTTTATACACTGACACATTATGCATTATAAATTGTGATAATGAGTAACCGAGCCCATTTCCCAGTGGTAGAGGGGAGGAAAGTCAATTTGACCAAAAAAAACAAACAAACAAAAAAACAACATTTCGCAGCAGACACCAGTCAGCTCGGTAAATATGCCACCGTGTTCAGCCTACCACTAGTGCTCTAGTTGTCTTACTGTTTGGGATAAGACTAGTCGGACCCTTTGATGGAGATCTTCGATTGACGGAACGCTATGCCTTTCCATCATACTGGAATATATTACTGTTGAGTTCATTTTATTTTTTCTAAGTTTTACTAGTTTTTATTTCTTTTCTTTTTCCTTTGTTTTTTTTCTCAGGGTGCTGTGATAGAAGCCTGTACCAGAGGAGTCTATTTTGTGCATTTGTTTCACGATAATCATGCGCATACAGTACATTTATAGCTTATATGAGCATATTTTCGTATATCGTATCTTTACTCTCCCTCTATGTATAAAACCAATATAGCCATGTATCCATCCATACTCCTTTTTCCGATTCATGACTCTACCCCCTACGTCGGGTACTGTTGCCTTTCTCGCTCGCCCGTCCGCAGCACAGGTGGTCAGGCTTTGATCACCGCGCTCATTAAATCCAATGGTTAATCTTTCTCAGATGGATCTCCCTTAGGCCGGTTGGGGCCACTTATAGTCTGAGCTCATTGTCAAATTGGCTTTGACTGAAACCGCCCCCATTCCCACACCCTACACCCCCCCCTTCCCTTCCCTCCCCTCCCCCCCGCCCCGAAGCCCTGTTGATTTCTGTGCCGCGGGAAAAAAACCCACGGAACACAATTAGAAATGTTTCATGCTAGAGTAGCCCGCGTTCAATCAGTCCGTTTGGTGTGTGAAGTCATTTGTAGTGGATGTTACTTCTGCTTAATTACCAAATCAACCCAGGACGCCGCCCCTCACGCCGGCCAGGTGAGGAAATAGGCTTGGTGAGCGATATTTCCAATGGATCCCTCCCATCCGTTCCCACATCTCATGCAAATATTGTAATGAAACGGCTACTCTCCTCGGTCCGAGCACGAGGGGACTTTTTTTATTAAGAGAGCATGTTAAAATCACAGCGGTAACCCAGCCAAGCTTACCTTGATTAAAAATGTATTAAAATCCTAGGGCACTGTGAAGGAGTAATAATTTCAGTTCCACCATTATTATTTCATACCCTCTCAGAGAGAGATGCAGATTTCATTAATGCTCTTGGGAAAGAGGCGGAGGTTGTCATGTATTATTGGGGGAAGAGAGTAGGAGGATATATGAGCTGGGAAGTGCAAGTTCTAAGCTGCAGGAGTTGGGACGCCGGAGTAGACTGGGTCATAACGAGGGGTTCAAATCAATTTCCCCACCTCCCGCCCCACCCCACCCCATCGCAGAGGTTATTGTCGGGGAGCTGAGCAACGTCTGTATCTGCACTGTTCTTCATGAATGTATCCCCCACCATCCGCACCAGCCGTGCTGCCCTTTCAGAGGCCAGAGCAAACCAATGTTTATGTAGAGCGCCGTTTCAAAATGGTCTGGTTATCTGTATCTAAAAACAAAGCCAAATATTTGTAGATTAATGATCCACCTCCCCCGACTTACCAAGTAACCCCCGTCGGTAGATGTGGCTTTGCTCCGAGACTTCTCTGTAATGGTTTGCGAGGCTGCACTTTTGCAATTCCATTATGCTGCTGGAAAAATAAACCCTGAAAACAAGAGTCTCTTGGTATGGAATGGTTTTGCAGTGTATTGTGACAATTTATTTTTTGTCCTATTCTCGTCTAGCTGGTTGTCCAAAGCTTAACTTTTTTAAATACAGTGCGGAGAGCTGTTTCTTTCGTGGATGTAACAAAAATAGAAAAGTAGTCTGCAGCACAACATGTCGTGGACACGTGAAAGCTTTTTTTTTTTTTTTTTTTTTTTTTCTCTCTTTCTCTGTAGAGCCGAGCCCACGAGCCCTGCCCCTGCACATCAGGTTAATGGGCCTTGTGGTGCGGAGGGACGAGCACGTCCAGGCTCAAACCGAAATGGTAAACCAATACATTATGCTCGGGGAGCGAAACCATTTTCCTTAATGGTCTTTTCCAGCAAGGCTTACACAAGAGAAACGATTCCTATACTCCCATTGTTTCCTCTCTAGCTCTTCTCTGTTGTGACCATCGCAAGGCCTGAGTAATGTTCCTATGCACTTGTTTGCATGTTTTCCTGTTAGGCCCGCTTTCTTCCTCTTGTGGTTTTTTTTTTTGTTTGTTTTGTTTTTTTGTTTTTTCAAAGACCGTACCACTTTGTGTTCATGTCTTTTTATTTGTCCTAAAGCATTTGGCTCAGAGAGCGCCAGGAGGGGAACGAGAAGGACGATGCATTTGTTCCACCGGCGTGAATGAGAACTTACAGATGAACTCGGATCCAGGAGGTCGCCAGTTATTATCGGGCCCATTTGGTTGCCGTTTTCCCACCCATGTGTAGGCAAGGTCCCCGCAGGAGAATCACCAAAAACCACAATGCTTTTAAACTCTTGATATTGCTGCCACGCCGATTCTCACAGTTTCTCGATCGGTTAAAAGCCGTCGTTCGAAAGATGCAACAAGATCCAAACATTTCACTCGTCCAGGTAGAGGGGGCAAGAGTTAGCGTTTCGGCACATTCCATGATTTACCTCGTGCATCTCAACGTCCGTCATACTGTTTCATTTTGGCCTTTTCGGAGTGGGTGTCTGCAGGACCGAGTGGCCGATATTCAATCCACCGCTTTCACACGTTTCTGCCGGCCCGGGGCAGTCCGAACTGCAACTAGATTTGATTCTCAAAACAGGGAAATGGATTTGTTCCGTCGTCCGTCCCGCAGCTTCGAAATGAGACGTTTCGCACCCAGATTAGAGCAGAGAACCCTCCTCCATCAGCCGGTGACGGCGTTCGCCACCTCCGTGACCGCGGTGTCCAAACATCTCTGCCATTTTGAACGGTTTTGGGGAGGAATTCCAGAGTCTGTCGGCTTTTACACGCCATCGCAACAGTGTTACTAGGTCTCAAGCAGACACCGTTTTAAAAAGACTATGTATTACTCCCGATCTTCTGGTTCTGTTTATGGTGTGTGTTGATATTACTCACCAGGCCAAATGTACAGTCCCTGTCTCTGTTTTGATGTTGAACTGGGCAAAAATAAATGAATAAATAAATAAAACAAGTGTATCAGAAATGGTTGAAATACTGTGTACATATTTGAACTTTTGGTTTCTAATTTATAAAAGATAAGCTTTAGCTCTTGGAGTACTTATTTTATTTTTTTTCCTTTCATGCGTAGCTTTGTGTTTTTATTTTCTATTTCTGTAAAGTGTGTAAATATATCTTTATGATAATAAGTAATATTAAAATCTTATTTTAAGAAAATGCTGTGTTGTCTCATTTTTTTTTTTTTTGGAAACGAATGCCGTGGCAAATTGACATTATGGCAGTAGACGTATCGTGCTGGATAAATACAGTATATTATGCCAGTTGTTTTTATCATAGAATTAAATGAATACATTTTACATTCAGTGTTGGTTTTTGTCATCTACTGGGTTTTTTCTTGAAAGTGACACAGCCCAGTTATTTCATCAAGCCAGCCTGCCATTGTTGGATGGGGTGCTCCAATCAGACCTTAATCAGCCTCCTCTTTGCGGACTACAGCTACATCAAAGACACTTTCCAGACAATTATCCTTTTTTTTTTTTTTTTTTTCTGTCCGACGGTTTTGGCCACAGTTTGGCAAATTGGAGTCAGCCAAGTCAAAAGCTTTTCAAAAACTAAGCCTATACCCGAAAAAAAAAAAAAAAAAAAAAAAATCTGCAGCACAGAGGGTTTTTTTTTCCGGGAAATCTGCTTTTGGAAGAGACTTTTTGAAAATCCTCAGTTAAATATCGCCGGCATAAAAAATCAGCCACCACAGCATCTGCATAAATCTGCTGCTTGCACATCAAATAACACCGTGCCGGTGATGGGTAGTCTGCCCAAAGCTTACAGTGCATACTAAGCACGCTCCACATTAATTCACCACAACTGCTGAGCGAGCACGGACATCATGGATGGGTCTAACCGTAATAATATTCCGCAGTCACACAAGTCAAGTCAATATCACACTGAACGATATTACGCTCTCCCAGTCTCGCCTTTTTGATAATGAGAAAATAATTCATTAAAAGTGACGAGAATTCATGTGATAAGACGTCATATCTTACACTCCTCGGCGTGTTTCGTGGGCGACCACTCAGTGGGTTTATTTATTTTCGTGAAACAGCTTTCCGAATCAATATAAAAAAGACTTTCTTTCACATTAACCACATAAAGGATTTTTGAAGCCATGGGGTAATGTCCGGGGCCCGGCGTGTGGCGTGTTACTGTTTCCCGGTCCCCCAAAGGGACCACTCAGGGAAGGGCCTGGTTAGCACCCAGAGCTCACATGGCATGATGGACAGGAGCCGTGCCCCAGCGCCGGAGCACCCCCAAACACGCCCAAGGTTAGACCATCGAGCCCGGCTCTGCCTGCATAATTGGGCCAGGGGTCACCGCGGCGATATGGAGCGTGACAATGTGGCTATAGAGTTACAGTGTGGAGCGGGGGAGTCACGACCGCCGGTGGGGGCCCGGCTACAAGGCCAGACGTCCCTTATTAGGGTTCAAGGGCCATCACTGAGAGTTTCCCCAGCCCTGGCTCGCTCTCACCGCCGGAATGTGTGTCGCAGCTCGTGAGGGGAAAAAGAAAAAAGAAAAAAAGGAGATGAGCAAGGCACTGTGTGTAATGAGTGTCGGACACCGTCACTAACTCTCTGGTGTTATTTATTTTTATTGTTTTCAATTATTGACGATATCCTTGCAGCTTGAGGCGGGGAGATAAAAACACAGTGAGGTCTGCAGAAACAACTAAGTGGTGTTCTGTTCATGCTGTAGCTCCAGATACCTCAGAAACAGATTGTGGCGCTAACATCTGGTGTGCTTTTGGCACACAGTCCTATAGCATCAACTTCTGTCACATCATAAAATGCTTTACTGCAGTTGGCTGTCCCACAATACCACCAACAAAGCCCTCAGATCCAGTGACAAACCCGCAGTGATGGATATTGCCCTCTCCATCAGTCGCTAATAGACTGCTTTATTTCAAAAACTGTCTCTCTTAACCCATCGTTTGGCCCTAGCATCGCAAGTGAAAGTGATCTCAACTCATTAGAATATATGTATTTATTTTTTTTTTCTTGTTTTAAGAGGGATATAATTTCTAGACTGAACACATGATTCAATTATTTGTCAAGGTGGACTTTTTTTGCTTCGCCTGCTGTGACTGCAAATTGAGCACACGTGTAAAACCAGGTGTCGCCATACATGTATACGCTTTAACCAGAGCTTTATTACTTTTATACATGTATTGTTGTATAAGTGGGCATAAATAAATATGCACCTGTGTGTGTATGTGTATGTGTGTGTGTATATGTGTGTGTGTGCGTGTACACGTGCACAGTCTCGCATTCACGTCTGCGTCCGCCTCAGAAGGCGGCTGCGAGCGGAGCCCGGAGCCAGGTAAGAGGCAGTAACAACAGTGTATGTAATGCACCTCAGCTGTGTTAACAGCAGCAGCTGGTGGCAACGGATCACTGGAGTGGCCATAAAAACAAATCTAGCACAAACACAGGGCTGAGGAGTGTGGGGTCTGGAGCCGGGTGGGGTGGTTTGGGGCGGGGTGGGGTGGAAGGTGGCATCTGACAAGGACAGGGAAATTAAGGAGAGCGGCCGAGAGGAGGAGATGAGCTCCTGCAATGCAAATAAAAGTCCTTTAGTCCGGTATCGGGTCTTTTTGGCTTTTGTACCGAGAAAAGATTATCCCTATAGAAAGAATTTTTTCATCAATCAATTGTGAAGGAGCAGTTTTCAATGCAATCTCGCCAGGCTGGAGCTTTGGAAATGACACTTTATCACATCGTCGGTTATGTTAAGCCCTGCGTTATTTTCCCTTATTATTTTATCCATGAGAGACTCGCTGGCTCTGGCTGATCTTGCACCTTTCTCTGAACTCATTTCACTTGTCAACGGGCCAAGACTGTCCCGAAGGATTACACTATTCACTGTACAGCTTAACCATATTAGCCTTACCTTGCAGCCCGGGAACAAAGCAAGTGCACTGGCCCTTAGGCTAACACAATCAGGGTCATAAATTTCCCATCATTAGCACGTTACACATTAATGATGGATGGAGTTGTGGCTGGAACACACGCAGGGCCCTCCTCCGGGCTTGTTTGTAAAGAGATTTCGTTTTACGGGCAGAGAGAACACTTCCCATTTTCTTGACACGGTGCCGGTCCCCCCGGTGCTCCTCCCTGATTGTGGTCACACGAGCGGGGAGGAGCGCGGTCCGTGGAGAGGCCTGGGCGGTTGTCGTGGCGATAACGCATGCCTAAAATCTTTATTGGTTGCATTTCAGCCAGTAAACAAGAACTCCCCCAGGAGGATTGTGTGACACTGCAAAACTGTGCGCTCGGCCCCCTGTGTTGTGCTGCAGCGTGACCAAGAATCCCCCCCCCCCCCCCCCCCCTTTTTTCTTTTCTTTTTAACGGGAGAGTTTTAAACTGTTTGAAGCCGTGTTGTACTTACTCTTCCTCAAAGTTTCCAAGGCGTCATTTTTTACAAGATGACACACAAACGGGCTCAACATTGGACTGCATTCTCAAGTGCGTCGTTTTGTCCGCATGTTTTTCCTCGAGGCCTAGGCCTATCTTTTGCCACGCCGCAGAATGCAGGACTCAAACAGATACGCCACTTCCACCAAGAAAAGGAAATGAGAGAGCAGATCCCCAGGGTGTTACCGAGAAACCACGCCGCTATCATCGGTGTGCACGGCAGACACTATCTGATGGGTTGACAACAGCGGGTACCGGGCTTCAGAAAGTCTGTTTGACACTTCCACCACCCAAGGTCACAACAGCAATACCCACACTCTCTCCCTCTCTCTCTCTCTCCCTCTCTCTCTCTCTCTCTCGCTCTCTCCAAAAACCCCAAAGCATTTTTTTTTTTGAAACAATTTGCCGCTGATCAGTGGAACCTTGCAGAGTTATTATCTTGTTAGGGCCAGTTAAGAGGCCATGTCTCTAAGGGCTGGGCTGACCTTAGAAAGCCTCCCTGTGGTCTGCGGTCTTCCATGTAACCAAGGAGGAGTTAACTACCCGAATCTGCCCACAAGATAGACACACACCACGCTAGACACACCCACACACACGCACGCACACACACACACACACACACGCACAAAGAAAGACAGCAACACATCAAGTCACCTCACTGCCCTCGAGGTATTGTCCTGGTCCTCAGCACTTTGGCCGGACAGGAGTGTTAAGAGAATGCAACAGACAACTGTGATGATCTATTTCATTTGTGTGGTGGATTTATATAGGCTGAACTAAGACTTTCTTGCATGAAGGTCATACAGTACATACAGTACACACACACACACACACACACACACACACACACACACACACACACACACACACGATTTATATATAGATAACTTCATTGATCCCTGCAGGGAAATTCAGGAATTTAGTTCTTTCAGTTCAGTCTATATAAATTCAACACACACACACACACACACACACACACACACATACACACACACACACACACACACACACGCACACATCAAGTCACCGCACTATTGTCCTCTTTCCGGTGGCAAAATCGTCCTCTTTTCCTGCAAAAGGGGTTTGTTTGTGGTTCGGCATGTCTTTGTTTCAGCTCTCTGACGTATCACTATGGAAGCGGCTGCATTCCGCTCGTGTCCAAGATTAGCAGACAGTGAACGCTGTTCATTTTGTGTGTTTCTTTTATAGTCTTTTATTTTCCAACAAATTACTACGTGAACAGCTAGATCTATCTATCTGACGGCCAGTACGGGTCGCTGATTTGGTTTTGGAAAGGAGCTGGCTTCTCATACCAGCAATCATACAAACAAGGATATCAAACTATAGCGGGTTTTCTGGCCAACCAAGCTCTGAGCCAACTTTAAATACCAATGAACAACACATACCAGGATTGAAGAGGATTGAAGTGGGCGAAATCCATTCAGGGAGAAGACAAAAACGTTGCCACACACTGACCTATAATTGCCAACACCGGAGGGCTGAGAGCCAGTGATTGGCTGTGCTCTTGGAGACCTGTGGCCTTAGAGGATGAGAACCATCATGCAATTGCACAGGATCAGCAAATCACTGTCAGATGCCCACTGGCTATAGCCACTCAAACTTCAAGTTATTTTCCCCGATTAGCATCCGAGAGTTCACAACACCCACTGAGCCGTACAATCGCATCCAAATAAGAGAAGAGAAGCGGGATGAAATAGAGGGAGGACTTTTATCCAAAGATGTTGCTCTCTCCTATCATCTTCCATTAGCGTTGGTAGTGATTGGGTTTGCTTCAAAAGCAATCGTCAAGGAGAGAACGCGACCCGCGAGGTTCATTGATTGGATCACATGGGGGAGAGGTTGTCTAAGTTGTGACTGCACCTCATAAATACACCAGTGCGAACACGGAGATATCAGGAAGAACAGAGACATTTGGGAGACGTCCGGGGATCTGTAATCAGTCAGCGTGGATTAGATGAACCCCACTTAAACTCTAATAGCATTTTAAATGGCAAAACTCTACACTTTACCAAGCTCTTGAAGATGATGTAGCAATGAAATACCACACCGATTAGTCCGTCAGGCAGTTTCTGATGACTTAATGCAGGTCAGCTTCCAGACCTGCAGCTGCACTTACAGAGAAAGCCGGAGACTGGTTGTTGGTTGGTGGGTGGTGGTTGGTGGATGGTGGCGGTGTATGTGTGTATGTGTGTGTGTGTGTGTGTGTGTGTGTGTGTGTGTGTGTGTGTGTGTGTGTGTGTGTTTTTCTATCATCGTGGGGTCCGAAGACAGGGAGCCCACTCAAGCCGCCTTTAGAATGAACCTGACAAATGAGAACAACGGACCAGAAGTCGAATCCATTTCTCACGGAGAGTCAGAGACTGCATGTGAAACGCTCCAACCCTCTGTGGTGAGGGGATTTTTGTGTCCGACCGCGTTCATATTTCTCAACTTGTTTGACATATTTGGGTCCGACAATGCGATCGGAAGTGACTGTTGCTAGGCAACTGGAAAAAACTTGCAACCTACCTGAAAACAAAGTAAATACGTTAATAGTGACGTTATTCACTTTAACGCTGAATTGTTTGTATTAAGTCCAAAATGCTGGGCCACACATTGAGCTCAGGACACTTCCTACTGGTGCGGACGCCAGTAGGTTTTTGGTTTTGCCCTTGGCCCCCATCAGTTTGTTGACTGCTAATTTAATCCAATCAGAAATTGAGATACCATGTGTTGACTCTGGCCTTAGTTGCCTGGACTGAGTATATAGATAAAGTGTACCAGGCTGTTGTAACTTGCAGCCTCTTTTTTCTCTGAGTTGGTAAAGCTGGGTCGTCTGTGCGGGGTCTGTCTATCTGCGTAGACAGCGCCTATTTTCTGTGAAACTTCTCTGGTACTTCAATGCAGAACGCAAGAGCACTGAAGTGTCTGGAACAAAGAACAAAGAAGCCCCGTCTGACAGGGAAGACAATGAAAGACGCGGAAAGGGACTGAACTGGAATCAACAGCCGCTTTTATACAGAGATCCCGCAATACTGCCGGAAAGAAGATTCGCCTCTGACACGGCTTTGCTCTTTTGGACTGAACTCAACAAAGGAGGAATGATGCCGCCCCCGTGTGTGGTTTAAGATAGATGCCGGCTTCCTGGCATAATGCCGTGACCACGGCGGTGTGACGTGTAACACAACAGCGTCGGCCTCTAGTTTGATGTATAACATACGGTTGAGGAGGATCACACTGACTTAATAAATTGAATATTAAAAAAAAAAAAAAAAAATATATATATATATATATATATATATATTCAATTTAATGAACGCTGTAGCCCCGGGTGAGGAGAGTGCTGAGTTGCTGACAGCGGAGCTGTGAGCAGCCGGTGGTGCACCGGAGCGCACTGTACCGAATCCGTAACAGTCACCGAATGTGGGAACAGACTCCATGCTCCAGGCTCTGACGGGACTTTAGAAGTTTGTGTGGGAAGTGGGAAGCTCTCTGTAAAGGAGGCGATTGTGTGAAGCTGCCGCGTCGCTGCAGTTCGTAACGCCGCCTCCCCCGCCAGCCTAATATATTCAAATATTAAAAATGATAAAGCATACAAATTCAGATGGGATCACAGAGGAATGTCTGCGGCTCTTATAGGTTTGAAGGTTCACTTTGACGAGGCACAGGCCCCGAATGGAGGTTTTTTGTTTTTTTCTCCTGAGACCAACTGACCAATAAAAAACTTGGTCAGCAAAACATCACACCCCTGTTTCACACAGACGTCGTTTCGGCCCGGTTTCGCCTCGGTGACTACTTCCGCTGCCGGCGCCTGGGCGGATCAACAATTGCCCCCCTCCATTCCGTGTTCGAACCTTTTACACAGACTGACGAGGCCGAATAAAGACGCAACTTTTCCGCCTTGAACAGGCTGTGTAAGGGGTTCTAAAGTTAGATGAGTATTACAAAATAAAGAGAATTGACTGAAGTTGACTTTGATTTCCTCTTCTCATGTTTAGTAGAAATACTTCAATTTAGATGTACAAAAATGCATATTGTAACTTTTAGTGAACACATAGTAAAGTTAAGAGAATTATTTAAGTTATTTAAGAGAAATTTCTACTCATATTCTCATATTACCTCATATTGGAAAAGACCAACTTAGGCTAAATAGTTTTGGCTTTGCAAAAAACTTCTGGCAGCGACATTTATTTGCCATCCTCTTTACTTGTTTATTTCTGTTCATTTGTTCTATAGACCCAAATCACCCGAATCAAAATTGCTGCCAGGGACAGACTGACATACAACAGAACAATTCTGTTCTTCCTGGATAATTGCTTTTTCCATTCACCATCTAGAAGGTAGAGTCATCAGAAGTTTCAAATCTCAAATCCCATCTATTGATGACTTAAAACAGTCTAAAATAAGGCTTTCTTTGTTTTTTTTAACCTGGTGTTCTTTAATTTATGTCACATATTGATGACTAGATTGACATCAACAACATCACATTTATTACTGCATTTTGGGTCTTTTGGGGTCTTTAAAAAGTATTTTGATTGGCAAATAAAAGATTCAAATAATAACATACAGTATATTCCTCTCAAGATACTGACTAATATTGTGGATTCGGAGTGAAGGTCCCTGGCTCTTCTGGAGAAGCAAAACATATTGCTTTCATTTGGAGGAGAACTGTTATTTCCCAGGACGAGGATTTGATGGTCATCTGTGGCGGCATCAGTGATTTCCTCATTTCCTCCTCATTATGGATTATGGAAATAATCCATAATCGAAGCCTCACATTTCGACGTTGACCTCATGAGACTGGGCTGGGCTGACGAACGTCTAAACGATGTGATTTGAACATACAGAAAGAACAAGAAGAAAGAACATGACATTTGGAGGGAGGCAGAGTGATATGCATGTACACCGGGAAACGTGGCCTGAAAACACAACTCCGTTTAAACTGACTGACCATCGGTGTCCCCAAAATGAGCCAGACTGGAAATAGGCAGATCGTTTGTTTCTTTCTCATTTATCCTCACCGGGAAATGACTCATATTTGATGGACAAAATTACATTTAATGGATGAGAGAGAGAGTTCCAGGAAGCAGGAATGTCTGGATATGAGCCCATCAACAGGGCTGTGTTAATTGTTGGTTTACAGCAAAATCGATAAATTGTAACACAACATAACTGAGCGGTAAACAACGCACTGAGCAAACCTTTAGGTAAGCTGAACTCTGGGCTCGATGATGGAGTTTGACGGGGGGGGTGTAGTCATTCCCATGTAGGCCTCGGTGGCAGTTTCCCCTACCACACTCCACCCAAGTGGAGACACACCAGTTTATTGTAGGGAGTGGGCTAGGTGGAACAAGCCCAGGAGCAGACGGGCACGTGTGATGACAAGGGCTCCTCTCCTGAGTGTGTGTGGGGATGGGGGTTTCACCTGTTGCTCGTCGCACAAACCAACGACCAACAGGTACGCAGCCACTCTGATCCTGGGTCCCAATTACCGAGACCCAGGACAGGTGTGGCTGCTCAAACCACACCATCCCCACACCAATGGCTCCTTTACGGAAAAGTTCCGTATGGAGTCTGTTCCCACATAGATGACATTTACGGATACATCACGTAACGAAGGGGTGTCTAATATCACGCGTGACTAGGCAACAGTATCGGTTTCGTTTTGAGACCCCGCGCTTCGCTCCCCCCCCCCGGGCTGTCTCGGTTCCCTCCGCTGACAGAGCCCATGTGCCCGGATGCAATAGCCCTAACCCAATGTTATTAAATCAGTTGTGATCATTGTCAGCCTGTCCTACACTCTCTGTCTCCGGAGAAGGAACATTCTCCACCTGTTCTACCTCTCCCTGTCCGCTCACTCCCTCTCTGGCCCAGCCGTTGGGCAAGTGAAAAACTTGTGCCCGATGTCCCCGCACTGCCCCCCTAACTCTAAAAGACACGTCTAGGGCGTGTTTCAGTTTCTTGTCTTTGCAGCCGAGCTCCACAGTTCTGAATGTTTTTTTCAGTTCCATTTTTCCGAATGTTTTTTCTTTCTTCACAAAAACAAATAACTTTTGAAATATTTGCACAAAATAAATATTCTTAAAAACCCACTATTTGCACTTTATTTGGATTGGGCTCCACCCGTAGGCAATGTTACTGCTTCCCTTCACACACACTTCCATTCACAGCCATTCTCCCGTTTTCCCGTAAATTATACTAGGTTGAGAGTGGGGAGATTTACAGAATTTACTTCGAGACCGACTCGGAAACACAGAACATTGCCGGTGGATTTACGGCTTTCAGTGCAAGTGGGAAAGAAGCTGCATTTAGAGGTATGTCCGAGCCCGGTGTGACTGCACTATGTCTCGGACACAATCTGGATCCAGATACAAGGTGGCAGGTCTGAATGCTGTGAGAAGCACGCTCCACCTGAAATGGCATACTAGCATACTATTTAGTACGCCAAGTTAGTGTGTGAGCATTGTATGTATGCATGTATAGTATGTATCAAATAGCATGCAAAAGCATCAAATAGCATGCTTGACCAGGATGACATAGATGATGATGTCTGCCTCGTACAATTTGTCCATTTAATCTTGACGTGGTAATAAGCTCCTCTGCTTTGGCAGATGCATTTGATGCCCCTCAAAACGTCAATTCAGTGGTAGATAACAACAAAAAATGGGGCTCTTAATTAAATAATTATTTTTTTTAAAGGATTTCTTTCCTACACCATTCATTCAGAATATGTTGCTAGGGAAAGTTTTAATGTTATTTTTGCTACAAACTAACTGTGGTTAACTTTGAAAGATGTGAAAGCCACACCAACGTGGGCACCGTTTGTGTGTGTGTGTGTGTATGTGTGTGTGTGTGTGTGTGTGTGTGTGTGTGTGTGTGTGTGTGTGTGTGTGTGTGTGTGTTGCGACCAGGAGCTCTCCCTCTTTCTTTCTCCTTTCTTATCTGTTCCCACAGCCAGTTGAGCAGCACAGAGACACAGCATCCCCACCACCGCGCACTCACACAAAAAAACCCCCACAGAGAGATGAGTGTGTACTCCCATCTGCACTTCCCTGTGAAGCCCGGCACACCACCAGGCAGCATCAGCGACACCCAGAGCCCTCTCAGAATCGCGCGGCTGCCGGAAACATCCGGCGGCTCTGGATGGGGTTTGTCAACAGTTGCTCGGGAACTGTACGCGAGCACGTGCCAGAACTGTACGCCGGGATGCCAGCGCGAGACATATGCAAATACAAGTGAAATGTCCTTGCCCCGACATTCCCACCGGAGCGAATCTGCATTTTCGCTTTTCTCCTTCGGCGCGATAATTGATTAAAAATTCAACGTATGGTAATGGGAGGCTCGCAAATGTGCGACTGGGTTTGCAGGCGATAGATGGAATTAAGTCCCTGCGGTAAATCAAAGTGGTGTCTTATCGGCTAATTATTTTCTCTGAATTGTTTATCAAACACGTTGCCTCAGTCTGCCCCGTCCTTTTGTGTTTGGATGGATACCCAAAAAGAAAAGAAGCAGAGTGTATGTGTATGCATTGTGTGTGTGTGTGTGTGTGTGTGTGTGTGTGTGTGTGTGTGTGTGTGTGTGTGTGTGTGTGTGTATGTGCCGATGACATCTCTGGTTAACATGCAGGGATGGTAAACAGAGGGAATATTGTATGTAGATACAATAAACTTTAACTGAGATTGCTAGAAGGAGGGAAACGCCTCGGTTGCGTAGGCAACCACGGCTCCCTGAGGAGGGACCAGATCTATTACTCGTAATAGATCACGTAATCCAATCGAGATGCTCCGCATTCACGCCTGAAAGACAGAGGAAGTGACGACGCCGGGCTTCCATCCCATCCCCGTGGTGTATATGTTGCAGTGTTGCAACGCGACTTCCGCTTCCTCCTCTTTTCGCTGCCGAGCGCCTCGGGAAGGGCACCGTACCGCAGCGCAGTAATAGATCTCCCTCCTCGGGGAACCGTGGTTGCCTACGCAACCTAGATGTTCCCTATTGCAGGGACTGTGATCTATTACTCGTGGGACCGTATACCGTCACACGACAGTAAGGCCATCACCCGAGGGAGGTTCACGTAATAACGTACCCCCCACCGGCGTGTCTGTCCCAGACATGTCAGTGGACGTGTGTGGAAAAATGCTTATTGGATACTTTCTGTAACACCTGCACACTCAGCTCTATCATACTCAGGTACATAGGCCTGGGCGCGGGTGCCAAATCGTTCCGCATACCTGCATGAGTAGGTGTCGCACACTCTGCCAGCAGTTTGTCCTGAGTGCTGGATCAGGGCCTGTGCGTTAATGGCGCAGGCCGCCTGCCCCGAGTAAGCTGCCTGCCCCGACGCCAAGTAGGCCTTTTAGGCCACCGCCGCCAGCGCTTCTGCCGGCTTGTGGGGAGCGTTGGGTTTCTTCCCCAGGCCAAAGCCCTGTCCCGGGGCGAGGCAGCCGGCGGCAGGTCCTTCCGTCGAGGGGAAGGTCAGGTAGCCTAGCTCCCAGGCCAGGTCCACGCGGCAGTAGGCCTCAAATCCCCTCACCGATGCGCGCGGCGTGTACGTGGAAGAGCGGGATGGTCTGAGTCTCCTTGCGGGGGGCCCTGGTGTTAAAACTCTCCGGCCAACGCGGACACAGCCGTGTGCTGGACTGCTGCAGTGGGGAGGCCACGTGCTGGGGAGGCCGCGCGCTGGGAGACCTTCAGGAGCTTTGGCCTCCAGCAGCCTCGGGGGAGCCTGAGCCACGGACAGGAGTTCCTGTTCCTCCCAAGTCCGACGACTCTGTCTCGGCCCCGAGGCACATTCCCCGCCGCAGCTCATCCAGGATATAACTTGGGAAGGAGATCGCTTGTCATGGAGGGGATCATGCTAGTTCTTTAGCAATCGTTCTATCGTCCTATTTCTGATGATCGGGTATGAATCAATTACTTAAAAGGCAGGGAAATTATGAACTAGACTGTTAACCGTGCAATACTTCATTTTCAATGTGTTGTTTCATCTTTTCATGCACACAAGGACCTCATTGTATGCCCATTTTATCAACTTACCCTGTAGGATGAAGTTGGGATTTAAAAGAAATGAACCATTTCAAAAACAGCATGGAAGCTATCATTGTATTGACACAATAAATACAACAGTAAACAGCCAAGGACACGGCACCGGCTCAAACTGCCCTCTGCTCACCAGTCACAGCTCAGACAAACAAAGTGTGGGGTATTCAGTGTACACACACTGACATCGATCACACTGGAACGGTTTGGATGAACTCGTGTCCATGAAACGTGGAGATTAAAAAAAACAAAACTTTAATTTTACATTAATTTCATGTGCAATTAATTTCTTGTCGTAAATTACCGTAACGTAACCGGTTGTAAATGTGTGTTATTTTCATAAAAACCTCATTATACCTTTTCAAAAAAGTATTCAGAATCGATAAATGTCACCATAAATAGGAGCCTGAAGGACTGTTCTCGTAGCACAGGAAAGGTGGCCCTCGTGGGGCCTTTTGCTCTAACAACTACTCCAATCATATAAACATGACCTCTGCTGAGCTATCAACAGCCGGGAAAATTGTTAATGTAAACCCATTCCAGGGGGACGCGCCGTAAAAACCAGGCCAGACACGACGAAAATCCCCGAAGCACGTGTGCCTGAAAACACAGGGCTTAGGCGGTGGAGACGGGGAAATTCAGTGGCACATTCTTCCGCGAGTATAGGAGATGAATCATGTGGGGAGGTGCCTGCGTGGCTCGGGCGGCCGTGGGCTCGCGTCACATGCTCGTGTCATCGCAGGTTCAAATTCGGCTTCTTACCTTTGTCTTCACAGACCTTCGTTTTGCCGTATTCCCCCCTCTCATTCCACCGGGTGCCGCAACGAATCATTATTAAGGGGCGAGAAGCGCCTATTCTAATTGTTTTCTTTATTCATCAATCTCATCGAAAAACCCATGAAACCGATTGATTCGCTTTTTGTTGAAAAGCGTGGACGTGCCTTCTATACACAGCGTAAAAATCTGGCGACCCCGTGACCTTTCCCCGAGCCCTTTCCTCTTTCTTCTCGCCTCTTTCTCGGGGGCCAAAGTTTGGATTCTCAATTGAGCTTATCTCCCGACTCATTTGTTCAGTCATAAAAACCTGTACCCGGAACACAAAAGAACCCCAAAATAAACAAACCTTCATTTGAGATTTGAAAAACAAGACGAGTAAAGCATTCCTTAGCCCTCTTGCCCCACATTTAACGTCACCAAAAAATAAATAAATAAATAAACATAACCAACCAAAGGTTAGACCTTGAATAAAAAAAAAACAACAAAACCTTCATTTGAGATAGAAATCAGCTGTTCATACAGCAGCTCCCTGATCATTCTCTGTGATCGTCCATGTCAGAGCATTTTTCCGTAATAAAAATTCCACCCTCTTCGCTTTACCATTAAGAAACTCAGCACTCTGCTGTACTGTAGCTTCTCACCGCGCTTAAACGCAGTTTCCCTTTTCGAGGACATGTCAAACTCATCCTTAAACCGTCTAATGTCAATGTGTGAAAAGCTGAAAATATCTCAAGTACCGTCAATCCGATTGAAAGGTACGAAAGCATTGGAACAAAGCACTATTTCCCCTGCTTTCGGAAAGCGCCCCCCCGCCGTCGCACCTCCGCCTTTCGACGCGTGCCGTCCAAGACGAGGCGCCCACACTGTAAATGACGCAATCTCATACTCCCTCCGTTACGTGTGGCTCCCTCGGCCCGCCCAGGTGAGCTGTGCAGCCGCTCGCTTCTCTTTACCTGTGATGCACCGTGAACCGTGCAGTCCCCCCCCGCGAGTTCGAGGGAGATAAATGTTTCTGCAGTTGCCATGGCGAAGTGGGTCCTTCGGTGAGGGAGTGATGGAGGTGTCGCACGATCGTCGTCCCCTTTCTTTCCCTGAGAATCCTAGTGCCCCGATTTTGTCAAACCTCCCCGACTTTGCTCTCCGCGGGGCAGCTGTACATTCAGGAATGAGAACAGCCATTCCAATAAATCCACGTCGAAATGTATTTTTAAATGAACGCCCGCTGCACTGAGAAGCAAAATTGAGAGATATGAGTAACTACAGCCAACAGTGAAAGATAAATATTCCCATAAAAGTAGACAAGGACCCTCCGTAAGATAATACGATATGAATTCGATATTCAGCTGCTCCGCATTATTTGCTTGTGTTTGAAATTCAAGGCTGAGGTTAGAAAAGAAAAATATACACAACAAAAATACACTTTCTCATAGGAGTAAGCATAAATAAATGGACTTGAACCACGAAGGAGGTAATGACCCAATTTCCCCCAATTCTTTTTTTTTTTTTTGTTAGCTGGTCCTGGGATATATCTAATACAATTCCCAGGGACGTTGTGTGGTCATGTTAAATGGTTTAGGGAGTTGGTCTTTTTTTTTTTTTTTTTGTAAATCAATTACCAGGTTTATTATTTTGTGCTCAGATTAATAACGCAGCACATATGGCAAATGTTCGCGTATGAAGCATACAGAGCACTTTGATGGACGCTAATAAAAGGGGGATCGTACGCCCACTCCGCATAGGTCCTTTCCTATAAAAGTTGCGATGCAGCTTTACCACCCGTCGCACGGTAGAACATATTTTGAGGCCCTCACATGAAAACAATTAAATGTTTTTCACACTTATTATTATACCGTTACTTCGGAGCTGAAACCATTTGGGAAGCATGGGAGTAAACACGCACCTTTGACATGTCGTGTTGAAGCGGGCGTGATGAAATGTGTGCCCCAAAATGTGCTCTTCATTTGAGGGGAGCAAGCCCCACCACCCCCACCCACCCCCACCACCTCCTCACCTCCTCACCCACCGTCTTTAGGGGAGCTGCTGGCTCCGGCCCAGCCGCCCGCCCCTCACTGCGTGTTTGATGATTAAATGCATTTTGATTCACCTTGTTCTAAACTTCCTGTGCGGTTTGCAGCGTCGGGAGCGCCGTCCACACGGCCGTTCCCCAAAGGCCTTGCATGAGCGCCATTATTATCCCTGTAAATTAGCCTGGTTAACCCTCCGCGGCTCCGGCTCGCTCTTTCTTAACCCCTCATTTTTCACCTTGTCTGGACTCTGGACCAAGGGATTGTAAAAGAAGGTAGCCCCCCCCCCTACACCCCCACCCTCCCCATCCACCCCTGTCCCAGCAGATCCCTACCCCTGTGAATATTAAACAGCACCGACTTGCAGGAATGCCTCAGCCAAATTGGCAGCAGATGTTGTTGGGGGAACTCAGCGGTGATGTGTTTTGTCTGCAAGCTGAGCTGTAAAACATCCCGGGCCTGACAGGTCTTCTGGTAGGCCTCCGAGGTGAAACGACGCAAGGGCAGTGCGGCCCTGTAGCAGCTCTGCAGGGGCCACTGGTGGCTAAACACTCAACCACCCATTTTATGGTCACTTACCGAGGCTTCCAGGAGACAAGCCGAACAAAGAAGCTACCTGGAGCACAGATGAGTACGACGGGGAGTTTCAGCACTTGAGCCGGACCCCCAAACCTAATTAATGGATGAGGGGAATTCCGAGATGAATTGGTGGATAACCTTCTTATCGCCACCACGTAATCTTAATTTGCCCCATATGTTGAGGTCCCTTTTTGTAGCCCTGGAAGGTGTTATCCTAGTAATCAAAGACCCAGGCTTTGTCTACAAATCCAGACCTAGGAGTCCTTAATTTGAATAACAAGCAGTTTAACACAACAGTTGAATGTAGATTGAGATGCTGCGTGTAAAAACAAAAACTGGAAAAAATTGAAAAAATCGAAGTAACCTGGTTGCCATGTCACTGTTGACAGGAAGCAGGCCTAGGTGTCTGGATGTTTCAGGCAAGATGAATGACTGGCGCACTAAGAAAATGATTTCGTAGTGTGTTTCCAAACCCTAAACCAGCCATCGCCCCAGGCTACGGCTGCCGACATAAACTGTGACATGTGTGATTTCTTACCCTGAGCCCAAATTATGATAGTTTGGACTACTGGTGCTCTGGCTCTGGGTCTGCAGAGCCACAAGAGGTGAAATTTGTTATGAGCAAAAAAAAAAAAAAGTCAGGAAGTGATACACAAATAAAGAATTAGAAAAATCTGCTTTACCTCAGTGAGATTTTACAGGCAATCCCAAAACCTAATGTAGTTGAGGTTTTGGAAATTGATTTTTGCCATTTATATGGTTGTAAAGTCTATAGGCTACACTAAAGGCTATGCTCTGATGGTGCCCTGTATCTGGATACAGTGTGTTCATATACATATACCGTCTGGGGACGGTAGCTCAGGAGGTAGAGCTGGTCGTCTAGTAATCTAAAGGTTGCTGGTTGCTGGTTCGATCCCAGGCTCCTCCTGCTAGCATGCTGTAGTGTCCTTGAGCAAGACACTTAACCCCTCATTGCTCCTGATGGCTGCGTCCGTCGGTGTTTGAATAATTGTAAGTCGCTTTGGATAAAAGCGTCTGCTAAATGACGAAATGTAATGTAAATGTTCATATAGAATGAATATACAGTATCTATAATATACATCATCAAATAAAGTCTGTGTCACATACATTATTATTGTTATCTATTTCAGCTCTGTACAAAATATATTATTTTCACTGTCAGGTTAAAGGGCTTTGGCAGCGCATGAATAATACGCAGTCTGTTCTGAAACATAAATGTAAATGGTGTAGTGTGATGTAAATAGGCCTTCGTTACAGTACAACAAAGACGGAGCTTAGCCACTGAGGGTAAGTGCAAGGGAGCAAGCCATTTAGTAAAAACGTGAAGATCACCTAAATGCAAGGGTGGCCTTGATCCATGCAGGCCATCTGCCAAGAATCCAATACCGCAAATGGCTGGATCTGTGTAAGCCCTAGGCCGACGATAAAGTCACTATGCTTAAAAAGACGCGGACATCCTTTAATGGGGATGAAAGCCACTGCTGCACAATACAAGTCCTGGCCTCTTTTCTTTTTTTGGTTTTTCCCCCCACTGTTGCCCGTAGCCAAGACTTTTATCCGCTTCCATCAATTGAGCTCCCTGAAGTTGATTAATTGAACACTTAGGGACAAAAGGCAGACTTTTATCAACTTAGCCCGAAACTATCCGACTGTGTGGAGTTTAGGGAATTAACGGGGAACAAACGGGCTGCTTTTGCTTCATCCCTTCACCGTGAGCAAAGTCAGCATTAGAAGTAGAACCCAAAAAAAATAAAAAATAGTTGATGGACAAAATATTTGAAGTTTGCATGTGGGGTGTGTTTGCCACCTGCCACATGACGGACGTGCGGTGAGTGTGAGGTAAACTGCGGGCCACAGCTGTCAGCAGTCTCTTAGTTATAAACGCGGCATGGGACTGCAGATATGAGGGGGGTTAAACCCTCCAGCGATGACACGATAGGGGAGCCCGGGGTTACGTGGTCACACCGCCACCATCCATAGCCGGGTATAGGAACGGAGCGTGAAGGGCCTGTTTGTTTGTGTGTGTGCGCACAAGTGTGCGCGTGTGTATTTAAGCATTCCTCTTAAGAAAACAAGGCGGCACGTTGAGGTTTTTCTCAGGACTCGCAGCCCCCACGCACCGCCGTGCCCCCGTCCCTCCCACAGTGGAAGTCCATGACCCCTATAAAAAGAGGGATGCCCGCTTCCCTCTACCCTCAGGCCTACCAGCCCGGCCTCGGGGGAGAGGGGGCCCGGTAATTTATTATTTGTTCCCCTCTTGCTAAGGAAATACTTTCTCAATAGCTCTCTCCGCTTTGTATATTTTTACAATTCTTATTTTCCTCCTTGATTCAACCCCGCCCTTTTCTCTTATTTATTTGCTTTATAAACACCAGCTTGGTCCTCGGACTCGCACCGTGCCTTGAAGAAACCTTGAAAAAAAAATTGCTTTTCTCCACCCAGACGACAGTGTTTATTTGACTGGGTGATCCAGGAGGGATAAGGGTATTTCGGGGATACCTATGCGTAGGTGAGAGCCGTGTTGAGTCATACAAGCTGATCTGGTTGCCATTACCTCAAAGCCTTAATCAAATTCCTCCGCTGCAGATCGGGGATATGTTTGAGCGACGCGGCGGGATCGGATGTCATAATCCCGACCCGAGTTCCCGTCACTCTGGACGTTGAAGGCATTCCTGCGCCGCGCGAAACGGGATGTTATGGACACGGCATTATGGTCGTGTGAAATTGCTCATGTCAGCGCGGGCGACTCAAGAGCAAATTTGCGGCGAAGCAAAGCAGCCGCCCGGTTTGGATCCCTCTCACTGGATAGGACACTTAGGCAGGGAGGAATTTTAGGGAAGACGACTACCCCCAAAAACGGTCTCATTGAAACATGGTACACGTAGATGTCAGATGTTTTTTTTTTTTATACTTTGTCTTGCTCTTAAATACGAGTTGCATGAACTTGCCAGATTGACATAATCAATATAACTTTTTCACAAAAACTAAAAAAGGAACATCCCCCCAACTCGCGCCCACGGTCACAGAGGGTGACGTCGCGGGCGAGACGGAGTCCTTCGGGCGAAGGAACCATACTCTTATTCACTTGTTTTCCACCGACAGGAATCACTTATTTCCCTTTCTTTGTTGGTGTTTTGGCTTTTCCCCCCGCTCCCCCCGTCTTCGCGAGGCCAAAGGGATGAAAAGGCCAAGCCGCTCGCTGACCACTGACCCATGACTCAGCTTTGAAACTCTCTCTCCCCCACCCCAAATCAAATCGTACGGCTTGGAGGACGAGATGTGCCAAGTCCTGCCCCCGGCCACTCCATGTCACAGACGGGTTAACAGGCATTTCTCCCAGTTGTCAAAGCCGTGTTAATGGGTGATCTGTGTGTGTGTGTGTGTGTGTGTGTGTGTGTGTGTGTGTGTGTGTGTGTGTGTGTGTGTGTGTGTGTGTGTGTGTGTGTGTGTGTGTGTGTGTGTGCGCGGGGAGGCCTTATGGGGGGGAATTATTTTTTTTTTTGTTTTCATGCACCAACTCAGGACAAAATGTCCTCCCATAAATTCAATCTCGGGATCACAAAGGTGAGAAAAGAGGAAAACTTCAACAGCTTGGACCTTCCCCCCCGGGGGGACCTAGAGAGGAAAGAGAGATTTTAGTATTAACCACAAAGTGCCAAGGATGGAGCACTCCCGGGAGGTAAGTTGGGTGGTTCCTCTTTATTCGGGCGGCACATGAGACGGAGCTCTGGAAGCGGCGCGGGGGGGGTGGGGATACGCGTCTCATGCACCCTGTCGTCTGAGGGCATGATGGAGCACTCTGACCCTGAGAAAACAGGCGCGGCGGCTTTCCTCCAGGGCCGGCCATGTTTCACGTCCAGACAATTAAACAAGTCACCGCGGGCCTGGGCCCGGGACCTTCCCCTCACACCCCCCCACCCCCCCACCCCCTCCCTCCGTTCACCTATTAAGAGAACCCAACGTGCCGTCACCACGGGGTTCACTGACTGCGGCTAATCTCATCTGATCTGTTATTAGCGGCATTTTTCATCTTTACGGCGGAGCTAACAAGCCTTTGATACCGCTAATCGCCGGGAACGCCGGCTCCTGAGGTTATGCATGAAGATGAATGAATGGTAAGGCTGCGACACATTAATCATCGTCTTGTCTCCGCGGTAAGGGCCAAAGCGCGGAGCCCAAAACAATGGAAAACATTATACAGAAAGAAACGCTGGACACATTCGGGAGAACTGTCGAAGGTGACGCATGCCGCACGTTTTGTCAGTTCGAAGGGTGCAATTTGGCGCTTGCACTCATAGGGAACAACGCAAATAATGTTAGTAATATTGATGAACCATGTCACAAAATACAAGCACGAACCGTTTGGGGAAATCATTTGGAAATGACTCGGGGTATGTAAAAGCTATTAGACGGTGACCCGCCTTGGCTTGGTTAAAGACCGTCTTATTGAAGAGTGAGAGCTGCTCCTAGGTGTGTCAACAGAGAGGTCAAGGGTTAAGAGCGAGTAATCGTACTGTGTTTGCACGGCGGGTGAGGGGGGTACGGAGACGGACCGGAGGTGATTGGTATGCAGCCGCACACCCGCCGAAGCGAGCGCGAGTGTCTATGCGCGTTGCTGTTTGACGGTGTACAATGGGGTTTCAGGCCGACGGGGATTAAAATATTTCTGGGCGTTATCAACAACGGGCGACAGGCAGCGCAGACACACGCTTCTATCGTCTATCCGCCACATGCCGCGCCGCCGTCGCCCGAGATGAGACGGTCCCATCCCTCTTGCGGCCCCGCGAGGTCATCTGCCAGGACCGGTTATCAATGACCCCCGCGCCGACGCCCCAGACAGCTCTGATCGGTCGTGATCATTTAACTTCTGCTCAAATTGCTGCACGGCGCTTGACGCTTCGTGCCGCAGTTGATTTAGCTTCGCTTTTTTTGTCATTTCTATTTAACCGCTCTGAATCCGTGGAAGGTGGTGGGGTGGTGGAATGGGGCGGGGGGGAGGGTCTACCAATGGTTCAGCCAGCCAGTCTCCCGTCACAGGCTGCACAGCCTCGCCTCCTCCTCCTCCTCCTCCACCAGACCCCTGAAAGAGACGGAGGACTGGATGAATCGCAGACAAACACTCACTCACTCTTTCTTCTCGTCCATGTTTATTGAAAAGGCCAAGGGACACATTCACATGCAAAACACACGTTTACACCCATTGCACTCTTGTGCAACTGATTTCGAAACACCGGTCGTTGCTGTTCTTTTTTTCTAAATATCTTCGGACGCGATTGATAAGATCAAGTAGAGGGAAATTGGATCATTGCAGCGGTCAGCATTACCCCCTCTCTGTATGTTATTCCTGTCTTCATGAAGCCAAACCACTTTTTTTTGTTTTTTTTGCCTAACCTTTATTTTTTATTTTTTTTTTAAGCAGACTGAATCTCATCAACTGACTCATCATTTCGGGACAATGGTGCCGAGGGTCGGCCCAAACTGCGGTGAGAACGTTCCGCGGATGAGGCGCCACATGGCAAGGAACTCTGCTCCATCGACAGCTCTCCGCAGCACAAACAACCGCCATTTTCATTTCTTATTCTAGCTTTAAACCGCGACACCCAGAACACCCGGTGAGTAAAGGAAGCAGAGACGCTGTCAGCGTCAGACGAAAAGCGAGTTTTAAAACTGTGGCAAATCTGTTAATGCAAGTGCGTGTGACATTAACAGGCCGGCGCTGCAAAGAGCCGGGCAGCGCTCCAGCGCGCCGCTCTGGCGGTGTGGGGTCCTCTTCGCCCATTCTAATCAGGCGTAGTTTGGGGGGGGGCTCTTCCGCAGTGGAGGACCGCAGCAGACTCTGCGAGGGGTCGGGGCGCAGTCAGACGGGGAACACTGGGACACGGCTTTAGACAGGGGGGATGTCCAACCCGCGGGGCTACGATGGACAAAGGGCATCGCTTTACAAACCTGCGAGGGGACGGTAAAACCTCCCAACCAGCAGCAGCGATGACTTAAAAATATCTTTATCCACACATATCGCAAATGACAAATTGGAGTTTTCTGTGAGTGTTATTATGTTGTTAATATATGTTTGAGGAAGATAAGAGAGCAGCGGTATGTTATTGGGGCGGGGATTATATGAACCCCAATAACATTTAAGGCCACTTGCGCGTTTATGAAAACTATTCAACTGTTCAAAGTCCATAATTAAAAAACACTACTGTCATATTCTATCAACATTTTATTCCGATTTAAACCATTTGTTTAATTGGAACAATAAAATGTAAAGTTACCATTGCTTGATTGTAAAAGTGAAACAGGGAATCTTTAGTAGAGCAGTGGGCATTTGGCAGCAGGACACAAACTGTTGTTTTTATCAAAAAATAGTGATGTGAGTCCCTCACTGATCTCTGAGAGATAAAAGATCGGACCCGCCGGCAGCGATCTCCACCTCAACAAAACCATCTTCCCCCGCAGCGATCCTCTGTAGTCTTCACACGGATCCATGGCTGGGGCTCGGAGCATCGGCCTCCCGGAGCCTCATCTGCTCCACCGTGCACGCAGGCTGATGCACTTGTATTATCACGTGCGCACACACACACACACACACACACACACACACACACACACACACACACACACACACACACACACACACACACACACACACACACACACACACACACACACACACACACACACACACGCACGCATGTGTACAGACCTGCAGGTGAGAGATTGGGGGGATTGTTGTGGTAGCACCTAATAGTATGCAGCAATGGACCAGTGATTCAGAGGATGTATGGTTTTAATCTTGCCCCCCTCCTCCTGTTTCCCTCTCTTCTGTTTGTCTTCTACCGCAATGTGTGTGTGTGTGTGTGTGTGTGTGTGTGTGTGTGTGTGTGTGTGTGTGTGTGTGTGTGTGTGTGTGTGTGTGTGTGTGTGTGTGTGTGTGTGTGTGTGTGTGTGTGTGTGTGTGTGTGTAATGTGTGTAATCTCACCGTGGTGAGTTTCTTTATCTATTTCAATGTCGTCCTCCAACTCCTCATTGCACTGATGAAGCTCAGCAAGCTCCATCTCCTGTTTGGAAATAGGCCGCACTCTGAAATAATCATCGTAATTCCTCGGCGTGATATTACGTACGATTTTGCAGTACACATCCCGCGGCGTCTTCTCATGGCGTATTATTTTGTAATGCTCTCTATCCCGCTGTTGTACCAAAGAGGAGCCAAGGTCACTATACAGCGTTCTCCATTTGCTGCCCGGTCTTCACCCTAACCCTTGCCGTACCATGTCCTCTACAAACTGTAATGGGGTGGTTCAGTTTGGAATACAATAGCCAGAAGAAAAAGAATACAACTTTAACTTTATTGATCCCCGCGGGGAAAACCACGCTCTGCATTCAAGCCAGCTCTACTGCTCGCCACCGGTGCGGTTTTTGGGATAGCGAGCGCGGCCAAGTGGGAGAACATCCCAGAGTGGAACCAGGCCAGAGGGATTACAGTTCCCACCTTGTCGGGCCTCGGGATAACTTGCTGAGAAGAAGCACATCTGGGTTTGTCTGCTTGCTCTGCTGCAACGATGATGTATAAATAGATGTAGAAAAAAAATGTACGAGCGCTAATAACGTGATTATAGCTCTATCGGGAAAATCATTTTTCACTCTGCACACAGGGCGCGGCGCTCTGTGCGCGGCTTGGACACTGGCCAGCATCGGCTTTGTGAAAGATGGTTCCGAGCCGTATGATCACCTTGCAGCACATAACAACTGTAGAGTAAACCGAGGCACCCCCACCCCCAATCAGACCAACCTGATAGATAAACCATCGATTATTCCACCTCTAAAAACAAACTAATGCTGGTTTATCCCTGCCCCGATGTCGGGGCACGTAGCCTTGCTGTGAGTAATTACGGCAATCAGAGAAGATCAACAATTAGCTGTCAGAGGCAGATGGGGAACCAGTCTTGTCTTTCAGCTCGGCCAGAGACGCTGAGAGACCCTCCATCACCGCTCACACAGCCCATTATGACTTTTCAACCTGGACATCTCACTTACTCACCACAAAGTCCCATTTTAGGCTGAGCAGGAGAAGTGAGGCCCAGTCGGTTGTGTTTGTTGTGACGGTGGTGTGTGTGTGTGTGTGTGTGTGTGTGTGTGTGTGTGTGTGTGTGTGTGTGTGTGTGTGTGTGTGTGTGTGTGTGTGCGCGCATGCGCGTGCGTGTGTGAGAGAGAGAGAGAGAGAGAGAGAGAGAGCGAGAGAGAGAGAGACGCAAGAGGCATTCGACCCTCTCAATGCCTGCGTCAGGGCTGATTTCACCACAATCTGTTTGTTTGGCAATGTTGTGTCTCAGTGAGAAACCAAAATACAGTAGAGAGAGAGAGAGAGAGAGAGAGAGAGAGAGAGAGAGAGAGAGAGAGAGAGAGAGAGAGCAGAGCTGACTGAAACCGCTCTGTCCCACGGTCGGAGCAAGGTGAGCAGAGCTCAGCTCATGTTCTGCATATTAGGGAACGAGGGCTGGAGTCTCGGGCGCTCTGCTGTGGTTACCCTGGGCGCTGTTCATTTAAGGAGCTGGAGCGCCACAAACCCCAGCAATGAGAGGCAACGCCATCGCGCTCGCCAGGGACGCGGCGCGGCGTCGGCCGCGGCCGGACCGCTGATGGATACTTGGCGTTCCGAAGTTGAGCTGCGCGGCGGTTGCTGCCGTAGCCCGGAGACGCCGGTGATTAAATGAGTGACAGTTTTATGGTTTGCCTACTGAATGATCTCTGGCTCCCTGTACCGGACACGCTGCCATTATTCCCTTCAATGGATCGCCCCCCACCCCAGAAGGGGGGATAAAAAAATGGATGTTTTTTGAAAGCGGCCCGATGAAGGTTTATTTCCACCCTTCCATTTGTGGGAGGAAGTCTCCAGACAGGCGAGTGTGTGAAGTTTTAAGAACTTTATGACGGACGGACCGGGTGGGGGGTGGTGGGGGTGGGGTCGGGCGGCTCAGCACTGTAGGCACTGCGAAAGACCGTCCTTAATAAGGAAGGACGTCGACGGTAATAAATCCCGCTTGAGCCGAAGCAGAGCCCTTCACGTCTCCCCGCCGTAGTGTCGGCAGGATAAACACTCCGGTCAGCAGGATCTCCCACACTCTGTTGCTTTACTGTCACTCAGCTGCTCTCCACTCCCTCGCCCCGCTGTGGGAAACCATTCATTTTTCGCCATTAGGTCTGATTTAGTAGCTGACGGCTGAGACGCAGCCTGCCACGGGTTTTTTTTAGGTTTTTTTTTTCATCCTGAGCATGAGAATCTCACGTGGAAAGAAAGCGTTGAGGAGAGAAGTGACTTACGGGCTTTAAATGACGGGCGGGCGAGAGAGCGGAACCGAACGCAGGGACCGCTCAGCGGTTCCTCCGGCTCGGCGCCGTCCGCTGTCTCGGGCGAGCTCTTTCGCCCGTTGACCCCGGCGCTTCGGACCGCTCCGCTTGCCCTCCCTCCCCGGACTGGGATCAGAGGAGGAGAAGAAGAAGAAGAAGAAGAAGCGGACGTGCCGCACCGGACGTCACAGGGTTTGCGAGGGCTCGCTCCAATAACAAACTCTCACTGACCCCGGAGCGGGAAAAAGTCCAATTCAAACGGCGGAGTTTTGCCTCAACGGGGCCATAAAGAACAATCAGAGCCTCTGTGAGCGAAGGCCGATGCTAAAAACCTGAATGGAAGCGCAACATATTCCTGATTAGAGGGAACAAATGAGACAGCAAATTCGCGGCACGAGGATGCACAGGTGTGTGGGCGCGAGCCAACAATTACCATTGCTGTGCAACTCGCCCACAGCAATCATTTTAGCTTTGAGACAATTGCACTCTGTAATGGAGGCCATGCACAGACAGCCCCGTGTCCAGCTGGCGCAGGAGAGACTCGGGAGGGGGTGGTCAAAACGTGTGGAGGTAAATTTGGGTCCCAAAATAACACACACACACACACACACTTGCAGACACACATACGATACCTTTGAGCCTGTGGATGCTGGCCTGCATGGCCACACACACACACATACACACAGACACACACAGACACACACACACACAGACACACACACACACACACACACACACACACACACACACACACACACACCACAAGTACGGCTAAGAAGTCTGGGAAGTCAGCCAGCAGTTTGATTACAACCCTGACCTCTGGAGGGGGCAGACATCCGTGACCCATAAGCGGTCAAACCCACCCGCGCAGCAATCTGACCCCAGCGGAGCACACACACACACACACACACACACACACACACACACATATATGCAGGGATACCAAGATGGACAAAGGCATCCTGTTCTGGGCCGCGACGGTGCCCAGACTCTCGGGTTCTTCGCGGGTGTTGTGTTCAGAGGCAAGCAAAACAACTGGGATGGTCCCTTTGTGATGTGTGAAAGCTCAGGTTTACACTGCGGCTCAGCTTGACCGCACAAAAAAAAGAAAACAAGGGTTAACTAATTTAACGGGAGGGCGAGAATGACAGCTGCGTCCTGGATGGTGGAGGGTGTGTGTGTGTGTGTGTGTGAGTGTGTGTGTGTGTGTGTGTGTGTACATCCATGGCATGTGTGAGAAAGAGAAAGAGGAAACATAAGCACATTTATCTGCTCGTTTGATGCCTGTGGAATTACAGTGACGCCGACAGAAACACAGGTTTTGATTCTGGCAGGGACCACCCGTGCTACACGCACGTGCTGCATGCAGCTCTGTAAAGAACTTGAAAGCCTCTGTCAGATGTGTTTGTGTGTAGCAGCGCACACGCTGCCGTACCTGCAGGCGGTGGACAGCTGGCAGTAGCACCGCTTGATACGCGGGCCCCGGGTGATGTCGGGGCTGCAGAACTCCATGGCTGCCACCGTTCCTGCAGCCAGCTCAGGGGTCTCCAGCAGACGGCTCACCGCCTGCAGATACGCACGCACACACACACACACTGCATGAAAGACACACACATACAGTATGTGTGTCCTTCCGCAGGCATACAAAACTCCTGTGGTTACATGGTATTGCCTTCACATGTACGTCCACAGCTTCTAATACCTGTGCCTTGGTTTAAAAAAAAAAAAAAAAAAAAAAAGTCTCTGAATAGATTAAAATGAAGTGTTTTGAGACGGCGGCAGCCCGCCGCACATTCATCCCCCCCCCCCGGTCACTCCACCTGAATAACGATATCGCGACCGATTCATCACGGCGGTGCTGGAGGGGTGGTGGCGGTGGAGGGTGTTTGAAAGTGCCGATATTAGCAGCAGCTAATGAACAAAAAAAAACAAAGGGGTCGGTGGGATGGGGGGAGACTTCTGTTTTCATTTGGTATTCAGCTGCGTTTCCCGGAATGTGAGTTATCGAGTGTGTCCCAGAGGGAGTGTGTTAAACGCCGGGCGGCCCGGCTTCAGAGAGAAAAACACAGTGTGATGGAGTCGCTGCTGCCTCTGTTGCCTCTCCCTGCCTCCTGCTCCTAGATCTGATACTGGAATGCGTCTGTCATCCCCTGGTGAGGTATAGGGGATATAATGGGGCGTGTGGATGTGGAAGGGTTGGAGGGGTGCTAGTGTGTGCCTATGTGTGCAAAATGGCAAGTCGGAGATTGCGTTTCTGTGTGTGTATGTGTGTGTTGGATTTATATAGACTGAACTGAAAGAACTGAATTCCTGAATTTCCCTGCAGGGATCAATTATATATATACTGTGTGTGTGTGTGTGTGTGTGTGTGTGTGTGTGCGTGTGTGTGTGTGTGTGTGTGTGTGTGTGTGTGTGTGTGTGTACTGTATGACCTTCATGCAAGAAAGTCTTAGTTCAGCCTATATAAATCCATCACACAAATGAAATAGATCAACACAGTTGTCTGTTGCATTCAGAGCACCCCTGCCTGGCCAAAGTGCTGAATGCTGTGGCCTTTTTAAGGCCATAAGTTCATCCCTGTTTGATTAAAATTATTGGCCATATGTTTGAGAGTTTGCTTTGACAAAAACCTCTTCACCTATGCTAACACAAAGCCAAATAAAAAACACTTTGCTGCATATTGCACCTGTAAGGACCACTTTGATTAGGGTGTTTACAATTGATTGATCCCAACTGCATGAACCTGAAAAAGCTTCTGAATTGAGTCACGTACGCGCACCTCCAGCCACGGCTATAAAAAGTAACTCAGACCACGCCAAGTATAATTTAGTCCAATCCGGAAACTCATATTATGAGTTTGACCGCCGTCACCTACATCTCCTTCATTGCTTGTGCTCTGCCTCCATGCCGGCCAGTTGCTCTTCATAGATGTCCACTTGCTGGGCTAAACACTCGGCTGCCACCGTGTCCACGTCCTACATGATAAAGAAGAAAAGCACTGTTGAGGCATCTGAACCATTTTCACAATTTAATATGTCACAGAACCTTCATGCAAAACTATTTGTAACTATTAGTAGGTAGGGACAGTAGGTGGGTAGATAGGTAGGCAGGTCCATGGGTAGGTGGTTATAGGTACAGTAGGCAGGTGGCGCAGGAGGTAGAGCGGGTCGTCCAGCAATCAGAGGGTTCCAGGTTCGATCTCCGGCTCCTCCGGGCAACACGTCGAAGTGCCTTTGAGCAAGACACTGAACCCCCTCACTGCTCTCGTTAAGCAGGTCTGCGCGGTTGCCGCAGCCACCGAGGTGTGAATGGGTGAATGTGAGGCATGTACTGCAAAGCACTTTGGGTAGTCGCAAGATCAGCAAAGCGCAATATAAAATGCAGCCCATTTACCATTCAGATACTAGGCAGGTAGATACTCCAGCACACCGTGGCTTGAAAAGTACCGTGTCATCCTCCATTTTGCCCTCAATATCCATCGCAGCACCATCCCCAGTTGTCACTGAACAGCAAATGGACACCCCGCTGCAGAGGAAGAAGAACACAAAGAGCTTGTGCTGATCGGAAACAAAATCCTTGTCCACCGTTCCACTCACCGAAAAGGGTCTTTAACTCATCTACCGATTTTGATGTGCCTGAGTAACTGGTGAGGTGCTGGCAAGCCACGGTTACAGCGGCTTGCCAGCGTTTAGACGATTCCAAAAAGGGCTTCAGTGGTAAAACCCTGGAGCGTCACTTCAGTGTCGGGGTTTCTAATAGACAACAATCTGCAGAGTCGGAAGCCCAGTGCGTGCCCTCTCTGTTCAACCTGGAGATATACTGCACGGACGGAGGGATCCGGAATACAATCAATAACCATGCTTTCCTTTTTACCAGATCTCGGAGGCCAGCCTACCGTTCCTCAGGCCCCAATTCAGAGTTAGTGCAGGCCTCCTCAATCAGAGGTTTTGGGGTAATGTCAAGTCTGCTCCAGTCTCCTTTTTTCCCCCCTTTTTTCGTCTACCTCCCTGCCTGTTCCCCCCACCAAGCCCCATCACCCTCCAGCTGCTTTGTGTTCAGAACCGCATAACTCAGCACGTTACGGGGCCGCATTACCGCCGTTGTTACATCTGCATGAGAGAAATTAAGGCCCGGGTTAAACGATGAGGAGTGATTGAAACAGCGCCTGTCGCGTTTGGCTTGGCCGGGACTCAACAGGGTTTTTGGCCCATGTGTGGGTGCGCTTCCTGGGACTATAGGCCAAGAGCTGAGATTGCACCATGGTCGGCCACCCAGACAGTGAGAACAGTGGTGATAATCACCCTTGGAGAGGAGAAAAAGAGAGAGAGAGAGCCAGGCAGAGCCATTGCTGGCGTGAGTGAAGACGTTCGGTGAAGAAGGGCCCGACTGCGGCGAGAAGAGGCATGACCACACTGCCATCTAGTGCTAGGAGTACATAATCACCATCCCAGTCAGTGATTCCTGCAGAGTTCAGCAACCACCATCAGGTATTTGCCAGGCCCCGGTTGGTAATTGATGAAACTAAAATGTTGTGTTCATGGATATTTGACATTGCCTCCAATAGGATTTCCTTTCCAATTATTCTGTACTGACATAATGTGCTATCTTTCCTAAATTGGGCACAAAGGCTATTACGAAGGAGAAACATTTTATCCGTCTCACAGGTGCGAATGCACTTAGAGCGCACTCATGCACGTGAAGAAAAAAAAAAAAATAGTAAATGATTGCGGTAGGAATTATAAGACCACCATCGGGCGACATGGCTCATGTAGATACACATTCATTCAAACAACCAACACATTTTCACATACGCACATATGCAAAAACAACAGACACAACAAAATGAATTTCCACATGATAAAGCGCTTTACCCACTCCTCTCGCAGTCTCTTCACCACAGCATCCAGGCCGCAGTCAGACCCTAACCCTAACCCTAACACCACAGTGGTGGAGGTGTTGTAAGACACCCGTTTGCAAGACCCAAAAAGAGGAAGAGATTCATTCTCCTTCTCCAAAATAACGAGCCTACATAGTACAGGCACCGTCTCAATATATAGTACAATAGGGGAACAGAAGTATGCAGGTACTTTATCATTCACTATGGCCAAACAGTGGCGGTAAATGAGTCATAACATTTTCAAGCCTCACCAGTTCAATGAGTCTGACCAGGCGATCACTGAGGGAAGCGATGGCAGTTCGGTCTTGGTCAAATCTGCTCAGACCCTCCTTGCCTTGGCAGCCAAGAAGTCTAACTTGTCAGGGTCGCACTCGTGAACCGCTGCACTCCTGTGTAAAGGGGACAATGAACAAAGGGCACCTTCCATATGCACCGAACCCACGGGAGATATTTAACCCACCTTCAAGGCTCGCCTTGAAGCCATGCGTACCAGCATAAAATGTCATATTTTCCCACTAAAGTCCCACTATTGCGTGCATGTTTAAGCCAGATCAAGAGCAAGTACAATCTCTTGACTATCACCAACCACCAGCAGATCATCTGGACATTATTGCCAAACCCTTCTCATGTCCAGGAAAACGAACAACACTGATCACGACGTCATATTTTACCATGAGTACAAAAGGCATTTGTCATAATCAAACTTTCCTCTCAGACGAAAAAGACATGAAGAATTAATACTGAAATCTCAAATCTTTGGATCCACCACACACAACACTTGTTCATAGTTAGTCGCAAATGGTATCCTTTAACTTCACATAGTGATTGAAATAACTTAATTAAAATCTCCCTGTGCCTAGAGAGTCTCACTGACCTGCAGGGGCACAGTAATGTTCTGCAAGCTGCACACCAGACGCTCCATTTCACCTCCAACGCTGCTCCTCAAACAACTTGCGGTGAGAAGAAACCCTCAGCATTGCCATTTATTCCAGACTCTTACACGTTAAGTTACAGGCTATGCAAGCGGGGACACAGTCCGGGTTACCGCATCTGGGTTTTTATATTTATGGGGGGGTGTCGGCGGAGGAATTTTGCATCGATGTGAGGGATATCTCATGGGCCGCTGACCGGACTTACTATAGGGCCAACATCAGTGGTGCAATATTTCACATATGAATGCAAAGTTTGTTATGACGACAATGTAGTCGTGTTTTTTGTTCTTTACACAAACAAAATCTAAAAATAAAAATCAGCATCGCGTCTTACAAACTGGCTGGACAGCCGTTCAATAAAATCAGTGTGACACGACATGACACAAAAATGAATTTGTACATAGATTTTATTCCTGTTAAATAAATTAGAAGTAACAAAAACAAAAATCTGAAAACAAGTTGAAAAAGATGTACGATTTCTTTCCATTGCCAACGTACCATAATTATTCAAACGAAAGCTAAAGGCAGAAAGCGCAGCGAATAGCCAAATACTGTATAAACACAACACCACATGAACACGACATTTGGTACTGAGGCATTGCACAACATTTAGAATCAGCATCAATTCTGATAGAAGTTATTATGCTTGATCAGAAGAGGCTAGTTATCCTAACATGTCTGAAGGTCACGAAACAGTCTTGCATACTTGGTGTGAACGTAGCACAATCGTACGTCACAAGGAACCATTCCCTCTGGCCAACATAGCGATTAAAGCAAGCTCTTAAAAGTAAACACAGATTCATGCATAGTCCATCTGCTGAACAGTGTGTGGCTGGTAATGAAACAAGAAACACAACAAGAATGGATCGACTCAGAACCTACAGGCGCATCCTAACTGATCCATGATTGTCTGCGAAGCCATTTTCTGAGCCAGAAATTCAGTAGTGTATGAGAAGAAAATCACTTTTAAAACAATAAAAATAGGTGGATGGCAGGAAATTATTGTGGGTAGGGAAACAATTCTGAATAGTCTTAGGTAAAACTGTTGGGGTGCCAGTATTAGTAATAACCCCTTGATCCAAGATTAACTGATATGCTGAAGAACTGATAGGTGCATCGTAGAGAGAAGAAAAAAAAAAAAAAAAAGATTTGGGTGATAATTTGTCAAACAATGAGCATACAAATCTCTTATATTCTATTTGGGGGGGAAAAAACAGTCAATTAAAACAACAGACGCAACAGGGGTCTATTGATAATTTAATTTAGTGAATTTAACCTGACAAATATGCAGGTCTAAGAGCACATCCCAAAAATACTTAAGGAATCGACTGATACAAAATTCAGGCTTCAGACACGGGCAGAACAAATGAAAGGAAATAATGCGTAAACACAGCGACACTGAAACGTAAATGTGCACCACCACAGTAAGAGCAAACAGCAGACCGTTAAAAAAATAAAAAATAAAATAATAACATTAACATCAGGGACGAGATCACTACTGTACATAAACCAGTTAAGACATAAAAAAAACACCGAGGGCGGGGGGGACTCTTTACTCTGTTAGTTCAAAAGTTTAGTGTGTTGAAAACTTGGTTTTTAACTTCTAAGCAAGTTATGGGCAATACTTGATGTAGCTACGCAGAGTAATAGAAAACGTCCACAACTCTGATATTTATACAACCTATAAAAAAAAACAAAAAAAAAAAAAAAAAAAAAAAAAAACATTGAGACACACATGACACCCATAGGATTTCAAACAACCTCTTCAAATAAAAGACGGGGGGAGGGATGGGGAAACGTGACGCAAAGCTTGTTGAAGAGAAAAGAATAAATAAGTTAAATCACAGTGGATATGCACACTTGTTGCACATCTGTTTATATTGCCCCGAATGCGCGACTGCTCCGATTGTCATCTTTACCGACGCTTCATCCTACTCTGTGAGACAGCCGCGGTCAAACATCCCGTTTTTTTGTTATTCCCATGATGCAGTTAAAACTCCAGGCTGACTTCAAACCTCTGTTTCCTGGGAAGGGAGATCCAGGTGACTACCTCCGCGTTTGGTTTCCCTCGTGTAAAGGAGTCATTTGCTCATCCGTTCTTACATTCATGTCCTTCACCATTAGGGGGGGGGGGGGTTCATTTGGCATGAGCATCCACGAAAAGAAAAGGGGGGGAAAAAAAAAAAAAAAAAAAAAAAAGTTTTGCTGAAAGGAGGGACATTACAACCTCGAAGCACAGGGTCCGTTTGGTCAGCGGGAAGTGCAAAGGCATCAGCTCAAGCCGTTCTCTGCTGCCGCCACACTCCCGGTAAAGATGAGGCTGTGAAGTGACGACTGGAGGTCCAAACACCTCCACTTGTTCCCAACAAAATGACAAAAGCTAAGTGTGTAAATGTGTAGTTTAAGGAGCCGGCGATGCCATTTGACTTTCCTCGGTGAACCGCGACCTCGGTTACTCTTCGTCGCTTCCCATGAGGAAGCCCAGGATGAAGTCGATGGCCCTCTGCCGGTCCTGGGGCGTCTGCCTGGCAACCAGGTTGGGCGGGGGCCGTACGAGAAGGCTGGCAAAGAGGTTCGCTGAAAATGAAAAGGGAAAAGCAGAACAGTTTTGTTTTTTTTTATTTAAAGGAAAAACATGGGACTCTTAACACTCATCGACCGGGACATTTCTCAAAGCTACTTGTGAAATCCAGATCAAAATAAACCTGCACATTCTGTCCGTCTCTCGTTAAGTCAGCATACCTTTTCAAGCCACGTATATGATCCAAGCTGTAAGTTAGAGCTTCCTGCAGCGCAAAAACTTACGGACAAGGGCCGACGCTGAGATGACCGTGCCCATACGCTGCATTCACATCATAAGGAAGTTACTATGATTACCACCTCACAAATGAGGAAATACCACCGAGGTGAAATAGTTGTATATTTTTTACTGTCGGCTCTGCAAGAGCAGCAAAATCATTTAAGACGTTAATTCATTTATTTGATTTTTGATTTTATCTGCCCGACAAAAAATATCCACGGGCCAAAATGCAGCGGCCGGCCCAGTCGTTACGAGACGGTGATCTCCGTTAGATATGAGACGAGCTGAGGTGTACCTATGAGGCTGACGGTCAAGTTGTTGTGATGGCAATGCTTGAGCAGCTCCCGCAGGAAGGCCATCAGGTAGCGGAACACATTGCGGTGAGCGCGAGGCAACTGGGAGATGAGCTGGCAATCACAGAGAGCGGAGACAAAGCTGAGGAGGCTCTACGGTGCAATGCTTTGAGGCGGCTAAAATATTCATTTTAAAACGTTGCACTTCTTACTCTTGGGTTTCTAAGCACAGCGTCTAGATTTGGTAAATACCCCAACATCGAGGATTTGTGATGTTTTGAGGATGAGTATCGGTGCTTTTCATGACATTTATTCAGAAACAATCCTCAGTCATGTGGATATTACTACAAGGAGGTGGAAGCATTTATTATAATGCTTCCATTATATTATAACAGTCTGAAGTTCAGAAAACCGTTTTAATGTACAGTACACTCCCTGTAAAGCAACAATAAAGATGTTCTGAGATTGTCACACCACAGAAAAATGTGTTGTTGGCCACCCTGCCATATTTGTATGACTAAAAAGCATATGAACTTAGAATGTGCTTAGAAACAAATCTCGGAATTGACTTCACAGGGACTTTAAAGGATCCATATTATGCTCCTTTTCAACAAGTTGATATAAGTCTCCGGGGTCCCCAAAGCATGTCTTTGAAGTTTTTTTGCTGGAAAAACCACAGATTATGCATTCTAGCCATTCTAACATGCCTCTATAACCCTCTTGTTCAGTCTGTTTCAGTGTGTCTTTCGCTTTAAATGTAGTGAAAACCACAGTTTTTATTGGGTTTGGTCGAAGAAACAGCACAGAGCAGCCTACCGTTAATAGTACAACCAACCCCCCCCTTTTTATTTTTTAGAAAAGTCAAAAATACGGGCATTCTACAGGAAAATATTTGAATGGGAGGACAGTGGCAGAGAAGGGTAAAATACAGGAGAATCCAGAGTAAAACAGGAGGATTGACAGGTATGCCTCAGCTATTAGGGTTAGCTAGTGCTAAAGAGCACAAGACACACACAGCACAATTATTTTTTTGAAATACTTACATTTCCCCCGTCTGCAGTTTTGTCAAACAGTTGGCATGAATTCCTCTTTCTTTTAAAAGATTTGTGCTGGTCTGTGCAGCCAAAAACAGAGCAGGTCCCACGCTTAGCTTAGCTTGGACTTAACGCTAGTGGCCTGGCGCTACCATACGGTCTCATTCTAACGAGGCCCCAAGTGACGTAGGAAGGGGACGTAAATCTGAACGGGTTGTTGAACACGTTTTCTGACAAAGGGTTTGACTGGGTTGTCTTATTTCACAGTTGGTGTGAACTGAAAAAGTCAGTTTTCCATGATAGGTCCCCTTTAAACCAACATTTAACTGTTAATTCTTGAGCTTCTACGGAATTTTGCGAAGGAAAAATAAGTGAGCAACTGAACCACGCGGCGCACCCTAGGACTCTCCGTACGGCTTTGCGTTGCATGAGCGGGAGCACTGCACCTGTTTGCAGAGGCGGGTGTCATGGGTGCTTTCCAAGCAGCGCTGGTAGAGCTCGTAGCACACCACGGGCTCCGGCAAGGCCTCCAGGAAGATCAGCAGAGCCTCGGCCACAGAGTGGTTACAACCAGCTGCGCGCGCAGTCAAGGACGACGACCGGGCAAAATGCGGGGTCCTACGTTTTGGCTACGAGGCCGTGCGTGTGTCGTATATACGTATATACCTGCGAGTTTGTTTCATGGTTCACTTCGACATCAATCATATATCAGGTCTCTTCTGTGTTTCATGGGGTGGATACCACACCAGCACCGTATGTATTCATTTATGTGTGCTAAATGCCCTTCTATGTGTGCTAAAGGTGGTGCCCAGGTGGTGATGATGATGACGATGACGATGCCCTGTGTGAACAAGGATACGTATGGAGTCTGGAATGCTTGTGTCCAGGCAGTCGAAAATACTTTGCAGCTCCTCTTGTAGTCCCGGAGTCTGGAACAAGTCCTCCTAAATGAAGTGCATCTTTGTATCAGAGGGAGCATCTGTACAGAATATCTTGATTGTTCATCACTGCTCACTTCACAAGATCACTTCACTTCACTTTAATAAAATAAAATAAAATAAATAATAATAAAAAACAAAAACGCCTTTCTGGATATTTTTGCCATAACCATAAAACTGTGAGATATTGTAGTGAACCCCAACACCTCCCAAAAGAAAAGCTTAATTCACTCTTAATTAGGCCCACACCTCTTAATTACAAAAGCGATGCTCTATTTGAGATTTATAGTAGGTGTACTTTATAACAGTGGAATGTGTATTTTTTGTCATTTTAACTCGTCATAAAGGCTTAAGATGTATGACAAAGTAACTTATTTCAAGGAGCTAGGCTAGTTGATCCCCTCAGCAGCCTTACATTGAGCTAACACAGTTAACATGCAGGACCGGAGCATCCTTTCCTTAACCACCCACACCCGTCTAACCTGCTGACAGGACTGCGTGAAGAGGTGGTTGACCAGAAGCCAGACCTCCTTGGGGATTTTCAGAGGCTTCTCTTCAGTACCAGCACCGTCCACCATCAGGAAGTTCATCTTGGATGTCTCCTAATGGGAGACAACAAGCTTGTTTTAGAACGGAAGATGGAATATTCCTCAGTATAAACAACACACCAAACGCCATTCCTGTTCATTAAGTGCAGGTGCAAAATGTATACATTCATAATGCTTATGCATGGGCGCTATCTATTATTGTGAGATCTTATCAACGCAGGATTTACATTTTATTATATATATTTTTTTAAAACACAGAGATGGGGAAAATTATGTATGATCATTCATAGCCTTTCACTGGTAGCGCATATAGAATGTTTTGGTTGAAATTAATGATTGCAAGAAATATGAGTGGACCATTTGATACCATCATGCAATTGAATAGGATGAACCTCGGTTGCATTCTGGCATGCACATTTGAATATATAAGTGCATATTAGGATATATTTCAATATTGTCTCTGATTACCACAATAATAATTAGTTTCCATATACTCCCAGCAATAAATGTATGTGTCAGAATCAGTTTGTGGCAAAGTTGGAGCAGCGGGTCCTAGATTAACTCTGGGATTGTGAGACTTAGCAGAGCTGCACGTGACATTCTTTATGTCTCCCTGGGAACTCTAGAGAAGAGTGTTGAGGGAAAAATGAGTTTTGTCTTCATGTAGCGGGCAGATTAACCTCACCGATCATTGCGGAAGAATTTCCTTAACAGTGTGAAAATAACCCCTGGATGGAAGCCAAATATCTAAGCGGGACAAAAGCGAAGTGGGCTTGAATGCAAGACTTGACAGCCTGCACAGCCCAGTGGACAAGAAAAAGACCAGGGTGATATTCTGCGCTTGGGCGGCTATTCAAAGTCACTCTTCAAAAAGGGCATAACAACAAAAAAAGAAGAAAAGATAAATACATTCTGTACTATGATGGAATGAAGCCTCTCGGAAAGACACATTGGATTTGGTGCATTACATACACTACTCACAAAAACTTAGGGATATTCGGCTTTCGGGTGATATTTCAGGATGAACCTGAAATGCACTATAACCTTTACAGGTGAACTTAATTTGACCTTCTCTAAACTTTTGAATGCACATGTCCAACTGTTCAATGTTTCAGTACTTTTTGCACAACTTGCTGTTCTCTAACAACGAGCTGAACGGCAAAATTCACAACAGGTGTTTGATCCATGAATCGACCAATACATTTCCTGGTTCAATTAGAATTGGTATTTAAACAGTCCTCTTCATCATGCTGTTCACATTTTGACATCATGAGACCAAGACGACACCTAACAACTGATCAACAGTAACTCGCCATTACGAGGCTTCAAACAGGATGTTCTCAGAGGGAAGTGGCCACTGAGCTTAGAGTGTCACAGAGTGTCATCAGCAGGTTGCAACAGAGATATAGAGAGACTGGAAGAGTCACAGAAAGGCATAGAAGTGGACATCCGTTGGCCACATCCCACACTGATGAGCCCTTCATTGTGAACAGTGCCCTGCGGAACCGGATGATGAATGCCACTCAACTCCAGGCACATTTAGGGGAGGTGAGAGGCACCCAAGTGTCACGTCAGACCATTTGAAACCGCTTCCATCAGCGTGGTCTGCGTGCTAGACGACCTGCAAGGGTACCTGACCACACCACCAGGCACAGGCATCATCGTCTTGCACGGGCCAGGGAGCATTTACGCCGCCAACGATGTTGGAGACGTCAAGGAGAGCGCTATGCATCAGCCACTGTTGTCACCAGACGAGCCTTTGGTGGTGATGGTGGTGTTACAGTTTGGGCAGGTGTGTCTAGTCAATACAGAACAGCCCTTCACTTTGTGAATGGTACAGTGACAAGCCCATTCTACCTGAATAACATCATTAATCCAGTCATTGTGCCCCTGCATGAACAAAACAGGCCTAAGTTCATCTTCATGGACGACAATGCTCCAGCTCATGGAGGTGGCATCATTAGGGAACGGCTGCTGGAGACTGGGGCACCTCAAATGGAGTGGCCTGCACTTTCTCCAGACCTGAATCCCATAGAAAACCTATGGGATCAGCTGAGTCGCCGTGTAGAGGCTCATAACTCTGTACCCCAGAACCTCAATGACCTGAGGGCCGCCCTTCAAGAAGAGTGGGGGGCCAGGCCTCAGCAGACAATGAGTCGACTTGTGAACAGCATGAGACGTGGTTGTCAAGCTGTAATTGATGCTCAAGGGCACATGACAAGTTATTGAGACATTGACATTTTTTGTTGTGGTATACCCACCACTGTTGTTGGCTTTTGTTTCAATAAATAGTTTAAGATGAGGAAATCACCATTGCATGCTTCTACTTAAATGCCATACTTTCATGATATAATATCACTGTAGCGTGAACTTTTTACATTTTCCATAAATTTCACCCGAAAGCCAAATATCCCTAACCTTTTGTGAGTAGTGTATGTATTAAAGCGCTACATTAAGACAAACCAAGGTCCATTTCAAAGGTTTCCATTGGGCACCGAAGATGTGCACCGATGCAGCCATCTTAGGTTCACTGGCCGAGAAGTGGACGAGTTGGGAAAGGCAGCAGAGGATTCAGCAGCCATTTTTTCCTCACGATTGTTTGTGATGTGTGTGAAGATGGCCCCACAGTAAGGGTGACTTACTGTCAAATGAGATTTGTGTTTGTAATGTTAACAGAAATGGTGTCCAATCTGGTCATAAATGGACCAGGTATAATTCGAGGGGTGATACAAACACACATTTGTAAAAATCTCTCAGTTGCGTTGTTGCACATATCACAGTATGTGGGTTAGGGTTGTCACCTTTAAAGGTGAAGATTATATATAAAGTCTCTTTATAGTCTCTCTCTATCTTTTTACGAAGAACAAATATGAATAAAGCCTTACACTTGTAACAAATTCCTTGCACAATTAATCTAATGAGTATGTCGTAAAACAATTATCAATGGAAACCAAATTGATGGATATGCAAATATAAATTCGCTTTTAAACCTCATCCACAAGGCGTGCTTCTATCTGCTCCATTTCCTTTTCCGTTTTCGAACCCGCCACACGACAGGAAGTTGAACAATTTCAAACCAATCAGCGTGTTTGGCGTGCGGGAGTGTGCAACTCTTTGTTGTGATTTGGGAGTTGTGCTCCTTTGCGAGCCTCTTCGAACTACGGTAACGCAAAACACCCTTCGCTGCGAAGGTTCCGCAGAGACCTTCACGTGTATCTTCACAGAAGCATAAACCAGGCTTGAGTGTAGACATTTTACCTTCTCCGCATAGCTGTCCTCTCCCTGAGCACCAATCAGCCCGCAACCAGAGTGAAGCGTTGGAAAGTAATGATGGAGGAAGAGAGAGGCAATGGAGGAAAACAAGGAATGGAAGATAAGAAAAGATAGGGCTGCAGGAAAACGGAGATCTGAAGAGTAATAACATTAGGGCATGCTTGCAATACAATAAAAGTTAAACAAAAGCAAAATACTAAGTATTCAAGCAGGGTGATTGAATGGTAAAGGTAGGAATGAGATTGTTTGTCACTTTAAGAAAAGCACCCAATTTCAGAGCAGAGTTACAGATAGAAAGCCACAAGTGAAGCTATGGAAGCAGACAGAGAAGTATGGAGACTGGATCTATTTATACCAAACAAGCCAGAGCGCGTTTGGCCTGACCTTAGTCAGTTTTCCCAACCCTTCAGAGAGTGGCTCCTACAGATTTGCTGCCACTTACTCATTCCTCTGTTCGTTCTTCAGGAAGGCATACATAGGTTGAAGCATTTTATGCGCTTCCTAAATATAGTTGACCCAGAGGGTGAGCAAGTCTCATCACGTCAACTCCTCAGGTTTCAGGATCAGTTAGATCCCAATCCGAACTACTGCTCCAGGTTTTACTTCCCATGATTAAGAGTGCTAGTTTAAAGTCCCATCCTTAAAAAATGTCCTATACATTTCCAATTCCACAATTTTTTTTTTTTTAATAATTTGATATCATCAGCAGTCTATTCAACATATTGTTGTTTTTCTCAGAGAGGAACAAATTTCACATTCTTCCCAGAACTAGAGGACACAATCAACAAAGCATTTGGAAACCCCTCTATAGAATAAGACGGCACCTTTAAGAAAATCTAGGCCAAGCAAAAAGTCTCCACCATTACCAAGTCAGTATTTTATCTATCTATCTATCTATCTATCTATCTATCTATATAATTTTTATTCACAGCACAGCACTCCCATCACGTGTGTGAGCCTCTCTCACCAGGTCGATGAGCTTGGTGATGGGGATCTCTCTGATGGGCTTCTTCATGCGGCACAGCGTCTCCAGTGAGGTGCCGAAGCAGCTGGGCAGGTAGTTGCCAGAGATGGTGATGAAGAAGTCCTTGCCCCGGTCCAGGTGGAGGACCAGGATGTCTTCCATGGAGTCCTCCCCGGAGTTCAACAGCGTGACCGAGTCTTTGCTGACGTAAACCTCCAGGTAGATCTCAAGATTCTCACCTACCAGAGGAGATTAAAAAAATGCCTTTTTAGCAACGTTGAGCCCCCATCAGCAGTTTCTTGAATGTGTCTATGTTCTTGAATGTGTATGTTTCTAGAAACTTCCCATCGTTTTTTGACGATGACTTTGCAAAAGCTTACTGATTGACTTCAATAATAATATACACACACAAAATACAGTACACGAATAGGAAAGGCGGATGGTACAAGATATTTAACCATTGCACAACTCAAAATGTATATAAGTGGAACAGGCTGTTGCAACAAAACACTCACTAGGCTCCAAGAAGCCATCGCTAGGTTCAGCACGGAGCCAACTCTTGCAATACTGCGTGTCGTTGAGTTTAGGGATGAAGGCAAAGTGACAGGGGACCTGCCCATCATTTGTTATCACAAAACGCTCCCTCTGAAGCTGGCGGAACTTCACATTCTCAAATTTAAACTGCAAGAGAAAAGAGAGCAGTAGAGAAATGAACACTGTTCAGTCACCGGGAAAACAATAAGACTTCCCCAGGTTTATGAACAGGGTTAAGGAGACCAAAGAGACCACTGTCTTCTTCTGACCTCTGTCCTGGTGAGAGAGAGAGACGGGAGGAAGTCGTTCTCCATCCTGTCCATCTTGCGCACAATCTCCTCGAAGACCTTCTTATGCCGCTGATCGTTCACCACCTTAACCTGCCACAGACAAACCCATAAACACAACAATGTCCGTGCCTTTAACCCTTATTTACAATAGGGCGATTGTGCCACTGCTCACCCCGACGGTGAAGAGGGAGCTGACAGGTTTGTGGTCACTGGTCTGCAGCTTCATGTGACTTCGATAGTGGAGCTGCTTGACGTTGCTTCCCCTCCACAGGATGCGGTCACACCACGCAGGCACACGGCACTTCCCACTGCAAGACAGCAAACACACATGCTGCATCCTCAATCACACATTTACATCTACAGGTAAGTATAAAGTGAGGTGGGTTCATCTAGAATAGGCCTTGGCCCCAACAGGAAGACAAGTTTAGGTTCAGCAGTAGTCTTAGCGTTTTATAACATCAGAAATGTTAAGTCTGATGCATAAGAGCCTGACAACTTTTAACAGAAGGAAATATAAGGATTAGGGCTGCCCCCGACTAAAGATTTCCTGAGTCGACTATTAGTCGTCAGTTCAAGCCATTACTCGACTTATCGCCACACCTTTACGTAATTAGTTTAATTACTTAAATATATGTTTTTGGGGCATCAGAAATTGGTTAGAGTTCCAGGACTGAGAAAGAATGTTACAACTAACATTGTTTATAATGTACTACGTTACAAAAAACATACAAAAACTAATAACCAGCCTTCAAAATATAAATTATTTTACGAGCTCTGCGCGAACCAAGCGAGCCGCCTGTTAATTACACGGGTTAAACATTACATTGGTTAAACTTATTAGGCCCTATTACAGCAGACCACACACACACACACACACACACACACACACACACACACACACACACACACACACACACACACACACACACACACACACACACACACACACACACACACACACACACACACACACACGGTCCAAACTGAGTTAAGGGACTTTAAGGCATAACATTAGTCAGACTAAATTGAAGTAATTTGAAAAGACATTAAGGACCTAAGTTGGGTCATGGTTATTTTTGGAAATGCTTCCGTTCAGCACTTCCGTCTAGAACTTCAATATGGACACCAAGAGAGAATCACCTCAGCATCAAGCACAGCAAGTAAATATCAATTCATGGCTGAAGATAATTTGTGTGAATATTTGTGTGAATAGTCGTTACTTTACCTGGAATCCCATCGATCTGTTTTGGCATCGTATTTATAGGTTGGGATGAAGTCGATATCTCCCTCCATGAAGTCTGTGAAGGCCCTCTTAGTCTGCCTCTGGATGTTGAGCTGCAAATAAACCCTCTTTGTCTTTATTTTGTGGTCACGATTAAAAATAAATAAAAAGTGAAGGATATGGAGAGCAGATGTCAGACAGTATCTATATAATACATGTTTATAAAGCAGCTTCCCATTATTTTTGGTCTCTGCGTGACACGGCTCTGCCAAGAATAGCGCTACTCTGCTTTTTTCAATATGGATTTACAGAAGTTATATCTGGGAGTTCCTCAGCACAACCAGACTCTAACTTGTGCGTTACTGAGCAGACTCGAATGAGTTGGAGCATTAATGCCATGCTCAAGGGCACATCCAATCATATGCATGTAGACATAAAGGGAATAATACAGATTGGTTTCTCTGTTGTGTTTTTGTACTGGTAGAAGGGCAATTTTGCCTGTTAAAAAGTCATGTTTTAAATGAGTCAGTAATGTGGAAAGCTGCTGAGGACAGAGTTAAGAAGATGTGATTTGGGGCATTAATATGGCTCAAGTTGTTACTCTATAATTTCAGCTAATTCTCAGACAGGTTGCAGTGCTATATTGTTATAAAATACACTCTCCGTAACAGAGAATGTTAAAGTTTAACAAATAAATTGGCCCGTTGGAAGTCGCTATGGTTACAAAATGCATCTGTTCCTCAACAGACCGTTACTCACACTGTTGATGTCTGGAACAACCCTTTCCATCAGTCAAACAGCACCGATAATCATCACGATTTTGTAACTTATATCTTGGTTCAGTCAACTTTGACGTTCAGCAGACAACTTTACTTGGCATCTGCTAAGTCATTTGGTGTTAATAATTTCCACTGGGCTGGGTATGGCCACTTCCAATGCTAGTAGCAAGTGAAAGTTAATATTCTACCACATGCGGCTTCAAGCCCCACACTGAACTCCCTCACCTGGTCGTACTCCTGAAGCTTTTTCAGCTCATTCTGAGCTATGAGCTGTTTGACCTCAGCAGCATCGTACACAAAGAGTCTGTAGTTCAAATCCCCCAGCCAGATGACAACACTGGAAGACAGAATAGTAATACCTTGCTGTTCAATAGCTTTATAAGCAATAAAAAGCTAAATTGACTTGACATGCCTGTAATTAGGAGAAACCGTAAGCCAGAAACAAATTGATTATTCAAAATAATTTTTAAAGGGATATTAACAACTTTACAAGAATACAGAATGTTCTAAAAAAAGTATGTTTAACAAATAAACTATAGCTTTTAATTAGGTTGAGTTGTCATTTGTATCAAACAGACTTTGGAAAAAACAGTATTCACCATATTTTATTATTATTGTTGTTATTATTATTATTATTATTGAGGAGACATAATAGACAGGGTTTCCCCAAGTTTATTGCAAGCCCGGTGGCCTACCGGGTTTGAGTTCACCCCTTCGCCAGGCCTAAGCATCTTCGTTCTTTAAAAAAAATAAATAATAATTTACGGTCGTTTTTTTTTTTTGTTTTTTTGTTTTTTTAATCAAAATATCAACATTGATTTCCACACTTCGGTGCCTCATTTTGGTGCCACACCCGAGCTGCCGATTGAAATATCCACCCTCCGGTGCTCCAAAACCGCCACCCGCGCCTTCACTAAACATTATGGTTCAGAGTGTGCCGCTTGAAATCCTCTGTATTGCTCTGTATGACGCACGATGCATCTATGCAATACAAAACTAAAATGCCAATTTGCGAAGGAGAACTTCCGATATCTACTCCCTCTGTTTTGCCTCGTCACTGGTTTAGTGATGGCGACAGAGTCAAGCAACCTCCCTTGAAGTAGTTTTCGTCATTGTTGCAGACAATTTCCTGTTGTTGAGATCATGGACTCACTCATGTTTGACGATGTTGAGTGGGGGGTAGTCCAGCAGGTGGAAGGTCATGCGGGCACATATGTCTTTGTAGTCCTGGTTGCGGCGCTCAAAGTCCTCCACGTGCGCCGCAAGGTGAGAGTTGACGAAGCAGAAACTAGTGTTGTGGAAAACAAACCTCACTGCTACACCTCCTTTGTTGCCCTGGGAGAAAAAAAACAAACATTTTTTTTTTTCTTAAATCAAGCACCCATATGATGATCAGGGCAGTCAGGATTACAACATTTTAGTTGACATTTAATTGTTATTCAAATAATTTCATTAAAAAAAATTCAATGGTCTTATTTGTTAATTTTATGCCACTTTAAGTGCATAAGCCTATACAAATAGACATCTATCTTATGGAGAAGAGTCATTTATTGACATTGGAACATAACAATTTGGGTAGAACGCTAATTTGCCTGAAACCAAATGATGAAAATGCAACTAATTTTCATGTTATTTGATAGATAAGATAAAGGTACTTTATTGAGTCCCAAATGGAAATTACAGAAATTACAGATGTGTTGCATTTGTTTAAAATTCCCCTAAAGTGTGGATAGAAACATATGAATGGGGAATGTAACAATTCTACAATATTACAGGAAATAATTATAATAATAATATATCCATAAAGAGATCACAGGCGATGAATTTAAAATTGTGACAGCTTTAATGATGACTCTCACAAGCCGCACAAATCATCCTCCTGCTTTCACCGTTAAGACTGAGTTCGACCGTACCATTTTGCCCATGATTCCAGTGCCCACATGCTCTGCCGCAACTTCCTTGATGTGATTCTTGTGTTGCTTGTTGACAAACACCACCAGCATCATTCCAACTAGCCGGATTATCCGGACCTGAAGGTAAACGGAGACAGGAAACCATTGAATGCAGCATCATACACTGTTACACTGGACTGCGTGCCAGCGACATGCATGGTTTCCTACTCACCCGTTCATACTTGGCCTTCGGGTGCAGGCTCCTCTCGACGGCATCCACCCACTGCTGCTCCTTAGAGGAGTCCAGGTAGAAGAAAGCTTCGGTGCTCAGGTCCAGCTCCTGAAAACTGCAGTCATGAAGCACATAAACTAGTAAGATTAAAACCCATAAAGAGGGTCAGAAACTCTTAATTGCATTGGGTTGGCGTGTCTATAAACATCCACAACATCCATGGAAGAACTACAGGAGGCCTACAAGGACTGCGGTGGCGGTGGTGGTGGTCATGGGGGTAGGGGTGGCTGTCTAAGCTGAAACAAATACGTTTCCCTGTTTACCATAGTACACTTGGCTATCGTACGTGAAGACGGCATTTCAGAGAGCACAACTGACTTCTTAGTATCTGCACAGAGGACATTTTGGATGACTTAACTTTCATAATTTTGTCAGAGTGTAATATTTAATTGTACTTGTATGAGACAGAGTGCAGCCTAGGAAAAATGGAAAGTAGTTTTCGTAGACCACTAGCAGATGCTGGATGTCCACATTCCTATCAAAAAGTCTGTAATAAACAGAAAATAAAATGGTGAGAAGCACATTAAAAAGCATTTTTTCAAATGAAAACTGCCTCACTGACCCCAGTGCATAGACATCGGGTGGTTCAGGGTTGCAGCAGAGCCAGGAATCGAGGCTCGAGTCCGGAGACTGGCCGTTCACGTTCCACGTACCCGTGAAGAGCCTGGAACGACATAAAGCACTAGTCAGGATTCATACTATGGCTTGTGAATAAATATTCTAATTTAGGATGGTGCATATTGAAACACAAATTGAGAATGTATGGGTGAAGTATGAAATTGTCTATTTCAATCACCTGCCATGAAATGAAGATTTATTTCGTCGTCCGTTGAAAAGACAACGTAGATACACCCACACTGTTCTCACCTGAAGTTCTGAATGTCGACATACTCCTTCTCTTTTTTGCCCAAGCAGTGTTTAATGAGGGACTCTCTCTGGCCAGCCTGGCTGGAGAACATGGCCTGCCTCATGCTGTTGGCTGTTGGGCTGTCGCTCCATGACGGTGATCTTTCCAAACGTTCTAAGCCAGATCTAATGCTATGGGGTTTGAATTTAAAAAAAAGGGGACTTTACCAGATGGAATAAAAATTGATCTTCAAAGTGTGTAGCTCTATTACTATCACTGTTCTCTCAGCTCATTAGCCATAATCAATCACAATTCAATGAATGGTGAATAACTTAGAAAACCATCTTTTAGGCGTCTTGATTAAAACCAGGCAAACAAGAGGCTGTATATGAGCTGAAACTCACTCTTGTTTGGCAGGTGTGATGAATGAATTGTTGTGGCCTAGGCTGGAGGAGCTTTTATCTTTAGCGACTGGTGCAGGCGGCAGAGGGTTGGATGGGGCGTAGGAGGCTTTGCGAGGAGGCAGTGGGGGCACAGGGGGAGGGTCCCGCGTGGCAACCAAACGATTTTGCTGGTTCTTCTTGTCCTCCACTTTAAGCGAGTGGTTGAAGTTGTCCTCAAAGCCAAAGTCTAAGGCTAGAGACTGGGCTGGGTCTTGTCTGTGGGCTGAGGAAAGGTTCCATAGATATGTATGCGTAAATCATTTTTTCAGTCGATACACAATTCAAATATTTTCACCGAAAAATATATAAACTTTTTGTAAGCAAAATGTTGCTCTGCTCAAATTGGGCCGGGCGATATATCGTTTATAATATCAAGATTATGATACAAGACCAGAAATTGTCTGCGACTGGAACTAGTTATTCTAATATTGTGATGCGTTACAGTTAAGTCATGCAATTCCCTGAACTTCATTAGCTGTTCTAATCAATGCCTCTACCTACATGGTCATAATGTCCTCATGACTTATGATTATTTCTTGTGTGTAAATAACTTATGGAAGCACCAATAACCATCTCTGAAAAATTTCAAATTATCAATAGGGGTAATAAATATTTTGATATTGGATTCTATCAATGTCGCCTAGCCCTAGATCAAATGGTTAAGTGCAACTCATAGTACTCCTGACTTTTAAAGTCGTATTGGCTTTCTAAGAGTTTGTATAATTGTTTTCCCACTAAGAGTTAATTGTTATTCTGTAATGTAACAACACGATAAATAAAATTTATGTCAAAACAACAACAATGTATGTTTTGTGTATCCATATATACCACTGCCGGACTGGCTGGCTGAAGTACTGTTGATTGCTGGGTGCATAGCACTGGCAGATTTGGAGAGGCTGGCTGAAGGAACCACAGCATTGTTCGGCCTGTTTGCTCTTTGTGGTGGAATAGGGACTGGTCCCTTCGGAGGGGTTGGGCCGAGGGGCTCCATTGCAGGTATGGATTCAACTGTCGGAAAAATAATAATAGTAATAATACTGAAATAAAAAATAAAAATGTATAAATAAAATATAAGTAAACAATAATGATAAAAAAGACAACCAGCACATTTCAATGCAGAGAGAAACATTTGTATATTTGTTTAGTTTTAAAAAGATAAATATAATATATACAATACATGAAGTTAATTAAAATAAATCAAGACTAGAAAGAAGAGGATATAGTGATAAAGCTATAATGCCTTGGAAAATATTCTCATAGTTCTCCAACCTTAATGTAAACACTAACGTGGATAAAGGTTGGGAAACACCCACAATAATAATGTTCTTAATTTAGGAGAAAAACCATGGAAGCGCAGCTAAAGGGTAGCTTTTACTTTTTAGCACTGAAGAGGGATGGAGTGTTCTAAAGACAAAGTTTGCCTATTATTGCGACTTCCTCAATCATAAACTGGCACGTCAAAGCATACGGTTGTAGTGAGGGAGAAACTTGACAAGCAGGTTCTTCTGACAATATTAAAAAAAAAAAAAAAAAGATTTCCCTCACGGCCTCTTGAGTCCTGTGTAGGATTAAGGTTAAAATCTAAGCTCTCTCAATCTAAGGTGTCAGGAGTACCGCCAGTACACAGACCTTTATTTGTGTAATAACCCAATTATTCTGATGTACTCTTGTCATCATTGTAAATCAGGTGTGCCCTCAATGATTTTCAAGAAAAAGTAGTGGTTGAATTAATTCATTATTTAATTTCCCCTAGAGGATAAAGTTGCTGGTTATTTGGTTGGCTAGAAATAGCATTTGTTTTTATACTTCTGGAGTAGGACATTTCCCAAAGAGTAAACGTATAAGTAAGCACTGAGTCTAGATGTACACTGGTTCTGCTCATTGTACTCACTATTTCCATTAAAATTACTTTCGGTCAAGGCAATCCACCCTTGGTGAATAAATGTTGGATTAGTGGCTGAATGATTAAGGCAGAGCAGTTACACAAAACAAGGTCTTTTACCTTGTTTCTTGGCCCTCTTCACCTGGGAAAAGAAAGCCTGAGTCCGCTCATTGTCCTGGAGTTCTAAAAGCAATTCTGGAGCTCTCTCCCCTCGGACACGAAACCTAACACAGGCTTGACGAGGACGAATCAACCACCGCAGAGGCAGAATGCGCGCACGCGCACACACACACACACACACACACACACACACACACACACACACACACACACACACACACACACACACACACACACACACACACACACACACACACACACACAGGATTGCATTATGTCTGCAACATCCTTTGCGGGCACAATAAAAATGCAGCCTGAAGACTACAAAGCAAAGAGATTTAAAAGAGAACTTTCACAGCACAGCACGCTTTCAGACTGCCCAAGCAACTTCAGGGTGAATAACAGGATGGACATTTGGCTCAGGGCAGAGTTGAAGAATAGAGCTGGATTGGTATGTGCTCTGTTACCATACATCATATGTTTCATATTTAATTTCTTAAACATCTGCAAAGTTGGGAAGGATATCATGTTTTCTGAGGTTTCTTTGAGCAATTCCTTAAAAAAAAAAAAATTATTAAAAATGGTGAACCTACCATCTACTGTGAAATCAATGAGAAGAGCCTCTTCAGCCTCTAAAAATAAACAATAGAAAGCAATAATTTGAAACAATGGCCGAGCAGTCCAAAGTCTTTGTGGTTGGATTCAACCTGTGGTGTTATTGTGGGCTATCTGCACAATTTTATTCTAAAATATTCCTTAATATAAGACCAAAATCCGCAATACCTCATAAAAATAGCATAACATGATAAATGCTAAAAACATTCTAGTAATGGCAAAATATTAGAAACTTGAAATGACTAACAATACAAGTTGTGTACTTACCTTGCTCGATTTGGAAATTACGATTGATGGGTATAGATAACTGAGGAACAGGACTAGAGACAACAGCATCGGGGGTGGCCAAAACACCCAATCTGAATAAAAAGACAGTTAATCACTTAGTAATGCAGACTAATCGGCCTAAACGATGTAAATCGTCATTTCTCCTTAATGTGATTCAGATTAATGACTGAATAATAAAGTTTTTCCACAAGAGACATAGCATGCTTGTTCCAAAGTATGCCAATCTCACAGCTGCAGCTGCTTCATGCACACTCGACATACAAGTAATTGGATGACTAAAGACGTTAACGTATGTTAATAATGCATGGGTCTTTAGTTGGGTGAGGATAATCAGAGTGAGAAAAAAAAAACATGCAAAAAGGTGTTCGTTGCACTCAAGTGTAAGGAGGTGAATTGGGGTATTGAGGCTTACTGCACCTAACTGCAATTTAATTCTGGGCCTGTATTTATAAAATGTCTCCAAGTCCAAAATCGGTCCTAATTGTCCAAGAAAGGGTGATGCAAATCTGATGTTTTTTTTTTTTAATAAATTGGATCAACTTTCTTAACCAGATACTTTAACGCCTATCTTCACTACGATTTAGGAGAGGTTGAAAGCTGTAGTAACCCATTAGGAGCGTTCAGGCAGCTTAATTATTATTATTATTATTATTATTATTATTATAAACAACAACAACAATAATAATAATTGAACAATTCCTGATGAAAGTGTGCTGAACTGGCATGTGTGCAACTTGGGGGAGGGGTGTGATGTCACAAAGACAACACATGATAATGCCCCCCAGCTGCCACATCTACCACACTGAATAATAAAAACAAACTTTATTTATCAATACCACTATAAAACCAATAGACTGCGAGAGGTCATGTTCACAAATATTGACTCTTAAATATGTCATTCAGGCTAAAAAAAGAGTCTTCCTGATCACAATCTATTTAGCAAACCGTAATGCTTCTCAACTGAAAACACATTTCTAGCCACAATTTAGACCCATTATTTGGCTCTAACACTGTACAGCAATGGCTAGGCAGTGTGCCAAACCACCAGGTTTTGCTCCACCTTCCACACTTCCCTTCCACGTCACAGCAGGCCTCATTTATGTTGAGTTGTGGAAAAGTGACTCAGTTCTACGGAACCAGAAGTTTGTTTTGCTGATGCAGGAGGCGTTACTTGGTACAACTGTCAATGCATGTCAATCTGTACTGACACCCTATTGTAAAAAATCATAATAAAATAAAGACATCCGACAGTATAAGTGCTAGACTTTGCTATCAGGGCATAGTAATTGTAGATGCCTATACTCACACCACCAACACAACCAAATTGTATGCACTCTCTCGTAAAAATGCGGTTACTCTATACGTTGAACGAATACTGACATCCAAATTGAGTACTTGTACTTATCCCTAACATCGCCAACAAGTCAGACTATTGTCATTATCACCATATGGATTTTTTTTTTTTTTTTTACATTCATCCATTCTAACTAGTATATTTTAATTTTGTCTGATAACGGTTAATGGTCACTTAACCGGGGAACGGCTATCATTCAGAAAAAAATTCTAAATTAGTATCCCCAGTTCATACATCACCCAGTCTCAATTAAAAGAAGAAAAAAAAAAAAAAAAAAGAGAGAAATACTCATCTTCTTCCCAGAAGCCATGAGACGCATGAACTCAATAATCCTTTCTCAGACACAAAACTACCGTATACAAATTGGGATTGGGATTTTGCTAATGGTGTTAAATGACATTCTAAAATTTAAACAAGAGAAATCTTTTCACTGTGATATCTATTTCACAATCGTGAACTCTGAAAACACATGACTATTGGTGCTTATGTGGTTGGTGGTGGACATTCTGCCCAAAGCTGGTAGAAAAGTTGATTAGAACAGGTGGAACAGTCTATAAAGTTCAGAAAATTGCATTACTTTACTGTACTTAAAGACAATATTTAACTATGTCATGATATAAAGAACCAAAATCCTATCACAATATCAATATTATTTGATATATCGTCCAGCCCTACTTACACTTTGCTTATACTGGTTCATCACGTCTCTCATGCTCTTTTGACAAAGACACAATTCAAAACGCACCAGGGTGCAAAAACAAACATCCTGTTTCACCACCATAAAATATGGCAGATCATGTCAACACAGGTACTTTGCTGGATGCCTGGCAAGGGTACATTTCTGTACCGTTTGTAGAAGTAATGGCAGGGATCGGTAGATGTTTCAGCTGATACTTTAAGCTCAAAATTCTGAATTTAGCAATGAACAAAATGGTATTGCTCCATCCACGCCAACAGCTTTCCTGCGCTGACAGGGGCAGCTTGACATAGTTGGTTTTAACACAGTTATATAAGCGCAGAGCTTGTCTGCTCATGTGAGTCTCATTCCATCCTGGGACCGTGGTGGAATTTTGGATAATTGGTAGTGTAGGGGTTGGCAATGAGTCCACACTAATGGTTTAACACATACTGTGCATTTAACTAAACTCTCACAAATCATGAATCTGGATTTGCTGAAATATGAAAAGTTTTACTCTGGCTTTCAAACTGTCACATCAACCCTGGATGACAGTCAGCACGACTGGGTAGAGCAATTACTGGGTTGTATGCCGCATGGAGAAAACCTCCCTCCCACCAGGGCACAATGGTTTAAAGACAAGCAGTTTGAAAACATTCACTTCAAAATTCAGCACTGTGTCAGATCCTGACAAGTTAAGCTGCGTTTTATGGCTGAAAACAAACTCTAACCTCCTATGAATGCAAGGCAAAACAAAGGAGAATTCCCCCGTCAGATTAGGTTATTATTATTATTATTATTATTATTATTATTATTATTATTATTATAATGATGGTGGGAAAACCATTTCATTTTTATGAACGAGTACAAAACAATAGTTTATATGTTCTAGCTAAATATGAATATTGACCATAAAGGGAGATAAAGAGCAATGTAATTAAGAATTGAATTAGAACGTGAGATGTTGTGTTAGTCTAAGTGCTATTTAAAATACCATCAAACAGACAAAGTGGGGCAAGAAGATATAACCTCATTGTGAAATACAGCTGATAGCATAACATAAAAGCAATATGACAGCAGTGCTTTTATAGCCACTATAGCGATGCAAAGCAGATTACAATTATTTCCTGTAATTCACCCATTCATACACATGTTAATACACACATGGCAATGTCAGGGGATGGTAAACAGTTGGGGGGGACCTTGCTCAAGGACAACTCAGCTGCTGTCCTTTATCGTGGTACATTGAATGTATATGGTCAAATTTATTCAATACACGATGAACAGCATGGTGGACTGGTCCACAGGTTCAAGATTGTTTCACTTAAGATTCAAGATCACTCGCTAAGGTTCTAATGTACAGCAAAAAACAGTTGTCAAAATCTGAAAACTACAATGTGCAATGCACAAAAAAAACGTACAATGTAATCTGTGACATTAGGTGTCTTGACCCCATCCTTGACCACTTCCAAAAAGGGAGACGACAGGGTCTGTGATACTTACATAAAGTCCCCAGAGCGCTCTATGAGTGACAGCAGCCTGGGCTCCTTCGTGCCAGACCTCAGCTCCTGACCTCTGACGGTGTGAGCACCACCATCAAGGAATCATCAGCACACAGGAGACAGACAGACGCTTGTGCAGCATTAAAAAGTACAGGACCGTTGTTGTGACTGAGCAAACACCGTCAACAAACACCATCTTTTAGTCAGATCTTTCAGTCATTTCTGTTTAGAGGTTGGTCGGTTGATTGGTTTTTGAGTTTGTTTGGCCCAGTGATTCTCAACCATTTCTAAATCAAGGACCCTCATTTTGATAGGCATCGGAACACAGACCCCAATAGAAAATATTTTGTCTCTGGGACCCCAAACCGGGATTATTATTGCTAGATATGGTCAGTGGTGGGAGAAGTCAGACCTTTGCTTCACTAAAAGTATGAATATCTTGAGTGAAATTAACACATTGACATTTTGGCTTCAGTAAAATTACACAAGTACTTGCTTTAAAATGTACTTCAAGTATTATGATTAAAGGAACTTGTTATATCCAATGCCCTGACACAACAGCGCCTATACTATGGCGTAAAGTCCGACTATATCTTTTGTCATGCAGATGAGTGCAAATCCTGATTACAATTTAAAATAAAATAGTATAAATTGTGCAATAGTCATTCACAAAGACAGGACCTAAATTAATGAATCATTGATTAGCAATCTACTTAAGGAGACGCTTGAAAAATGAACGCACACTACAGGAAGAAAGTACTTGTACTTCGTTTATTTCCGCCACTGGATATAATCTTCCATATCGATCTATGATAAAGTGAGAGAGGTACTCGATCAAAACCGCCATCGATGTACATTCTCCAATGCTGAATTTGTACGTTTAATCTTTTTTTTTTCTGGGGACCCCCTGGGGCCTCTCGAAGGTTGCTTCTCAACCTGGGGGCCCAGGTTGAGAAGCGCGGGTTTCGGCGGCGGCTGTGATCATTCGCTGGATGACATGCGAATGGAGATGGGAATGTTAAAAGGAAAACAATAAATAAAAGGCTCATATCCTCGTTTCAACTCGTCAACTAGCTTGTTATTAACGCACACGAATACCCGTTCACACATAGATAAGCTCAGATAACCTCACCTTCATTGACGCCATATAATGTTTAAGACACTGAAGACATTTACGCCACTGATTGAGGGAGTTAGGGGGTTAAAGCTAACGTTAGCCACAACAAGCTAGCATCAAGCGAAAGGAAACGACGGGAACGGTGATAAACGCAAGTCAACGAGAACAAAAAAAAAAAAAAAAAAAAGGATATTGCCAAGCATTTCTCCGTGCTTATGCCAAAGCTCGGGGACGGATCCATTCTTACCAAACGAGCGATAGGTCGCGGTTTACCATTGAGCGACCAGACGGGCGTCTCGCTGGGCGGCCGCCGGAGAGAAAGTTGGATCCCCACCCCTGACGCGCCGCCCGGCCTTCCGGGGTGACGGCTCTCAGGGGCGGGGGCGCCGGGCTACGTTCGAGTCACGTGGGAAATGACGTCGCGGGCGGCGAAAGGTCCGTCTCTCCCTCTCGCTCCCTTTTTATTTCTGTTTCTGTTTTTTCGAGAATCGGCTCCTGACCGGAGACCCGGTTGCTCTGATGCGAGAGAGCAGCGAGACCCGGGAGAGTGGGATTCCGCATCTATTGGATGCTCTGAAATGTACTGAAGAAGCAGAAACGACCAGAGCTCGTAACTATTTAAATCATTAGTAAATAATGAGGCATTATCAAACAAATGAGTCAGTGGTGTATTGTAAGTACTCCAGTTTAACACGTTACTGTATGCATTCGTTTGTCTTTATTTTGATTACAGTCTATGTCATATAGTTGTTATACTTTCCTTGGACTACATTTTGTTTTGCTTTACATAATAAATTATTTTTACTTCGTGATCTTTTGTGAGCTATTTCAATGGGGGTGACATCAGCTGGGATACAATCATGGTGCAAACCAGGCAAAACGCCTACACTGGATCTTCACGCTATCATCCGGTGTGCTTTATCGGGTATCATAAAGATCTACATCCCACATGCTGATTTGGCGCACTAAACAGTAGGCTGGTATAGAACATGTAATGTGACCAGTATTTCCAAATTTAAGGCCAGAGTCGCCATCTTTCCTACATGACTTGAATGCAGCAAAAGCTGAAGGCTGCAGGAGTGGGGCATGCAGTCTTTACGGCAAGTCAGTGTTGAGAGATCAATATGCAGGTTTCGAAAGTGGTCTTCACCCTTTTGAACAAGTGCCGATGCCTCAAAGATCCCGTTGAACTCACTGCCGTATATTTATTATATATATATGCATATATATATATTTGTCCACTTTACACGGTGTCATGGTGTCTCATTTCATCCAGGCCGGATATTCGGGTCATCTGGGTTTTACAATGATCTGTAGCGGGGGGGATGAGTAAAAGTATTAATTTGATTATTCATTGTAACTACAATGACTTTCTCTGAAATCTGTGCGAGAGAGCTATGTTCATCCAATGTAACCACTACCATTACACTGGAATTCAATGTAGCTCCACGTGATAACCTGATAGCTATGTGCAGGAAAGTTAAAAACGAAATCTTCCAATTTCCATCATTCCTTCTTTCCTATACTGACAAATCTATGGTGAGATGGCTTTTAAAATGTCCAACTCATGTGAGCATTGAAATAATCCCACTCGGCTATGGTGTTCCACTGCAGTGCCATAAATTTCACTGAACACGTTTGTGATTGCTTTGATTCAAGATTCGAGAGATTTGTACGTCACATACATATACATACTTCCATACATTATGCAGTGAAATGTCAATGCAATGCACCCGGTGATTATGCACAATATGTTCTGGACTGAACACAATAGCTACCTTATTTGTACTTGACTAACTAACTGATTTTTAAAACGTAATGCAGTAAGTAAATCTAATAATATAGAATAAAATAAAATAAAATAACTAAAAGGTAATGCAGAGTGGGGGTACAAATTATAAATAAAGGGAATAGACTTATGTATATGGGATAGGCTATTATGTATATACAGATAAGTGCATTAAAATGGCATGTGAATAAAGTGAGGTAATGTGTATGGAAATATACAGTACAGTATACAACAGAACGGCACAGCAATACAGTAACACCGAACAGAACAGCAATACAGTATGCAGTACAGTATGCTACATACAGTACAGTAAGGCAGTGGGGCCTATGTGTGTGTCTCAGTGAGGACCCCTGGTGAGTTCAGCGTTGACAGTTCTTATGGCTTGAATGTTGATCAATGTGGGTTTTATACAATTCTAACACAAATCCAGCATTTCATTCTTAAAAAAGTGAATCCCATTATTCCCTTTCAGTATAGAGTTCAAAAGACATGAACGTAATCAATGGAAAGCTTTGCTTGTCATTTTGGCAAGTCTAATGATAAATGTCCTGTGTGCATTACTTCTCACATTGTTTCCCCTGTGATGACGACATTTAAATGCAGTAATATTCGCTCTCCATATCTGTGTGCGGCATGCAAATACCCACATAGTTTCCGGCCACATGACCCCTAAATGCTCTGCTACATGTAGGATGTAACTGAACATAAAACTGCAGTCTCTACTGTAGCCAAGAAGCCTTAGTCCTCTTTAGGATGAACTATACAATAATAGCCTCTAATTAGTGTTGAGATGTCCCTTTTGCATTTTGGAGAGGTTGTAGTGTCTGCAACTAGAATATGCCAACATCGGAAGTCTGGGCAGGCTACACTTTCCAGGGGGTCCTGGCCTAATGAAAGTGTTGATTAAAGTCAGAATTTTATTTTACCCATTAGCTGTTAGATCAGTTGAGGATAGACAATGTTTTCCTGCCAAACCAAAGGTAATCCACAAGACAAAGTCAAATGTCCAATGTTAATGATAACCAAAGTAATCATCTACTAAAGAGGAGGTGATAGTAGCAGCCCCGATACGTCGCCCGGCAGCGGCCCTGTTGCGTGACCCGGCAGCGGCCCCGCTCCGTGATCCTTTTGAACAAGTGGCAATCAAAGACCCAGTTAAATTTACAGCTGTTTTTGTCTGTCTGCTTTCAGGCATCTAACCCCGACACAGTTCTTACAATGAAGTGAAGCTAGCGATGTTTAGAGGGATGGACATCATTGAAAAGCCATCGTTACAGTGCAATATAATCCACACCTGATAACACAGTGGCCGTCTGTGTCTTTGTGTGTTTGTGTGTGTGTGTGTGTGTGTGTGTGCGCGTGCGTGCGTGCGTGTGTTGTCGTCATTCCATTACTGACAAATCTATTGTCAAATGGATATTAAAATGTTCAATGCATTTCCTCAAATGCCTTTGTAGTCACTTGAATATTGCCCCACAGGAAAGACCATCCAATCATAGTTGTATCAGGGTATGCATTCAGCGCCATTAAAATCCCCTCGGAACAAATCTCCTACCTGAGGGATGTGTGTGTGTGTGTGTTTATTTCATTTTTTTTAATTTGTTTTGTATTATTTTTTTTCCCCTTGTTACCCTCTGCAGTGGAGTGCTGGTGTATACACCACCCACTTTATAATTTGTGTACCGTATGTCAACTCTCTCCTAAATTTGGTCACACCTCAAACTTCAATCCTGTCAAAATTATTCCAATAAAACGCCAATTGCCGTCATCCGTAGTTGATTACTGATGGCTTTATTTGTTTTGGCCACAATACAGTTGTCTTGTGCTGATAAATAAAGAAATATTATATATAAATCCCGGGGATTTCTGGATGAAATTATAAACGACTCTTTGCCCCATTTGACACGCAACGATGATGAAATGTTTTATTTTCTCGTCCACAACTCTCCATCAAGTTCAAGAGATTATTTGTCACATACATATACATACGGTCACACATACATGCAGTGAAATGTCGTGACACCCGGTGATTACGCACAATAAGCTTTATAAAAACTAAAATGTGCGTGATCGACACGAGGTGCTCGCGCAGGCGGACGCAAGAGACAATTCATTCAAATTAATATTAATTAATATTTAATAATAACTAATAATTAATATTACAGAACTCAGATAAGCATGAAATACTTGGCACTCAAAGATAATACCCTGTCAGTTCCCGGGAAATGGAATTCCAGGTGTTACAGCAGCAAAATAGTGCAGGTCAAGAACGAGATAACGAATAAATAAATGAATAAAAAAGCTTGAACGCGTTCTGTACAAGGTACTGTATGTACTCTGTAGAAGTTTCAATATATTATGGCTTATACTGCCTTCATACGGTTTAATTTTATTGAAACAAATAACTTAATATGTACTCATTAGACAAGGAATTTATACTTTTATTGAAGCATATCAGCATGGATTATACGATTTATTGTTTTCACATTGTGCATATCTGTATGCAGCGCGTTAATAATTAAAAACGAAGATCAGCAGATCGCACAGAAAACACGAAGGGTTCGTGCAGCTTTCCATTGCGCACATATGAGAGCAAAACGCTGAAAGCAACGCGCCGTTTTGCGGCAGAGCTTCGTCCGCCCACAGCTCGCCACATTCGGTAGGTGCGGTACCTGCTGCCGACCACCAGGCGTCACTGTGTTCGCCGTTTTCAGCGCCCCGGAGCTCCTCAAGAGTAAACAAACATGGCGGACGACGGGTAGAAGGAGCGGTGCTATTTTTTTGCACTATTATTATTATTATCATCATCATCATCATCATCATCATCATCATCATCATCATCATTATTATTATTATTATTATTATTATTATTATTAATAATAATAATAATAAAATTGATGTTGTTGGGTTTTTATTTATTTTATATATTATTATTATTATTATCATCATCATCATCATCATCATCATTATTACTATTATTATTATTATTATTATTATTATTATTATTATTAATAAAATTGATGTTGTTGGGGTTTTTTTATTTTATATATTATTATTATTATTATCAAACAACAACAACAACAAACAGTCTTTATTCATCACGCAACACACCACACTACAACACATGCTTGCACACACACACACACATGCACATGCTTTGATGGTGGCCGGTGAAATGGTTCCTCTGCATTTAACCCATCCTGGCTTGTTCTTCCTCCGGGGCCACAGCCAGGAGCAGTGGGCAGCATACGTGGACGCGCCCGGGGACCAGGTGATAAGTGTCCATCGCTGGTCAGACAATGATGGGTGCATGTTTTTGGTGGGGTTCCTTACTGACGTGAGGTGGAGGAAACCCCATGTGAGCACGGGGAGAACATGCAAACTCCACACAGAAAGGCTCCTATTTGGGAGATTACCCGCCGGAGCATCATCTTGTAGTGTGTACACCGCATGTACATATAGATAAATAATGTAATTCAAACCTAGGGATCATTCAGGTGTTTGTTGTCAACAAAATAAGTGCCTCATTTAGGAGACATTTCAAGAGACATTTACACTTAGCTGTGAATGTAAACATACTAAAACTGATGTAACAGAAGCCCCGCTGTGGAATAGTGGAGTGTTGTGGGCGAGGGGTGTTGTTGTTTTTTTTTTAAGCTTTTGACGCCTCAGGTTTTAGTTAGTGTAGGTTTTAATCTTATGAATGGCGTACGGGCTTGAGTCTCGATGGGGCCAAATGTCTCCGTTGGGCCCGTCCCTGTCCTGGCGCGCGTCCCGTTCGACCATTTCCACCGCCATGGTGGACGGACTCGACGTGTCTGCCGCGCGGTAGGATTGCGTCAGGCGGCGGAAGGACGACGTGTCCGACACGTCATCGTCATAGAGGTCCTCCATCAGCGCCCTGCGTTGCCTCCGGGATGCCTTGAGCTCCTCTCCCAGCTCGGAGACCAGCTCCTTGACGTCCCTCACCAGGGTGGAGCGCAGACCAAGCAGACAGAAAAGGAAAAACAGACCGGCGCAGATTCCAGAGACAAAGTACAGAGCCACCCTCTCTGGGAGTCCTGCAAAGAACGTACAGTATACAGGTGATGGGTGAACATTACCTTGAAGTATATTACCATAAAAGCATGCTCATCGTGACCGCCTGCACCGCCGTACGTTGCCCGGTAGATATTTTGAGCCCGACTAAAAAAAGAAATCAACATGCACCGTCACTGTTTATCTGTGACCATCCTCGTCTGAGTTTTTCCGGCTGTGCACATACCCAACATTTTTTCAAAGATCTCCAAGGAGTTGGTTAAGAGCACATTTTGAGACCTGTAGATGGGGCCAGTGTACCATCCACCTGCAGGTGAGAGGGGCGGGTCTGGGCTCAGAAGCCGGGAAAGTTGTTTTTCTTTTTTCGTGCTGCGAATCCAAGAATATACCCTGTTATTCCTACCATGTGTGTAGTCTGATATCATGAAAGGATCCGTTGTTCCGCGGCCAACATCCTCCAGGAGATACAGAGGCACTGAGGACCACAGAAAAACCAAGTGTACATGAGACCTGAGGTCAAAACCGAACTGCGTTTCTCCGGCGGCAATACCTTACACTCTTCCCTGTCACTTACCACAAGTGAAGGACACTCGCAGATGTTTCCTCGTACCTGGGAAACACGGGTCTCCGAAGGTTAGAGTGTCGGCTAATACTGAGCAGCTCGGCCGACCATGGCACCTGCGTGATACCTTCCTCAGAGCCGAAGGAGACAGGCATTCTGAGAAAAGAATTTGTGCAGAAAAAAATATTTAAGGTTATAATATATAATGTTAATAAATAGTTCCTATGTAACCCGTTACCATTTATTAAGCGCAAACTGAATTCATAGAATAGACCTTAATGGACATCTAGAGTATGAAAAACATGTGACATGTTGAATGTGTTGCATGTATGTAATGCGTGTGGATGGCACACAAGGGGATTGCTCTCCATGTTTGTGTAAATAGAATATAATATTGTCCCGACATTTGACCACAAAATGTCTCTGAACCCCCAGTGTTTCGGACCCATATCAGTTTGTGGCAGGGTCTCCTGGGGACAGTTGGGACTGCCGTGCAGAAGGTGTCCAAATGTGGCAGAGTAGATGGCGAGGACCGTGTCATTCTTACACATCAGCCTGAGACGCTCATTCTCACACACCAACCTCATGCGATGGTGCACTGAAAAAGATGGAAAGTGAGCGCACTGAGGTCAATTATAACTTTAAAAATTACAATGGGGCGAAAATGTGCATTGAATCAATATACAGTATATCATCATATCTACTTAATAAAATTCATATTTCAGACCCCATATAGTGGGGCTTTTTAAATATCTTATCATTAGGGGTAATATGTATATTCTATATGTTTCATATTTTTGTCCATTTCTGTTCTGCATTTATTTTTTGATATACCAGTATATTTTCATTATATTTCTGTTTTGTATCTTATCTTTTTTTATTTTCAGACTATTAAGCTATTTATGCCAACTGACCGCAGAGAAACGCACCAATCCTCACCACGACAAATTCCCCCTATATTAAAATGTACATGGCGGAATAAACTTATTTTGATTCTGATTTAGAATACAAAATTGTGAAATCGCAATTTGATAATCTATTGTATTGTTGTATTGTAACACCAAGCTTTACTTAAAATAACCTCTTGGGAATATTAGGATAAGTAGTCGCAGAGACTTCGGGTAAGCCTAAAAGGATGCATAAAGTCTGGGGAAACAGGTAAAACAAACACACACATTTGAACTCCTTCATTAAATAAAGGAGAATTGGGACGCAGCACCCATATGGGGAAAGTAAAACTGTCGTATAATATGGATTGTGTCTATTGATATGTATATTTATATGTGCAATATTCATTAACGCATGAATAAAGATGAACACTATAAGGAATGTTGAGGTGTACCTGGTTGGCACTTGTAGGACACCAGGAGGTACTTGCTTGTCAGCGGGCATGGGTCCTGTCCAAACACTGGACTAATGACAGGAATGTGACAAGAGTGCTGGTCCTGGCATTCTGAAAACACTTTCTAACAGGGGGAGACAACCACACTGGTTTCATTAAGGCTGGCACAGCTTTCTTTATTTACACGGCGTGAGTCACCCATAGCAAGCCCTTGATAACTGTCAAATCGACGGACAATGTTCTCGTGTATGTTCTTTAATGAAATGCAGACTGTGCTGTACAAAATGGCTCGAATGCGTCTTTATACCTCGATTGCAACGGGAGAGGCACATTCTGTGTCTTCCTCGCTTGTGTTTGAGTTCACAGTGGGACACAAATGCTGATTTGGGACGCGGCGTCCGTAGAACGCTGATAGAACAGCCACAGAGGTCCTGGACGGACACTTGATAGTGAGGATGTCCCCTTCACAGGCGTGGGCCGTGTGGTTCTTCAGAATTGTGTGGAGGTAGACTTAAAGAGATTTCAAGAGAGGGCACATTTCATTTCATGAACCTGCTGCATGTACAGTATTTTTTTCCCCATCCTGTTTTTAATACAGAGGTCATCTAAGAAGTTTAATGAACGGAAGTGGCTCAAATTCTGAATGAAAAGTCTGAAAAAGAAAAAATAACTATAACCACAAATCATGTACTGTACTGGTAGAATATCAGATTACCAGGCAGTGGGTAAACTATCAATTTTTATGCGAACAATACAGTCCTAAAGCCAGCACCTGTGATCTGATATCAACAGGAGTGGTGTGGTCTGGCCTTTACATTATGGTAGGTTTTCTGTATTTGAATCGGATCACAGTTGCTTTTTCAATGGACCAGAAAACAAATATATATTCACTGACTGAGTTATTTATTTTCACAACAATTTAGAATACTCAACTCAACTCAATTTTTGATTTTAATGACAATTTTTTTTTTCTCTAGCTTTTGCCAAGCCTATGGTTGACAAGCGGGTGTTGTCCCACAGGGTGCAGTTCTCCACGACAATATTTGCACTCCAAATAAACACATGGGACAAGGGAATATGAACAGTGAGTCAAGGCTCCCCTCCCATTGTGTTTCCTGCCCTTGGTCTCTTAATGTGTGTGTGTGTGTGTGTGTGTGTGTGTGTGTGTGTGTGTGTGTGTGTGTGTGTGTGTGTGTGTGTGTGTGTGTGTGTGTGTGTGTGTGTGTGTGTGTGTGTGTGTGTGTTTGCCAGGCCGCTATTGTCCTGCGTGCACTTCATGCGCAACCTCAGGGAGCGACATTGAGGCAGTACCAGGCGCTTACTCACAAAGACCTATTAATAGGCCACTCATAGACACACATGGATCTTTGTCGGGGTCTGATGGAGAGATACGCCGCAACGGCAACAATCAAAGTGTCTTTGACAAAGGCTAACAGGGGTAGACTGCAGACGTGCAAGGGTTGACATCAGCCACGACAAAGAGAAACAATAAAAAACATTTGAAAATAAGATGTGTGAGCCATCCTGCTGTTAATGTGCCTGATGATATAAGTCTCTGCAACGTTTGGATTATTTAAACCTAAACCACCGTCACTTGAAGCTCAAACATCAAAAACAGAGAAAAGGGTTCCCTGTGTTCCCTGTGTCCCTCAGTTCAATGGCCTCCCAGATTTAAATCACATAGACTGAGGTTGTTTTTTTTTTGTTTTTTTTTATCTACTCACAATGTGCAGAGGATGAATAAGAAAAATGTTCAGTTTCCGTTACTAAGGCCACACTGACTCAGTGTGGCGTGTCAGCATTTTCGCTTTTCCCTACTAAAGCAATCACAAAAGTCAGAAAACAAAACCTACCGGAGAAATCGGGGGCAGAATATCCTGTCTGGATGTGGAGAGCGAGAAGGACAGACAGAAGACAGCAACACATGTAGAAAGTCCTTGACGCCGTCATTGTGCGTGTCCTGCCTACGGGCTCCGGGGTTTTTATTGTAATGGTCGGTGCACTATTGACTGGCTGGTCAACGGGTCAATGAAGCCATTGTGTTTATCAAGGAACAGCCACCCCCTTTGCCTGTAAAACAACTTAACCATAATTGAGCGGAGCCAGACCCGCTTTATGCTTCGTGAAGTTCGTTGTTGTGGACCCGCGCCTACCTACGGTTCTGCCATTTAAGAAAAATACAAATCACATGTGTGTAGATTTAAGAGCGTGTCTTGACTCGCTCTGGTGGTTTGACCGTTGAAATCTGGAAATCTTAAAAATCTTTCTAGACATTATTCTCCCAGGCTCAATAGTCAACAGAGGAGGGCTCTGTTTATGGAGATAAGATGGCTTTTTATTTTTTTTGTTCCAAGGGGTGAGCAGCTGCTGCGTGTCCTAATGAGATATGGCTATCTATCTCCATGAGATAGGGCTTTCCTTTTCCTCTCTGGAAGGGGAAGACAGGGTCATTGGCAAGTTGGGCATTTCCAGCGCTGCTATTTTCCAGGAAACCTCACTCTCCCTCAGTAAACTTGAATCAAGTGCAGTTGTCGATTACGCACATTTTAATATTTTTTTGTATTTTTAGAGCTTATTGTGCATAATCACCGGGTGTCATGACATTTCACTGCATATATGTATGATCATATGTACGTATATTTATGTGACAAATAATCTCTTGAACTTGAACTTGAACTTGAACTTGAACTTGATGTCAGCTTACCATAAAGGCCGTGATCTGAAGGTGAATTGACTTTTTACATATCCTCCCCTTCCCCCCCTGCTGACGGACTACCGTCGCCGTATCGACCGATGGCGTTAAGACAATACTTCGGACTTCTGTGGTGTAGAGCTTCTCAACGAGACTTGCAAAATTCTGTGCCTGTGTAGGTATGGAGTTGTAGAGGTGATGATCCTCTAGAGGTTTTTAAGAGTTTTCTATGCGATTCCTTAATTACAAATGTGAATATTTCCCCTTGAGTGAAGCCACATTTCAATTGTGCTTGTACCTAAGCATGGCACTCCCAGATATATTACACCCAAGGAAAATTCCATTATCCTCCTGATAGCAGTGTCAATACAGTGACTAATATTTCCTTAGAACTCCCTAGTATGAGTGTCTTGGAGTTGGGAGGGCCGCACCAGACATAGATGGAGTAGATTTGCAACGGGCGGGGAGACTGATTAGGTATTTGATCATCTTCAACTCTTCCTAGTTTTCGTGCACATTTAAGGACGATGGATTCGCTGGGCATATGTCATTGGGTTATTCTCCAGGTTTTTTGGTTGTAGGTATCAATGTGAATATTTTTAGTTTCACCTGTCCTGCCGTTGAACGGTAACCCCATCATCCGCTTTGACCGAAAAATACCAAGGCAAGCTCAGTGAGGGCGGAAACCTCCCGTGGAGCGGAAGGGCCAAAGCTCGCTCAATCTTGATTCTCAGTATGAGTACAGATCGTGAAATCGGGGCCTTGTGATCCTTCTGATTTTTTGGGGTTTTAAGCGGAAGGCGTCGGAAAAGTTACCGCAGAGAAAAGTTACTACTTGAGGTGTAGTTCCACTCGCCGTCATATGGCCACGCCATAACATTATGTCGTAAATTTCCCAATGCCCTGTCTATTAAAGTTTGAGAACCAGGCGTAGCTTCAAATTCCCAGCACCACTGCATCAGATAAAATCACACAGGAATGCTCCATAAAGTCTACTAGGTTAGCCTTCCAGACTGGGGCGCCGTTCAGTGTTAGTTTTATTTTTATTTTTTGTTGCGGTTAATGCCTTTTCCTGCTCTCTTGCTCATGCGAGACATGTGTTGTGATGACTAGAATCACAAGTCATACCCTTCCTCCTTACTCCGAGTGGACCAGCAGGGGTCTTCCCCCACTTCCCTATTTCCCTCACTCTCTACCACTCAGATTGCTCAACGGCCACTTCCAGAGAAACGGAACCAATTTTTAATGCCTGAAACACATTCTTTAATCTCCAGAGTGGTTAGTAATTCTCATACACTTTGACAGTGCAATGGAAAGAAAGACCATATTTACTTCAAATTCCCCCTAGTCTATAGATTGGTATTGTATTTTAAGTCAAACAACTACACTGTACAAAAAGTGGAATATGTCTTGGCCAAAGCAACAGTTCTCCTCTTCTGTGAGAATAATATCCAAGGTAATATATTTGCCTTAGATATATTCTCCCTGCCTCTACCTGCAGCCAGCGTCCTTTATCAAACAGTAGCTGCATTGTCAGGGACTGGGCTTGAAAAGAGCAGTGTTCTTCGCCTAGATTTCATAGACGTATAAATATCCCCATAATCCCCATAATGAAAAAGCAGTACTCTGGTACAATAAAAATTTTACATTTAGCATTCCATCCAAGTAAATTTAAAGTAATTTAGCACTTTTAAGGATTGAGTACCTTAAGGTATCAAATAAAAGTATTTTTTCCCCTCATCCTTTATAAATTAATCTCTGTTGGTTTAGATAAGAGTGTTGATGTTCCTGCTTTGTTCCCAATGGTTTCCTCCAATGGCGTCCAGTGCCAATAGGTCAAAGAAAACAAGTGTCTCACCCAAACTGAGTGGATGACTGTATTTTGACTCACAGGGTAGTACTGGAATATAGTTAAACTAACAAAATGTAGAAAGAGCTATTTTAAGCTGTTATATTTTGGCAGTGGGTATATATGAGTGTGGACCCCGCCCTCAGTAGATCCTCCCTCTCCTCTTACTTGTAAAGTTGTATTCAGAGTGAGAGCCTCCAAATCACACCCACGGAAAGGTCTCACACCTCTCTGCAAGATCCTCACACCAACAGACACTTGGGTCTGGAGCAATAGTCAGATATACCTACTGGGAGTGTGACATCACTGTTCAATATTTGGGTTCTGGGATCTCATCCATCAGACAGGACTCGACAGCACATTTTGGAACATGGCACTGCGGTATGACTCCGACAAGGACCCAATCATTGAGCTGTTCATAAAGGTCAGTAGATGTGCTATGTACAGAAGTGCGGATTAAAAATGGATATGTACTTCGGTAATATTTTGAAGAATTTGTGTTTTGCTGACAGTATATCTTAGCAACGATATGTATTACAAATTATAATAATGATAATATAATAACTTTTACTTGAGAGTGTTTGTAAAGAGGTCCTGCACTTCTTGCCCAGTTACACTCTGCTGGACAGTCTTTGGAATATTAAAGTTTTGTTTTTGTTTTAATTTCACCTCTCTCCTTCCCTTCCTTCCATCAGGGTTAAGAAGCTCCTACTTAAAGTAACTAGTGTGCGAGTAACAGTATGGCTCAATACATTCTTGCCTAGTTATTCAGAGGACTGCTTTTACTTCCAATTGAGTTGATGTCTTTTAAAAGTAATACACAGCACCATCTAATGCAGCTGCACCCTGTTGTGTATTCTCGTGTGTTGCTCTGGTGAGAAGTCGCATAGTTACATGTTTATCAGTGAATTCTTAGAACAGACCCTTGAGTCCGTCTTATCACCACACACTCGAGCAGCATGTTTCTCAAAGAGCTCCCGGTCTCAAACCGACACACCCACAGCAAACCAAAAGCACGAATAAACAAATGTTGCTGAGAGTTTATCACACTATTCAGTTATTTAACATTCGCTGGCTATTCACTTATCCAAGACCCACATTTTATATGATTTAGTCATTAGTGCCATTGACGCAGAGAGGGATTTGACATATTTGACGATGATTTTGCAGCTCTGATATTACAAATGGAGTACCCTAAAAACGAAAAACAACATTATTCACAATATATTACAACGATGCCAAAGCTAAGGATGAAGCAGATTGGGCAGTAGTGAACACGTGCTTTCGTGGAACGTGTGTCGTTGTCTATGAGAGGCGTTTCCATGGGGCCCTACAGGCTGAACAGGCGACAGTGTTGTGCTTCAGTATCCTTTTAAACCATGAAAAAATGTCAATCTAATCTCATGAATTAGAATGAACATTTGCCACAATTACCTTATAGCCCCCAAACCCAACAACCTAATAACACGATAACAACTTAAAAGTCGTGGAACAGATTATTTTGTGTTTTTGAGACGGAGATTGACGTGACATCTGATCCTGGCCCGGACACAAACAAGAAAACAAAAATCGTTAAAATATTATTTTATTTGATATAATTTTTTAAATGTCTTGTAACAATCAAACCTGGTTTTAACTTCTCTGATAGGGATTGGATAGGGTGGCTTTGTCTACTCTTTCCAGAGATCCCCGTGCATGGGATGCATTTCAATGTCTGGTTGAAAAAAATGCAACCCAAGAAATAGCAGCGTGTGCAATATATACTGTACACATGAGGCATCGCAGTGTTTCAAAATATTATATATATATATATATATATAATATATATTATATATATTCAAGTCATTTGCTGCAATAAACGTTCATGAAAATGATGCCTAGCCAATGGAAAGAAAAATGTATTTCACTGAGTTCATCCTGCTCTCCGGCACAACACTAACAATACTTTCCTCTTTTGAAGGATAAGCACTTGAAATAACCCACGTATCAGACTGTGAGATCAGGACAACAACGTAATGGCAACATTTATGGAAACACTGTTTCATATGGCCACTATTGTGCGTGTTAAAAAAAGAAAAAGAGGGGAAAAAAGACACTCACAGAGAAACAATGAGGCTGCCTTTCTAAAAATCGATCTTTGTTGTTTCTCTCTCAAGGCTGGACATGATGGGGAGAACGTGGGGAATTGCCCCTTTTGCCAAAGGCTCTTTATGGTCCTGTGGCTGAAAGGAGTCAAGTTCACAGTGACCACTGTTGATATGAGGAAGTAAGCACCACCGCCCCTGCACACACACACACACTTGCACACGCACACGCACACGCACACGCGCGCGCACACACACACACACGCACACACACACACACACACACACACACACACACACACATACACACACACACACACACACACACACACACACACTTACTTGGCATCTGGCTGTGGGGACTTTCTCACAGAGCACTCTTAAAGAAGATGTTTTGCAAAACATTTTCAGCACGGGCTACTACTCATCAGATGTCACGGAGGTAGCGGTAGGAGGAGCCGGCAAACCCAAATCTTTAATATAATGTACAAAGATCCCTATGTGGCTTTTCAAACAAACCCCCTTTTAAGTGAATGTTTCTACAGCGGGTCGCTCAATGCCAGTGTTGTTCAGCGAGTAAGATGAGGAAACTTTTTAAAAGGTTTCCATAAAAAGGTGTCGACTGAATGATTCAGAACACGGGCGCCTAAAATGCCCAACCACTCCCAACTCGAAATGTTTTATTAACTAAATCAACATTAATTGTACAAATCATTCACCCAGAACGCCACTTTTGATTTGATTCGGATAATAGATAACCATTGTATTGGTCGCACCCAGAATGCCAGCCACGCAGCTCTGACATGCTGGATAATAACTGTGTTTGACTTTGACTGTGGCACTTCAACGATAATGTGGAATAGCCCGTCAACCATTTATCCCTGCCTTTCATCCCCCGCCGCCGCTCTTATTTCTGCTTTGTGTGCTCCAGGAAACCGGCGGAGCTCAAGGACCTGGCTCCTGGAACCAACCCTCCTTTCCTCCTTTTTAATGGGACGCTCAAAACAGACTTCATTAAGATCGAGGAGTTTCTTGAGCAAACACTGGCCCCTCCCAGGTAGTGTAGACCTTTTCATGACCAAGGGCCAACAGAAGCCGACTCCTTTAGGCTTCCGGAACTTAGGCCAACACCGAGGGAAAGTGTGTGTACAAGGAGTGTTGGCTGCTCTTCATCACTTATTAGTGAACTGAAAACGTTTTTTGTCTTGCATTTGAGTAGAGCGCCTGTTTTTAATGTGTGTGTGTGTGTGTGTGTGTGTGTGTGTGTGTGTGTGTGTGTGTGTGTGTGTGTCTGTGTGTGTGTGTCTGTGTGTGTGTGTGTGTGTGTGTGTGTGTGTGTGTGTGTGTGTGTGTCTGTGTGTCTGTGTGTGTGTGTGTCTGTGTGTGTGTGTGTGTGTGTACGCTGCCATTTTCATACTGTTTTAATGTCTTATTGCCATAAGGCACATTAAGTTGCCCTGTCCATAGGCTAGGTTTGATTTGTTATTATTATTGTTATTGTTATTATTATTATTATTATTATTATTATTATTATTATTATTATTATTATTATTATTATTATTATTATTATCATCATCATCATTATTATTATTATTGTTATTATTATTATTATTATTATTATTATTATTATTATTATCATTACTTTAACATACTCACGTCCAGGCTTCTCCCGGCCCCTTCCCAGGTACCCTCATCTTAGCCCGCTAAACAAAGAGTCCTTTGACGTTGGCGCTGACATTTTTGCAAAGTTCTCGGCTTTCATCAAGAACAGCCCTAACAACAGCTGTAAGTTCAGTGTGATGTGTTCGACCCAACACATTCCAGAGCGAACCTTCACACTTCTGATTAACAATTTGGATCAAAGATCATACGTTTTTTCAAACTTTCAGCAATAATGTTCTCACTCCTGCCTCGGGTGGACGGCAGATTTAATATCGTATAAACACATCTGGTCATATATCCCTCTCTGTGTCCCACCAGTCCATGAGAAAAACCTACTGCGAGAGTTCAAGCGTCTGGATGATTACCTGAACGCCCCCGTGCCTCAGGAGGTGGACCACAACTCCAGAGAAAACATCACCCTCTCCAAGAGGAAGTTCATCGATGGCAACCACCTCACGCTGGCCGACTGCAATCTGCTGCCCAAACTGCACGTCATTAAGGTAAGAAAGCTGGAAAGCAACCACTGTCAAAATACTACCAGGCCTGTCTTTCTGTCATCTCAAAGGAAATATAGCGTAAGTTGGTATAAAAGAGAGAGAATTCATATAAAAAAAAATATGTATTTGATTATTCATAAATAATATTTGTATTATTCTTATGTTATCTATTTATCTATTGTTTATTGTTTATTGTATGTTTGTTTATTCATTTATACAGTACATACCATGTATTTATATTATATATATCCTTATATATGCCTATATTTATTTATAGTTATTTTCCAACTATTCTATTTTTTGGAGCACAAAAAGAGCACTATCTCAATACATGAGGCCATTACACATTGAACGTCTTTTTCCCTGCACTTAATAGGTTGCTGCCAAGAAGTACTGTGACTTCGATATTCCACCGCAGTTCACAGGCGTGTGGCAGTACCTGCAGAATGCCTACGACCGGGAGGAGTTCAGTCAGACTTGTCCGGCCAACATCGAGATCGAGAAGGCCTACTTTCTGGTGGCCAACAAGAGGAAATAAGTCAAAGGGATTTTCATGATTTCCGGATCTTGGCTCAATCTACATAATGACAGGAAGCCATACGGGGCACTGGAACCATACAGTACAAATTGTTACACATTATGAGACATTTTAATTCAAGTGATATACGTAGCTACAGTATTGTATAGGGGGTATTCCAAATTAGATTATGGTTATTGGTCTTGCAGGATGATGTTCTTGCTCTACTTCTACTCACAATTGTTGTTTTAATTCCTCGCAATTCCAATTTTTGTCTATAGTGTAAATATAAGCCTATCTAAATATAACTATTTTTTACGTAATATGATGATCAATAAATCATTAATTTGAAAATTCCAGACTTTTCCATTGCGATCGAAAGAAATTGCTTCAGAACAGTTTGGACATTTTTATGCCAAAAGCATTCTGTATCGTAAGTCTGTATAAACATAGCATGGCACAACGCTGTTGTCTGTGACAGTTATGCAAATAAATATAATATTTGATACGTCTGTGTGTGTGTGTGTGTATACTGCTCCCTTGTGGAAATGGAACAGTATGGAAGTTCATCTTGAATTGCGGCTTCATAGAATTCTGCCTCATTTAACGTTTAAATATTTAATGGTGTGCGGATCCCACAAATAAAGTAAATAAAAAGTATTTTATTTCCCTTTTGATATTTAACTTTATTTCCAACCACAAAGAATTATATTCCAACTTCAAAAATATATACTTTTATAACAGGATTTTTATTTTTGGTTATATGTATAAAACAATGTTAGTAAGACAGTTATTTACGCTTACAGCAGACACATGGATGATGATGGAGAGTGAAGATGTTTCCTCTGCAGCCGTAGCAGCTAGTTGGTCACACAGTATTTCCAGAAGCATGCTGGGGAAGAAGCAATAAAGGCAAAGTAAGACAAAGGAGCAAAGAAAATCTCTTCATATATACCGCATCCTTCATGTTGACCTGCAGGTTAATATGTGCACATAATGTGACGGTGGGGAAAAAAAGAATTTAAAAAAAAAGTTGCTCACCTCTCTTATTGTGTTTGGGCAAGCTCTGCTCTGATCGAAGGAAACCCTGCGAGCGAAGCTTGTTGGCCGCGGCCAGCTTCAAAACCACCTCTTTGAGGCTGTCAACCTGGAGCCCCAAAAATAGAAGCCGGTGTCAACAACAATGCCGAGTGTAATTCTCGAGGACACTTTCTGCAGGTGTAATATTGTTAGCCTGCTCACCATGTTGGTAAATGTATCCTGCTGTGCTGACTCTTTAGCCCCTTGAGAAGAAGCAGGAACCAAGAGACGCGACATTATGCATCGCATTGCTCGTGGCTATTCTGAATGTGCATTTAACTCGAGACGATCAGTTAATAGTGATGTGATTGTTCACTATTGAATAATCTGTGCACATCGGAATCGAATTGTTCAATTAGTCTACCTCATAACTTGTTTCTCACCTTTATTCCACTCGTCCCCGGCTCCATTGTGTGGCGTGAGCAGCGGGTACAGGCTGCTCATCTCTCTCTGCTCTTCCTGAGCAGGGCTCTCTCCATCCTCCACCTCCGCCACTAACTTCTGTATAAATTCTGCGGAGGAAACAGTTGCATATTAGCATTCTGTGTAACATTTGGTATTTAAAGATTTTAATAATTAGAATGGTTATCCGTTGCATACAACGCATTTTGTATATTCTGTATATATTGCATTCTTACATTCGAGACTGTTAGGCATTATTTTTTCATGCTACTTGTTTGTCTGCACTACAATGCACCAACCTTTACCAAGACAAGTTCCTTGTATATGAAAATGCACTTGGCCCACAATGAACAGATTCTTAGTCTGAACGATAAAAAAAGAAAGGTTGAAAGAAAAAGGTCATAACTCTGGTTCCCCCAAACTGGTCCGTTGATGTAAATGAAGTCAAGTGATGAGGAGGTAACGCATCAAAAAGAGAGGAATGTGTTTTCCATCCTACCTGCCTGAGGTCCCAGGTTGGCGTCGGGATAAAGGGGCAGAGCGTGTGTCCTCGCTGAGCAGATCACAGCTAAAAGGTAAAACAGGGCTGCGGAAAGCATGGCGGCGGTGGCGGTACCTGGAGAGGGCGGAGTGCGGACTGACCCCCGCCTGGCTTAGAACTTCACCTTTATATGTTTCTCGGCCATCCATCAGGACCCGATCGATACATTATCATCACGTCCAGCGTCTGTCCTAATGGTTTTGACGTGATAGACCGGGCATCATAGACACCATTCGCGGGACGCTGTCGATTCATCCCCAGCCTATCTCTGCTTGTACAGGGAGCCCTAACAAATATTTACTCTCCAACTATCAGTGTCAGCAACTCACCGGCGAACATGTTTTATGTCTCCCACGTGTTTATTTGTCTCTGTGTGACAGGCTGTTGTGCCAAATGGTGAAAAGAAATTGTGTCGCTGCTAATATCTATGATGCTTCCCAGCTGTACACAGCAGTTTGTCCACAAATTGTATGTTAAATGTGTAAATGTGACACTGGCACAAGGGGTTCCATATGTTTCGATTGCATTTTGTGTTCAATGACTTAAACTACCTCATAAGCGTCGTAGGTAACAATGGTTAATCCATTTTATTGACCATGTAGTGACTAGTCTATAGGTCTGATCATCTCCTGACTTTTTTCTGGCTAAATTGTTATACAGTTAATTCTTTAGAAGCTATTAAAGTAAACCGTGCTTTAGAAAATAGTGATAATAAAATATTCCTCACATTTTAGTGGCATTGAACTGCATACAATTCTATCAATAATTAAATCTTCGGAAGGTTGTTTTACACCAACAAAAGAATGACATTGATGAACATAAGAGCTAAGAATACAGTGGGGGTTTTTTTATATGACGCTGAAGTCTTTGGGCTGAAGGGAGACTCAATCATATTGAAAGGTAACTAATAATCTGGAGAAGAGAGCAAGGGTACATGTTGTGTCAGGTGATTTATAAGCCTGTCTTTGGGTCCCATAAAAAATGGATCCCGGAAATTGAAGAAGAAAACAACAACAGCAGATGTCTAGATTTTCTGCCAAATGATAAGAAAACTCCTTTTCAGATTACTAATAAAACACGTGTCACATAGGCTAAAATAGAAAAAAACAAATATGTAAAGTTATTAATTCATTTTCAATTTGTGAAGACGGGAAGTTCAGACATTTTCCCTTGAGGGGAAATTTGCACAGTATGTATGTTGAGTAAAGAACATATATAGCTCAATAGTCAGTGTGGCAGATCCGCCTGCCACACGCCACCTGAGTGGTGTTTTCAGGGCCCTCCCACACAGAGACACAGGCAGAGAAACACGCCAGTTTATTGTAGAGTGGCAAGATGGAACAAGCCGGGAGCAGATGGACACATGCCATGATAGAGGCTCTCAGGGTGTGTGTGGGGCGAAGGGGGTTTTACCTGTTGCTCGTTGATTGCTCTAACAAGCAACAGGCGTACAGCCACCACGATCCACAGCCGATTACCTAGACCAAGACAGGTGTGGCTGCTTAAAACGCACCACAGTGAGTTAAATGCTTTGAGTGTTCGTAGGGGCTATAACATATACTGTATGACACACATTTTGTTTAAATGAAATATCTATTTGTGTGTGTGTGTGTGTGTGTGTGTGTGTGTGTGTGTGTGTGTATACACAGTATGAAAATGGCAGCACACACACACACACACACCGTTAAACACGCCTAATATTGTGTAGGCCCCCTTGTGCCACCAAAACAGCTCTGCCTAACAATGTTGAGGTAGGTGGTACGTGTCAAAGTAACATCCACATGAATGCCAGGATCAAAGGTTTCCCAGCACAACATTGCCCAAAGCGTAGCCCATAGTGCATCCTGGTGCCATGTCTTCCCCAGGTAAACAACGCACACAGCCCGGCCATCCACATGATGAAGAAGAAAACGTGATCCATCAGACCAGGCCACCTTCTTCCATTGCTCCATGGTCCAGCTCTGACACTCGTCTGCCCATTGTAGGAGCTTTCAGTGGTGGACAGGGGTCAGCATAGACACTCTGACTCTGACACTCTATGGCTACGCAGCCCCATACGCAGCAAGCTGTGATGCACTGTGTGTTCTGACTATCATAACAGAATGAACTTTTTTTTAGCAATTTGTGCTACAGTGTCTCTTCTGTGGGATCGGACCAGACGGGCTAGACTTCACTCCCCACACGCATCAAAGAACTGATAGCCGTCAATAACCGTGTCGCCGTTTCAACGGTTCCCTGGACCACTTTTGGAAGGTACTACAAAATCCATACCAGGAACACCCCACAAGACCTGTCGTTTTGGAGATGCTCTGACCCAGTCGTTTAGCCATCATAATTTGTTCCTTGTAAAAGTGGCTCAGATCCTTACGCTTGTCCATTTTTCCTGCTTCCAACACATCAACTTCAAGAACTGACTGTTCACTTGCTGCCTGATATATCCCACCCCTTGACAGGTGCCACTGGAACAAGATGATCAATGTTATTTACTTCACCTGTTAGTGGTTTTAACGTTGTGGCTGATATTTAAGATATTATCCTTTATATTTGCTGAATATATATAAACTACATTAAAATATAAACTCATATACTGTATATAATGTTATGTAAAGATATGTCACATGGTCCTCAAAGCCAGAAGTGGGTTTGTGACATCTGACAGCTTTTCATCACTAACAAGCATAAGATCTGGCAGATCGTCATTGAGAACAGATATTATTAATGAAATATACCTTGTAATGTACCGGATGGGAATTAAGGGTATATCTACACGCTTCCTTTGGGTTTCTGCTCATGTTGGTGTGGAGGGAAATGAGCAGATTGATATTCTGGCCAAACAAACACTCAGAATTAAGCATACAGACCTAAAAGTTCAATTATGCAAAGCTGAAGCTCAGACATTTATTACATAATTACATAATTACATAATACATAATAATGCACAATCAGTACGGCAAGAGTAGGGTGATAGTGAAACTGGAAGACATTTATATAATATACAAAGACGTGTTGGTGCTGGGAGGATGGCCGGCTGGAAACCAAGGCAAGAAAATGTCATCAGTCGTCTGGGAATAGGTCATACAGGTCTCAACCATACATTATCTGAAAAAGGCGGGCGCCCCAACGGGAAACCACGCTGTCACCAAGCACAAACAGTGGAACATGTACTACTTCATTGGAGGAAATTTAATATTAAGAGAAACCACCTTTTTTTCAGTCACTGAGAAAGGCAAAAAAAAAAAAAAAACACGGCTTTTCATTGTCAGGTCTCTCCAGGGGAAAACAGCAGGCAATAAAAACGGTGACGTTATTACGTTTTTTTAAAAGAACCCGATTTGGCTTAAAGAATTGAATCTTATTTTCTTGGAGACCAAGCTCCTTCCGGCTCCCTCCGGCTCCCTCCGGCTCCTTCCGGCTCCCTCCGGCCCCCTCCGGCTCCTTCCGGCTCCTTCCGGCTCCCTCCGGCTCCCTCCGGCTCCTTCCGGCTCCTTCCGGCCTCAGACAGGCGGCGTCGTGAGCCAGAAGTCACGCCGAGAAGGTCCAGTTGGCGGCGGTAATGCGCCTCTAAGCTGGTTTGCCAACCGCCACCGACCATAAAAACACCAAATAACAAGACGGAGACGACGACGAAGAAGAAGAAGAAGAAGACGACGACGACGACGAGGAGGAAGAGGAAGAAGAAGTGTGTATGTGTGTGTGTGTGTGTGTGTGTGTGTGTGTGTGCTCCTCCAGCCCGTAGAACCGGATCAGAGGAGCCGCGCTGGGGACACGTCGCACAGAGAGGATCAAATACATTCACATTGAAGCCCCCGGGTGAGTGAGAGAGGCTCCTACTTCTGCTCAGCCTCTGCCTGCGGGTTGTGTTCGCGTGTAGCTAACTATAGTAAGTATATCATGCGACGGAAGAACCGGGCTGTCACTAGTTGCTAGTCCAAAGTCTGCTGTCTGTAACTGTCACAGTCCAGTCACTTAAGTATTTGTTGTTAACTTACTGCCATAGTTACCCCAAGTGTATGACTCGATTTGTGTTGTGCAAGTCGGCATATGTTAGAAAGTTAATTTTGTATACTAAAACGAGCTGCTTTTACGACTAAAAACCTAAATGTCCCTAAAGGGGGCGTGTCTACGGGTGGGCGTTACACCTGTCCCCTCCCGTTTTTCTCCTGTATCGTTCCCGGCTCTCCCGCTGTCCACCCGTTTAAATATTTTCCCCGTGAATCGATCGGAAAAAATTTAAAATAAAGGTTGGCGATCGGAGCGATCCCCCTTCTGATCGCGGGGATCGCTCCACAAAACAGCTCCACATTCACACCTCTGACTAAAACGTAACCTTTTCATTTGTTTTTCACCATCCAGCGTCAACTACCAATCATGTTGACGGAGGGAGGTTCCTTCATGAAGGGGATGGTCTTAGGAGGGCTGTTCTGCCTGGTGTTGGCTCTCCTGGGTACCTTCACCCCCGGCGTCCCGTCCGCTAAAGAGGACCACCACCACCATCACCATGTCCAGGCCCCCAGCCGGGACGAGCTGAAGCGCCTCACCCAGGCCGAGATGGACGAGCTGAGCAACCAGGTCCGCGTCTACTGCATCATCATGGTCCAGCCCAAGATGCTTCTGTACTGGGTCACGACTAAGGACACTTGGAGCAAACACTGCGACCGGCCGGCTTTCTACACCTCAGAGTCCTCCAAGGCCCTCGACGCGATAGACCTCAACGAAAAAGACGACTGGACCAGACTGCGTAAAGCTCTGAAGCACGCCTATGACAATGCCGGTGACCTGCGCTGGTTTTTCCTGGCGAGGCCTACTACATTTGCCATTATTGAGAATCTTAAATACCTTGTGCTGACCAAGGATCCCAGTGAACCCTTCTACATTGGCCATTCCATGAAGTCAGGAGAGCTTGAGTATGTCGAGTATGAAAGTGGGATTGTCCTGAGCTATGAAGCTCTGAAAAGACTCGTGCACGTGTTCCAGGATGAGCAGAAGTGTCCGGAACGAGGGCGTGCCCTGTGGAAGCTGAGTGAAGAGAAGCAGCTGGCCATTTGTCTCAAGTACACTGGAGTTTTTGCAGAAAATGGAGAAGATGTGCAAGGGAAGGTTCTTTTCAACAGCAACAACGTGGAAAGCCTCATATCCGGCAGCATTAAAGACAACCCCTCCAACGTGGTGGAGGGATGCTGCTCCGACCTGGCGGTCACATACAGTAGGATGTCTCCTAACCAGATGCAAGTTATGATGTTTGGCGTTTACAGACTTCGTCCATACGGGCACGACTTTCATGACTCCTTGGAATTTTACCCTCCCCAAGGTTCAGACAACGACTAGCTGTGCATTCCTTTGACTGCGCGTAGCGTTTACGAGACTGCGTTCATGTTGGCATAGCTGACTGCTGGGAGAGGTTTTCTTTATTCAATTTGTAAATAGGGATGATAGGTTGGGGAAATTCTATTTTATGTATTTTGTACTTGGGCACCTGGCACATTAACTGTCCCACTCTTTGATATGGGTAAATTAAAATTATTGGGAAAATGAAGTGTTTCTTTTATCGTATCGTTATGATTTAATCATTTATTAAGATTCCCATTAGCTCTGTGTTCTTACAACAGCATCTCCTCCTGGATATTTACGGTGGCATTCTTTGATTTGAATCAAGAACTGAATAGATGGGGCTAATACAGCCTGTTTCTTGGTGAGGTTAAAGGCCTCTTGCTGTATATCATTATCAGTTGCTGTGTATTGTTACAGCCAATAAAATCGACATACATACCCAGTTAACCCAGTGTTTACCTTGAAAAATATTAAATATATTGCCACTGTATGCTAAGATTTGATTGTAAGAAGGTTAGGGTGGCTATTCAATGTACCCCTGTCCATACATTTTATGTACATCATAGTTACTTGGATTAAATCATGTTCACTTATCCAAACAGGTGACTGTCTATCTAAATGATTGGGAAATGTTGTATTTAATTTCTCCATGTTAAACAGCTCTGGGAAACAAATGTATAAATGTGTATAGGACAAAAAGTGTGGAATGGTATATAAAAGCATGACCAACTATCAGTGATCATATGCACAATCTGTAATGCTCCAAAAAATACCATGTTTTTAATACCTCTTGTGATTTAATACAAAACACCTTTACTGTAGTTTTATCTTCCTGTGCTTCAAGCTTCCCAATGAAGGTAAATAACATACCAAGCATAATTTAAATTAAGATCCATTTTGTATAATTAAGGAGGGCATTTGGTTTGCTGAACCATTTTAACTTGAATGTATTTTTTAAACCAGATATACTATGGTACCATTACCATGTGGTATTCTGCCTTGATTACTTGTTGTAATGCTGAACACAATGTTGTCATGTTGCATATAAATGTTGGGATGTTGAAGGATATTCCTGGGTTCTGGAATTAAAAACATTGTTTTGGTGGGTAATATTTCATCGTTAAAAAGATTTAGTAGGTGTCAGTGGAAAAGTGCAATGAACCCGATTCACAGATGTAGGTCCTTTCTCTTCACCTGTCAACTGCATTGGTCAAATAGAAAAAGAAGTAGAACAGGTTAGGTTGCTCGTTCCTGTGTTGTGCAAAACTTGTCATCACTGCCATTCCTTCAGTTACTGTGGTGAGTTACTTTTACCTTAAACCACTATGAGGACATCAATTCCCAATGTAGAGACTTGGTTTTATTTAAAATAGTAGGAAAACAAACTAAATGTAAAAGAATAGCTAACCCCAAACTTAACTCCTCCCGGCTTCTGTTGCTCTCACTCACACCATCTGACTTTAAATCATGGTTTGCATGAAACAACTCTGTACAAGTATGACATTTTAATGACACTAACCTTTACTGTAACAATGCAGCGCATGTGACTGTTTGAATTCATGATTTTGTGTAAAATTTTCTCACCCAAGTGATTTATTTTTACTTTTCCCTACACTTCAGCAAAGTGGCAACTTGGTATGGAATTTCAGAGCAAGTGTACATATGCCAGACATTTGTAGTTTCATGGGCTCATCTTTAATCAGTAGCATTGTAAAACACCATTTGAAGGGGAATTAATGCAGTTTTTTTCTTTTATTTACGCATCGTGGTGTTTGATTCAATGCCTCCAGCAAGTTACACAGCTAAGTCCATTGGTGTAAACAATTGACTGGCAGCTTGATGCCTCGCTGTGAAGAGCTTCATACTTTCCAGGGGATGTTGTGGCCGTTAGCAGCATCACTTATACGTCTTCATGTGCCACAATCCG